>NC_142033.1:101436025-101782025 GCF_982192425.1 Myodes glareolus | reverse complement strand
TGGACCGTCCTCCCACAGGGAATGTTGAACTCTCCCACCCTGTGCCAATATTTTGTAAGCCAACCATTGAAAATTATACGCAAACAATTCCCTAAGTCCATAATATACCACTTTATGGATGATATCCTGATATCTGATCAAAACAAAGATGCCTTAGAAAGGCTGTTTGAAGAAGTAAAACTAGTATTACCTAAATGGGGATTGCAAATTGCTCCTGAAAAAATTCAGAGAGGAGATTCTGTTAATTATTTAGGTTATAAAATAGGCTTACAAAGAATTAAGACTCAAAAGGCACAAATCAGGAGAGACCGGTTACGAACTCTTAATGACTTTCAAAGATTATTAGGAGACATTTCCAGTCTACGACCAGCTGTTAGGATAACACCTGATCTAATCATTTATTTAAACAAAACCTTAGATGGTGACAAAGATTTGAATAGTCCCAGAGAGTTAACAGCTGAAGCAGAAAAGGAACTGATGATGGTTGAGGAAAAATTACAGGAGGCACATGTAGATAGGGTGGATCCAAATCTTAGTTGCATTCTAGTTATATTGCCTTCCAGAATTTCTCCTACAGGAATTTTAATGCAGAGGGAAGATACTATTTTAGAATGGATCTTTTTACCACACAAACCAAGTAAAAAATTAAAAACTTATGTGGAAAAAGTCTCTGAATTGATTATAAAAGGAAAATTGAGACTTCGTCAATTAGCAGGTATAGACCCAGCAGAAATTATAGTGCCTTTCACTGCTGATGAGACAAAAAAGTTGTGGGAAGACAATGAACCATGACAAAGAGTTTGTGCTAATTTTTTGGGAGAAATCAATAACAATTACCCAAAAAGCAAGAGACTTAACTTTATAAAGAGAACTTCTTGGATCCTCCCTCGAATTGTCCGTGATGCTCCAATAACCGGAGCCCATACATTTTATATCGATGCTAATAAATCAGGGAAAGCAGGTTACAAATCAAAAGAATTGAGTAAAGTGGAACAAAGTCCTTATGATTCTGTCCAGAAGGCAGAATTATATGCCATCCTTATGGTGCTTAGGGATTTTAAAGAACCTCTTAATATAATTACTGACTCACAATATGCAGAAAGAGTTATTTTGCATATTGAAACTGCTGAATTTATACCTGATGATACAGAACTGACCTCATTGTTTATCCAGGTACAAGACATGATCAGAAACAGGCTCTGCCCTATGTATATAACACATATCCGATCCTATACGGGTCTGCCAGGTCCTCTAGCACAAGGTAATGCAGATATTGATCAATTATTGATTGGTAGTGTGCTGGAGGCATCTGAATTTCATAAAAAAACATCATGTCAATAGCAAAGGCTTGAAAAAAGAGTTTTCTATTACATGGCAACAAGTAAGGAGATTGTAAAGAAATGCCCTACTTGCTCTTTTTATAACCAAACACCATTGCCTGCAGGGACTAATCCAAAGGGTATTAAAAGGAATGAAATTTGGCAGATCGATGTGTTTCACTTTCTAGAATTTGGCAAATTAAAATATGTACATCACACCATTGACACTTATTCAGGCTTTCAGTGGGCAACTGCTTTAAGCTCAAAAAAAGCTGACTCAGTAATCACACATTTATTAGAAGTTATGGCCATTATGGGTATACCTGCACAAATAAAAACAGATAATGGTCCAGCTTTTGTATCTATGAAAATGAAACGATTTTTTGCTTATTATAATATTAAGCATGTTACAGGTATACCATACAATCCTACAGGTCAAGCAGTTATAGAAAGATCAAATCGTACTATAAAGGATATGCTAAACAAACAGAAAGGGACGAAAGATACCCCCAGAAATCGATTGCATAATGCTTTATTAACCTTGAATTTTCTTAATGCTAATGAGAAAGGAACAACAGCAGCAGAGAGGCGTTGGAAAATGGAAAAAACTTCTGAACTAAACCAACCTGTTTATTTCAAAGACGTGCTGACCTCTCAATGGAGGCCAGGAGATGTGCTACGTTGGGGAAGGGGTTTTGCTCTTGTTTCCACAGGAGAAGAAAAATTGTGGATACCATCAAAGTTAATAAAGGTTCGATTTGAAGAGGAGAAACCTCTTGGAAAGGAGAAATGACAGCTCATCCACAATGATGATATTCATACAGTTGGTAAGAAAAACATATAGAATGGGGGCAGGGTTCTGTTCTTATCTCCACAGGAAAACACTGATCTTTGAAAAGTTCAAGGGACCCTGGATATTTGAATACTGACAGATGAAAAATAACGGCCCAATAGGGACAATTAAGAAAACTGAATAGGTTCTGTAAGTACCATATACTAAATCATTTTCTAAATTTATAGAGCTGGTTTTAGAGTTGGACTCTGGCTCAGTCCCTCTCTAATTCCAAGCCTGTTGTTTAAAGAAAAACCCAGAGTTTCTGGAGTTTCTGTCTCATGTCAAGAGCCATGATATGGGACAGAAAGAAATATGAGTTTAGAAAACATCTTTACTTTTCTTCATATCTATCATACCTTCATTAAATATATCTATCATGTCTTTCATTGAATATATGTATTTCTGTATATGTCTATATAATTAATGTTTAAGTTTTCCACAATGAACAATGAGTTTTTCCTACAGTGACATTTGAAGTTTCCAGGAAGAAGATGGGGCCCCATAACAACAACTCCACCTGGTTGATATGACGTCATGATACTGATAGCACTACTACAAGACCTGTTTTGGGTACCAGCTGCACAAGACGGTTCCAACGTGCTGAAATGGTGCACATCTTGTACAACATTCTGGCCAGACCTCCACAAAATACTCAGAGACTATTCACAATCTTACCAGACATTAATCTTGACATTTAACCATCATTTTACTTTCACAGGATCCCCCAGAAAGAACATCGCCCCCATGACAGCTGGAAGTAATTCTAGAGAATGACGTCCCCTCTCCCAGTAAAGTTTGTCCTTGGGTTTAGGGACATCATTTAGCGGTTGGTTATAATTAGTATAGGGTTGAGGGTTGGGGGAGGAATTTTATAAGCGCAGGAATCTTTAAAAAAAAAAGAGGATAATTGGATTATGGGATAATAGCTTTGTACTTGTGAGTTATTGTTTTTAGACAAATATATTGGTATTGATTCTTATATATTGATACAAAGTTAAATTATGTTGACTATTTTATGCATGCATGCTTCTACCTGTTGAAAACATTTTTATGTATTGACGTATATATATTGTATTGATATATGTATATTTTACCATATTGCATTGTACACTTCTACCTCTGATTAAGATACTTATATATTGTTTATGTATTGATATATATATTTACCATATTGCAATGTATACTTGCACATTGTTTATATTTGGAGGTCACATTGTCCTCATTTATTGCACAGTTGTTTATTATCTCAGTCTTTAAGTTAAATAGATATTGAGAATTATATAGAACAATAGTCATCTAAATTTGACATTTATAATTAGACTAATCAGGTTCTTTAGATATATAGAGATTATATTCAGTATAGATAGATAATCTCCAACCTCTTCAAAGAACTGTAGAAAATGGCCTTTAATCTAACTCAGAGTTCTGTGGTAGTGAGACACAAATACTCCTGGCAACACTGACCTATTCCCGAGAGAATGTTGAGCACCAAAGACACTCCACCTGGAGCCTTTCTTCTTGGCAGAACTGGCCTTTGGGTAAAGAAATGCCCAAATCTCAACTACTGTCAGAGTTTCAGAATATCCGTAAATGGATAAAACAGGACTGTCATATCCTGCCAAGACAGGGTAAGATAGTTTTGAAAAGTTCCTTGCCTTTGAAAATGGTATATCAGTTACGTTAGGCCTTAGCCAAAGTTGGTTGCTTCAACGCTGCAAACGTGACTTTGGGTGTTTGCCCAGGTAGCCAGTTGTCTCTGAGATTTGTTACATGTTCAGGAAGTTTGATTGCACTTCCTAATTACTCAGGTAACATTATTTCTCTTCTCAGATCTTTGATGGGATTGAAGATTATATAAACGTAGTTACTTTCCTTTCATGACTTGGCCAAGTTATTTATTATACAAGACTTTAGCTAGTTAGAATAGGATATTTGTATTTATTGTATATAATTGTGTAGGTTTGTACTTACTTATATAATTTCATAGTAGGCTTAGAACTCTCTTACTTAAACAAAAGGGGGAGGTGTTGTGGGAGTATCTTCCGCTGCCTCAGCCAATAGTTGCTGAAGCACGAGCCCACAGCGCGGCGGGGAGCGCCTTCCGCTCCGTCAGCCAATAGCTGCTGAAATACCAGCCCACTGGGGCGTGGTATATTTAAAGAGACACAGATCCCGGATCAGGCCTCTTGGTTCCGGTGCTTGGTCCTGGCTCCTGCTCCCGGCTCCTGCTCCAGCGACTAGGCTCCCTTCCTGACGGTTTATGGTGTATGTAAGTTTTACCCCCCAAAATAAATAACCCCTTAAAACATAACTGGTGTGGGATTGATTCGCCGATATATGGATGACATTCTATTAGCAGGACAGGACCCAGAGATAGTTCTTGAGGCTTTTGCTGACTTGCAAGAATGCCTAGCACGCGCTGGGTTGGTGATTGCTTCTGATAAGGTACAAGAACAGTTTCCATATCAATATTTAGGACATCAGTTATTGCAGACAGGAGTAAAACCTCAGAAAGTTACTCTTCGCTTAGATAAATTACAAACTTTGAATGATTTTCAGAAATTGCTTGGAGACCTCAATTGGGTTCGGCCCAGTCTGGGAATTCCTACTGGAGTCCTAAAGCCGCTTTTTGACATTCTGCAAGGGAATCCAGACCTGATTTCCTCTTGTGAGCTGACACCTCAGGCAAGGCAATGTATTACTTTAATTGAAAAAAGCTTGCCTCTGCTCATATTCATTATATTGACTATAGTCAGCCGCTGCTTTTGATAATTTTTCCTTCTCAGCATAGTCCTACTGGAGTTTTCTGGCAGAAAAGACCCATCCTATGGGTACATGAACACGTGTCACCTGTAAAAATTGTTATCTCGTACCCATCAGCTGTGCTGCGTGTTATTCAGAAAGGGTATAAACTTGGTTTACAAACCTTTGGAATGTTACCTGATAAGGTCATTACACCATATACCCAGGCAGAAATAATTTGGCTGCAGAATTTTGCTGAGGATTGGACCTTGTTTTTATGCACTAATCCCTGCAAGCTTGATAATCATTATCCTTCTGATAAATTGGTCACCTTTTTCAAAAATCATCCGGTATGTTTCCCTAAAGTTATTTCTTTGCAGCCTCTGGCAGGGGCAAGGAATGTATTTACTGACGGCTCCTCCACCAGGAGAGCTGTGGTGGTCTCCCCTCCTGATTTTGACATTCAGCCCGTTGATACTAAATCTGCTCAGGTGACTGAATTGATTGCTGTACAAATGGCCTTAGAGAAATATGCTGACATTCCATTTAACCATTTTACTGACAGTCAGTATATAAGCAAAATTCTTGCGCCTTTGGAAACTGCAGCTTATATTGCTTCTGTATCTCGAGTTCAGATGCAGTTATTGGCTATTCAAACTTTGCTTTGGGCCCGATCTGTTCCCATTTACGTAGGGCATTTGCAGGCTCATAGCGATCTGTCTGGCCCCTTGAGCGAGGGGAATGCTTTGGCTGATCAGCTTACTCGCCAAATTTATGCAGTGAGTCAAGAATCTTATGAAGCTGCAAATAAAGCTCATAATCGTTTTCATCTCGATGCTGGGTCTTTAAGATTTCATTTTAAGATATCTCGAGAGCAAGCCACTGATATTGTTAAAAAATGCCCTTTGTGTACAGAACTTTTAACTGTTCCCCATTTGGGAGTAAATCCTCGTGGGCTTACTCCTAATCATTTGTGGCAAATGGATGTTACCCACGTTCCTTCTTTTAGGTGCATGCAATATGTTCATGTAACCGTGGATACATATTCCCATCTTATTTTTGCCTCAGCTCATACAGGAGAAAAATTACAGGATGTTAAAAGTCACTGTCTCCAGGCTTTTGCCTACATTGGAGTTCCTAAAACTCTGAAAACTGACAATGGACCAGCCTACACCAGCACTGGCTTTGCTAAATTTTGCTCTGAGTTTTCTATTTCTCATAAATCGGGTATACCCTATAATCCCCAAGGACAAGCTATAGTAGAATGAGTGCATTGCACATTCAAAGCTTATTTGCCTAAAACAAAAAAGGGGGATTATGTTTCCATCCCCAGGGACCATCTGTCTTTTATTTTATACATTTTAAATTTTTTGACTGTTGACGCTCATTCCCAGACCGCTGCTGAGCGACATTGGCGGCCAAATTCTTCCGGGAGCCTCATGCTAAATGGAAGAACCTAGCAGATGGCACCTGGTATGGTCCAGATCCTGTACTAATCTGGGGCAGGGGAGCTGTCTGTGTCTTCCTGCAGGATGCTGCCAATCCAATTTGGGTACCTGAGCGTCTGGTGCGTGCTGTGGATTTTCCTGTCCAGAAGCCTGAAGACAGGACAGAACCAAGAGATCCAGCAGACACTGACCTGCCAACTGAAGAGCTGCTGGGTTCCTGAGAAGCTGGCTGTGGGGGTCTGAGTGCCAAGGACCCTTCCTTTACCCATCTACCCTTCCCATGATATTGACAGCTATTGTTGTGGCTGCCAGAGCGGCTAATGCTGCTGGATTTTTCCCTTAATCAGTTAGTTGCTTCTGTTAGAACTATGGATACCCTCTCAGGGCAGGTTGCAAATGCCATGGCCATTCAAATTGAGCTAAATTTACAATTGAATACTCCAGTTAATTTTGCTGTTGGTTGTGGTTTTTGACCTCTGCTAGGTCACAGAAAAGGCTTTTTGCTGTTTTTCATAGACCCTGGAGTACAAGATTTACTAATTGGCTATTATTTATTATTCTAGTTAGCTATACCAGGGTTCCTTCCACCAGTGCTGAGACCCTACTTAAAGGGTCTCCATTTTGGGCAGATTTATTAAGGATTGAGCAGGCACAGTCTCCTTTAGGAGTGCTTATATGTGCTGGAGCATCATCTTCATGATTTCATGGTGCCAGAGCCAAAGGCAAACTCAGGTCAAGGTTGCCACGTGGCAAGTCCTATTAGCTATTGCCCCGGAGTATTTTTCAGCATAAATCTGGCTGAACTTGGTGATGGGTGACTAGTGAGCCAATTATGGGTAAGGTTTTTGGGCGGCTGCCCCAACCAAAGACAGGAATGTGTTTTGACCTGAATGCTTTCCCATGACGGGTAAGGGATTTTGCCTGACATCCATTGCCACCCAAGACAGGCCTAGTCATATGATTTATATAAAAGGGGGACCTGTAGGGCCCGGTCTCCCCTTACTTCCTGGTGTGCGTCTCGAGGACAGTTTGGTCTGCCAGCTAAAGCTTCCTGCTGTTCCTGTGTTCTCTCTGCCATAGCCTGGTTATTTAGCTGTAGCTGTAGGGCTTTGCTTCATCTTTGGTATGGTAATTTCCCACCTGCCTGGGAGAAATTTCTACACAGTGCCAGTTTCCCCCTACCTGGGAAGGAGTTCCCACGGCGCCAGTTTCCCCCCTGCCTGGAAATGAATTCCTATGGTGCCAGATTCCTCCCATCTGGGAAGGAATTCCTTTACTGGGGCCCTAGTATATTAGTTTTGCAAAAAGCTGAATAAAGTGGCATTCAGCTGTTCTCTTTCGAATGACCATGGTCTCTTGTGTCTTTTGTTCAATCTCTAGGCCTTTGCCCAAACTCGCGTGAGGTACGGTTGCACGCGAACCGTACCGAGAGGGTAACACAGAATCAGGTGTTACAGACTATGACTTAGGTTAATGGTTTTCTTAAGAAAAACAATTGAGTTATGATCATCTCATCAGATAAAGAAAGGGTCTTTGACAAAAATACAACACCCCTTCATAATAAAAGTCATGCAGAGATAAGGTATACAAGGAATATACCTAAACAAAATAAAGACAATTTCTAGCAAACCTATAACTATCATCAAATTAAATGGAGAGAAATTCAAAGCTATTTACCTAAAATCAGGAACAAGACAAGGTTGTCCACTCTCTCCATATCTATTCAATATAGAACTGGAAGTCTTAGCTAGAGCAATAAGACAAACTGGAAGGAAGAAGTAAAAGTATATTTGCAGATAATGTGATAGTATGTGTAAGTGACCCAAAAAGTTCCACAGAGAACTCCTATGGCTGATAAACACTCTCAGCAAAGCACCTGGATATACAATTATCTCACAAAAATCAATAGCTAATGTTGGCATTCAGGCATTACGCTGACCAGCCCTTGGGTCCTCACACTGCAGTCGCTAAGAACACTCATAGTGCACAAGTGCTTGTTAGTAGTCAGGACTTGCACTGGCCTGCTCTTGGGGACCTGGCAGAATACAGGCTACAGCCGTTCCCTGTGTGCATACACTGCATTCCCCTTGTAGAGGACGAGACCCACTCACCCTCCACACACACTTTTCTCCTGCAGCTCCCAAACCCAGAGGTTGATCTGTTGAGCCTTCTCCTACAGAGTCAGCCAGGGTTCCTGGAAAGGGGTGCTGAGGCTAAAGAAATGTTAGATCGAGAGAAACTGAGACAGAAAACATAGGACAGATAGATTCAGGGGACTGCCAGCTTACTCTGGACAGCCCCAAGTTGATTTCACAGCCTGCTTATATACAAAAGCAGAACACAGCACAGCACCGTCAGTCAGTATCTGACCACAAGACTATTCCTGTCTTGCACAAGCAGTTTCTTTTATTTGGATGTTTCCTAAAGTTTGGCATTAGCAGTATTCTTTCTACTGTTCTTTTCTCATGGGCAAAATTCTCTTTCCCATGGGCTTAATCAGAACTTTCTCACAGCAAGTAGAGCAGGCAAGCTTGAACTCAAATGACTTTTAAGTCAGATCTGACTCCAGACGTAAACCAAGTCACATGTAAACTCCCACACTGACTGTCTCCCTTCCCCTCCCCTGTCAATAAACCTCCCATGTGAGTTCTGTCCTATGGTGTAACTTTCCTTGCCGCCACTACCACCACCTCAGCTGCCAAAACATAACAGTTCTCCTCAGTACAAACGAAAAAAGAACTGCAGAAAAAAACAGGGAAATTACACCGTTCAAAATTGTTCAGATTATATAAAATATCTTGGGGTAACTTTAACCAACCAAGCAAAAAACTTTTTTGACAAAACTTCAAGTCTTTGAAGAAACTGAAGAAGATATGAGAAGACAGATCTCCCAAGCTCATAGACTAACATAGTAAAAATGGCAATCCTACCAAAAGCAACCTACACCTTCAATGCAATCCCCATCAAAATCCCAACACAGTTCTTTACAGACCTCAAAAGGACAATCCTCGACTTTAAATAGAAAAATAAAACACCCAGATAGCTAAAGAAATCCTGAAGAATAAAAGAACTGCTGGAGCTCCAGACTGCATGTGTGCTACAGATGCATGGTTATAAAACCACACGGTATCAGCGTAACAACACACATCGGTCAATGAAATCACACTAAAGACCCAGACATGAATCCACACTCCTATGAACATCTGGGTTATTATAAAGAAGCCAAAAACACACACTGGAGAAAAAAACAGCATCTTCAAAAAGTGATGCTGGTCAAACTGGATGTGTGCATGTAGAAGAATGCAAACAGATCTACACTCATCATCCTGAAAAGAACTCACATCCACGTGAGTAAGAGACTCTATGACCCTGCCCTGTGTAAAATGTTAGCTGCTGAGTACTGAAGGCTCACACACAAGCCACAGCTGAATGCTCAACGTCTCAATCCTCTCACCTGACTAAACTGAGACAACCAACATGAGAGAGTTGCCCAATCGGAAATTTCAGTGGCTCAAGTTAACCCCCCAAATTATGCACCCACAGATTTGGTTTTCCTTCGTTCATATGAACTAACAAACTGGGAAAGTAAACAGAAAGGCACTCCCCTGCACAATCAGATCCTTCTTTATAACAGAGACACCTGCAGCTCACTGACTTAAGCAACCTCCAGTCTAGCTATGGCCTAGCCTATTTTCCCCTGTGGTGTACACAATAAACTATTTCTTCTATTCTGGTCTCAATGGAGAAGCTGTGTTTCACACAAACCCTTTTCCTATTAGTCCAATGGACAGCCCACTCTGTGATTTCAGTGGGTAGTCTTAGAAGTATGCACTGCTTGCTGGGCAGTGGTGGCGCATGCCTGTAATCCCTGCACTCCGGAGGCACAGGTAGATGGATCTCTGTGAGGTCATGGGCAGCCTGGTCTACAGAGTGAGTTCCGGGACAGCCTGAGCTGTCTCATTATACAAGAGTGATTATACAGCACACACAGTGACACCATCTGACTTCAAAACTTAGCATACAACTGCAATAAAGATTGTACTGACTGGAAAACAAAGAGACCAACAGAACATGACAGCAAATTTAGAAACACAATATAGTCAATTTTGACACATGAGGCCAGTGGGGCCTTACTAACACACGTAACTGGACCACCCTGGCATCTCTGTGCAGATGTGCTCATGACACAGACTTTACGCCCTGCACAGAATTAACTGTAGTCGGATCCTACACCTGAATGTTCAGTGCAAAATGCAGAACTTCTAGAAGACGATAGAGGAACCAGGGCTATGAGAGCAAAAACAGCGCATGCCTGAGCCCTGCACCAAAAGTTTCCGCACAAAGGTTCGTGCTTCCCAAGCTCTGCACCAAAAGTTTCCGCACAAAGGTTCGCGCTTCCCATGCTCTGCGCAGGCGCACCCCGGGAAGCCACGTGATTAGGGTGTCCGCTAGTTCCCGCCCAGCTCCCGGAAGTGACATAGCCCTCGTGTGACCTCACTGTGTTTGGCGGCCGTTTCCTACAGCTCTGGGAGGATACCACACTGGTTCCCACAGATTGTCCCCGCGTGGGGACGGCGCCCTTTCTTCACCATGGCCGGGTTCCGAGCTCCTCTCGCTCTCCTCACAGCTCGCAGCAGCGGGTTACAGCGTAGCATACGGAACACTAGAATCTCCCTCAGCCCTGGAGCTGCCGGAGCCTAAAGCACGGAGTACCGGAAGTACCCGCCCCATTCTGACTGGCAGTCCATGTAGAGGCCGTCATTGCCTAGTGATACCTGAGTGACAAGGATCTCCCTTAGAGACAGCGTGCAGTGAAGAGATGCCTCAGTGTAGTTCCCAACTGTCCCAGGCCGGCAGAGATTGGCATCGCAGCAGAACTTGCACTTGGACAGCAAAGTCGTCCCTAAACTTTTCCTGCACTCAGTAGGCAATTCTCTATCTGTGCACAGGGTCTCTAGCATATGAAGATAATTAAACAATGTGCTGTGGAGCGATCCCCCTGCCTCACAGCTAAAAGAGCTGTCCACCCAGGTCAAATACAAACCACCTGATTGATAGTCACCAGGCACCAGCAATTTTAATAAAGCACACCTAGGAGTGCTTATTAAGTTGGGGGCTCACACCTCTCTTGGCTGCACACTGCTATCCAAAATACAATTTCCCAGTTTTCTGTGGTGGCACTGGCCCATCATGCTGGCATTTGGGAGGTGGAGACAGGACATGGAAAGGTTAAGTCAGCCTGGAGACCCCAAAGGGGAGGTACCAGAGTGATGACCTGGGATGAGAAGGTTATGGAGTGGTAGATACTGCATAAGCAGATGACTCATGCTAAGCAAGATTATTAAATACAACTCTGGTACACTTTCTTCAAGAGGGAATCAACCAGAGTCAGCAGAAATCCTATTCAGCAATGCTGGCAAGAAGACCACAGCCTCAGGCTGAACACATGGTAGCCTTGGCTGTCAACCACAGCCCCTCAGGCTAGAGTCTGGTCCCCTCAATTCCTTCAAGACAGTGACTCAAATACCAGAACAGACTTTGCCAAGTCTGCCCTTTGGCCAACACACAGAACTAGTGTTCTCTTGGCCACTTTTATCGGGGGTCTCAGAAAAGGCCTTGGATTGAATTGGCTCCCAAAAGGCCCACCTCTAACCTCAACAAACAAAAATATATGAAAATGGAAAATAGTTTTGTGGAAGTCCTGCTTTTGGGACTTCCACTGAAGTTTTTGTTGTTGTTTCTTTGGGGTTTTGGTTTGGTTTGGTTTGGTTTGGTTTGGTTTGGTTTGGTTTGGTTTTTCAAGACAGGGTTTCTTTGTGTAGTCCTGGCTGCCCTGGAACTCACTCTGTAGACCAGGCTGGACTCCAACACAGAGATTCACCTGCCTTTGCCTATAGAGTGCTGGGATTAAAGGTGTATGCCACCACCACCCAGCCCACTGAAGTTTCTTGCAAAACCACACTAATACTTGAATGGCATGTTCAGTCTAGCATACGATATGATTTGTAGATCACACAATCTATTTTCCCAGGGCTACTCATTTGTACCTGAACTTGGGAAATGCTGATTATAAAATGGCTGGATGTTGGGGGCACAGAGGCATAGCAGGCTTTCTTTTGGACTACCACCCAGCTCCCAAACCATAATATAGAGACTTATTATTAGTTCTGAATGCTCAGCCTTATCTTATGTGTAGTAGGAGCGCCATATGTAAAAGGAACGGCGGGCTGCTTTCCCGCCACCCGGATCCCACCACCACCCGGATCCCAGCTAGCTTACACCCGAAATAATTACACGGAAACTGTATTCATTTAAACATTGCTTGGCCCATTATCTGTAGCCTCTTATTGGCTAACTCTTACATATTGATCTAACCCATTTCTAATAATCTGTGTAGCACCATGAGGTGGTGGCTTACCAGGAGGATTCTAACCTGCGGCTGTCTTGGAGAAGAGAGTCATGACGTCTGCCTCATTGCCTTCTTCCTCCCTGCATTCTGTTCTGTCTACTCCACCCACCTATGTTTTAACCTATCAGGCCAAGCAGTTTCTTTATTAATTAGCCAATGAAAGCAACAGAAATACATAAGACTCTCCTACATCACTTATGCATGCCCCACTAACTCTTATAACTTAATTTAACTTGTCAGGACATTTTTACCCTTCTTTCATTCTGTATGTCCCACTTTCACTGCTTCCTCGGTGGCCATGGGCATCTCCCTCTCTTCCTCCCTCGTCACTTCTCTCTTCTCTGGTTGGTTCTCTCAACTCTGCCTGTGTCCCCTACCAACTCACTGCAGGAACAAGGACATACATAACATTCTCAGTCAGATCCTGCAGATGCAGCACTTGCAGGCTCAGGGTTGCTGAGGACACAGCTCAGCTATTCAATCTCCATCCTTCACTTCTGCAAGCTGAAGCCTCTGGGACAACCTTCCCCAGGTTCTAGGGTAATGAACTAGGGGCCCAGCTTGGGACCTTACTGTCTTAATTAAAGTTTCTATTGCTGCAACAAAACACCAATCAAAAAGGAATTTGGGGAGAAAGGGTTTATTTAGCTTACACTTTCAGATCATTTTTCATCATTGGGGGGAGTCAGGACAGGATGTAATAGATTAAACAAAAATGCTGCAGATCCCCGGAGGAGGCAGGCAGCGAACAGCTGGTCCCGAAAGCAGCCAGTCCCAGGCAGAGACGGTGCAGTTTCCCAAGTTGCTGCAGCTGGCCACGAGTCCCAGGCAGGAGGCCAAATGGTGGGTGAGAAACCTCAATGGGGCAGCCAGTCTAATGAGGAGAGACAGATGGGCACACCATGAGACCATGCCGCAGGTCTCCAAAGGTGGCTGGTCCCAGGCAGGAGCCACGAGGCGGGCGAGAGACAGAGACATGGATAAGCATGCCATGCAGAGTGAGGATGGATATTTATTTAGTGGGTTGTGGAAGGGAAGGGAAAAGGAAAAGGGAGAAGAGCAGAGAGATGGGGCAGAGAAACAGAGAGAGAGAGAGACAGACAGAGAGACAGAGAGGGAAGAGGAGAAGTGGGGAGAATGTAGAGGAAATGGGGAGAACCTGCCTCTTCAGGGAAGAGGCAGAAAAGGAAGGGAAGATCAGCTTGCCTCAGCTAACAGGGGGGCTGGGGGCCTTGTCTCTTAAAGGGACAGGACAGATCATTACACAGGAACCAGGAACTCACACAAGGCAGGAACCTGGAGGCAAGAGCTGATGCAGAGACCATGGAGGGTGCTACTTACTCCCATGGCTTGCTCAACCTGCTTTTTTATAGGACTCTGGACCACCAGCCCAGGGATGGCATCGTTCAGTGGATTGGACCCTCCCCCATTGATCACTAATTGTGAAAATGTCTTACAGCTGGATCTCAAGGTGGCATTTCCTCAACTGAAGCTTCTTCCTCTATGATGACTTTAGCTTGTGTCAAGTTGACATACAAAGCCAGCCAGTCCAAGTGACCCCCTGTCAACTTGACACACAAAAACATCACTATTAAGCCACAACATTTCCTTTCTGATTCATCCCCCAAGATCTCACATTAAAACATAAATAACCTGGGCCGAGCAGTGGTCCAAAGCTACAGAGAAACCCTGTCTCAAAATACCAAAAACAAGCAAACAAACAAACAAACAAATAAAATAGTCAATCTTTTTAAAAATCCAAAGTCTTTTAAAATTCAAAATTTCTCAACTCCAGTGAAGTAAAATAGTTATACTCCAGTGAAGTACTTCCTTCAAGAGGGAAAATCGGGGCACAGTCACAATCAAAGCAAAGCAAAACCAAATTCTAACCGTCCAGTATCTGGAATCCACTCACATCTTCTGAACTCCAAGGGTTTGGGTCATTTCTCCACAGCGCACACAGCTTGTCTTCTGGGCTCCAGTGGGCTCCACTCCACTGTGCTACTGGTGGTGGTGGTCATCCCATTGTACTGGCATCTCCAAAATGTTGGGGCCTCAGCTGCTCTCCATGGACCCCTTCATGGCTTCAAAACAAGCACCACCTGGGTGACTCTTACACATTACCAAGTCACACTGCCTGCACAGGGTACGACCATGGCCACCTCTGGAACACTTCCTCTGTGCCCTCAGGAAACTTCCCCGAGAAGATCTCACCTCAGTGATGCTGGTCTCTTCTCAATCACGTCGAATTTCTCAGCTCCAGCTGGCCAGCGCCAAGTGTCCCAGCAAAGCAGAGTTTCACGTTAGTCGTTCTGGTGTCTTGTTAACCATAGGTGATTCTTCAGCCCCAGCTAACCAGAACCACAGACTCTTAATTCAAAATAACAAGTGGCCCCAATAGAGTCTTTAAACTTCCCTCTGAAACACCACAAGCCAGGCCTCCATCTTCTGCCCTACTCTCATTGTTCTTATCTCCCAAGCTCCCACAGAGCTCTGAGGTCCAAAGGTCTTCCACGGTCTCGGTACTTACTTGTCTTAGTTAAGGTTTCTATTGCTGCAACAAAACACCATTACCAAAAAGCAATCTGGGGAGAAAAGCGTTTATTTTATTTACACTTTCAGATCTTCATCCACCATTGGAGGAAGTCAGGACAGAATCTCAAGCAGGGCAGAATCCTGGAGACAGGAACTGATACGGAGGCCATGGAGGGTGCTCCTCATGGCTTGCTCAGCCTGCTTTCTTTTTTTTTTATTTGTTTATTATGTATACCACATTCCTTCCATGGATGCTTGCATGCCAGGAGAGGGCACCAGATCTCATTATAGATGACTGTGAGCCACCATGTGGTTGCTGGGAATTGAACTCAGAACCTCTGGAAGAACAGTCAGTGCTCTTAACCAGTGAGCCATCTCTCCAGCCCCTCAGCCTGCTTTCTTATAGAACCCAGGACCACCAGTGTACTGGGCCCTCCCCCAGTGATCACTAAGTGAGAAAATAGCTTTAAGCTGGATTTCATGGAGGTATTTCCTCAACTGAGGCTCCTTCCTCTCTGATGACTCTAGCTGTGTCAAGTTGACATAGAGCCAGCCAGTCCACTCGCCAGTGGTGTCCAGTTGACCCCATCACACCATTGCTCCTTACACTCTGAGCCTCTGAATTCCATCTCTCTGTAACACCTGAGATGTTCCAACTTCTACATCACACTGTCCACCCAGGTGCATAAGCTCCCTATGAGAGGGAGACACGACCAGTGAGGGACACTGGTGAGGGCAGGGGTCTCAGAAGACAGTTTGAGCTTCTCAACCCAAAACACAGTTATGGCAGCAAACATGAATGCAATGCAATAGTTAAAGGCACCAAGAACTTGAGTTGTGACTCAGGGGTAAAGTTCCTGCCTAGAAAACCCAGCTAGGTGCTGGGAGCTGACATGGTGTGTTTGAGGCCCTGGGCTCTGTTCCTACCAGTGTTTCTAAAAGGTGAATAAAGGAGCCGGGCAGTGGTGGCACACGCCTTTAATCCCAGCATTCAGGAGGTAGAGGCAGACGGATCTCTGTGAGTTCGAGGCCAGCCTGGTCTACAAGAGCTAGTTCCAGGACAGGCTCCAAAGCTACAGAGAAAAGGGTTTCTCTCCAAAACACCAAAAAAAAAGTGAATAAAGGGCTGGAGAGATGGCTCAGAGGTTAAGAGCACTGACCGCTCTTCCTGAGGTCCTGAGTTCAATTCCCAGCAACTACATGATGGCTCACAACCATCTGTAATGAGATTCGGTGCCCTCTTCTGGCGAGTAGGCATATATGCAGACAGAACACTGTATACATAATAAATAAAAATCTTTAAAAAAAAAAAAGAATAAAACCCAGGCGGTGGTGGTGCATACCTTTAATCCCAGCACTCAGGAAGCGGAGGCAGGCAGATCTCTGTGAGTTCAAGGCCAGCCTGGTCTACAGAATGAGTGCCAGGACAGGTTCCAAAGCTACAGAGAAACCCTGTCTCAAAATAAATGAATAGATAGGATAGATAGATAGATAGATAGATAGATAGATAGATAGATAGATAGAAGAGAGAGAGAGAGAGAGAGAGAGAGAGAGAGAGAGAGTTAAAAAAAAAAGCCAGGCTCCAAAGCTACAGAGAAACTCTGTCTCAAAAATAAATAAATAAATAAATAGTGAATAAAAAGGCCCAGACTGGATTCTCTTGTTCTCCATCTTTTCAATACTTTGTTCAATTTTATTTTGTTTCGTTTTGTTTTGCTGTGTGTATCTGTGTCTGTGTGAATTGAACTCAGGACCCTATTCCCTAATCTTTTTTCATTTTAAGGTGTGTACCTCAGGCTGGAGTTAAAGTCTTAGATATCCCCTGTCTCAGCTCCCCACGAGTTGGGATGATGGGTGACAATAGTCATGCCTTAATTTCCATTTTTCTTCATCACTTTCCAGCAAGGCCCCTGCTCCTGTCTCTCCCCATTTCTGGGCAAATCCCCTGAATCCCCCAGAGACTCTGAGTTCTCTTGGTGCTGAAGATAGGGGTGTGGTCTGGAATTCCCGGGGACTCCAGCCTGTCCTGGGGGTTCCCTTGGGTGTCCTGAACACTTCAGAATGTTCCCGGTGCTAGGGACTACCTGGGGGTAGCAGCTGCTCCCTGTTGTATGGGTCCTGACACAGTTTTGGGAAGATGTGGGTGGTAAGAGGGCCACCACCCTGCATTGGGACCAGTCTCTGGGCCAGTGTCCCCTGTCTCTTTCGGTCCCTCTTTCTCTGTCTCTCTCCTCGTCTCTTAGTCTCTGTTTCTCTCTGTCTCTCCCGCTCCCCTCCGCTACCGGCACATCTACGCTTCTGCCCTTGGCCTCACCCACCTTCCTGGGGCTTCCCCATTAGCAGGAAGTAAGGCCACCCAGTGACTTCTCCCTTTTGGGGCCCTCTCCCTGCCCCCACCTCAAGGCCTTTCACACTCACACACGGGGCAGCTGGTGACAGACTCTGGACTGCTCCACACACTGGGCGACTGAGCTGCACCAGGGCAGTTCCTCACCAGGACCAGGCTTCCAGAACAGGAACGGTCCTTTGTCCCTTCTCCGGAGAGTCTGCAGAATAGAGCCACACAGGCATGTCCCGGCGGCTCCTCCTGTCACTTGCCCTCTGGGCTAGCTGCTCCCCTGGCCATGCAGGGACAGGTAGGTGGTCACACTGGGGACTAGGGGGCCTGGGCCAAGGGGGCCAGCCCTTCGTTTTCAGTCTTCGGTTATATCTGGAATCGGGTAGGAACTCACACCTACCTATACCTGTGGGACCTGTTCCCATTCCGCTATAGAAATGGGAAACTGAGGCACAGAGAGGCAAAGCCTTGTTTATCCAGGCAGAGGTACCCTTGGGCTTAGAGGTTTGGGGAGATCAACAGTTAACTCTCAGCAACCCTCAAGTTTCACCTTTGTGACTCAAGTGTGGGTCTCAAACTCTCAGAGATGCTGGGCGCGATAGTACACACCTGGCGCAGGGCACTCACGAGGCTGAGGCAGGTTGCGGTTGGAGTTCAAGGTCATTTGCCAGCCTAAAGCTGCAGGAGACCCGCCTTTAAAAAAAAAAAAAGAAGGAAGAAGGAAAGAAGGAAGGAGGAAAGGAAGGAAGGAAGAACAAAAGAAAGCGAGAGAGAGAGAGAGAGAGAGAGAGAGAGAGAGAGAGAGAGAGAGAGAGGGAGGGAGGAAGGAGGAAACTCAGTTTTCTCATCTGGAAAATGGACTCTGTTGAGGCCCTGGGGGTTTGTAGTAAACGTAGGAGCTCATGCTTCTACACATGACAGAGAACTACGAGGCTCCTGGAAGCTCACGTTCCAGTCTCTCCCGCCCTAGCCGCTCTGAGCCAGCCCAGGGTGCAATGCCACGCTTCTCGGTACCCTGTGGCCGTGGACTGCTCCTGGACGCCGTTGCGGGCTCCCAACTCCACCAGACCCACGTCCTTCATCGCCACTTACAGGTCAGAGAATGGAAAGGGGCCAGGACGACGAAGGGGAACAGATTCCAATAGTCCACTCCACTCGGGGTCGGAGGCAGCCTGGGACCCACGGGAACCTGCCTCCAAAACAACAGAACAAGTGTGGGATGTGGGTAATCTAGGGAGTTCTTCAGAACTCGGTATCCCCCTGACCGTGTCCGGGTCCCACGGTCGGCTGTGGGTGGGCTGGGAACCCGCGGACACCTAGATGCCCTTTGCGACTCCCCACGGTGCTTCCCACGCAGGCTCGGTGTGGCCACCCTGCAGCAGAGCCAGCCCTGCCTACAGTCGACCCCCGAGGCTACGTGGTGCACCATCCCCCACGTGCACCTGTTCTCCACGGTGCCCTACGTGTTAAATGTCACTGCGCTTCATCCCAGCGGTGCCAGCAGCAGCCTTCTGGCCTTTGTGGCTGAGCGGATCAGTGAGTGTCTGTCTTTCCCGCCCCCTCAGTCCCCGCCCTCCACCATGCGCCGCCCCCCACGTCCTGCCAGGTACCCGCAGCCTTCTCTACTCCAGCCTCACTGACTTTCTGTTGCCTCCCCAACACCCCAAACTCCATCCCACCCGGGGCGTTTGCATAGCTTCGTCTTCTTAGGCCACTGCTTGGGCGTCAGCTCCTCGGTGAGGCTCCCCAAAAGTATATTACTAAACATAAGTGACAATTGCAGTTAAGGGAGGACGAAAGCCTCCTTTAATCCCAGAGGTAGGTCGATCTCTGAGAGTATAGGGTAAATTGGAGTCAAGAACCCAAGACCCTGTAACTAACAAGGAAAGGAAGGAAGAAAGGAAGGAAGGCAGGCAGGCAGGCCAGGCAGTTGTGGCCAGGCAGTTGTGGTGCATGCCTTAAATCCCAGCACTCAAGAGGCAGAGGCAGGCGGATCTCTATGAGTTCCAGGACTGGCTCCATAGCTACTGAGAAACCCTGTCTGTTTCAGTGAAGGTCAGTGAAAGGCTACTCCGCCCTCAAAGGATTAAATATGGAGTCTCCACTCCCAGATAGCTGCTCAAGAAAAATAAAAATGTTCATCCCTACAAATCCTTGGCAACCTTATGCACGGCATCCAGAAGGGGGCGGCCCATGCGACGTGTCCTCCTGTGGATGGATGGATGATGGATAGATGGATGGATGGACAGACACACAATATCCATCTACACCGGGGAACACCACTCAGCCCTGGAGAATGAGGCTCTGGCGCCAACTACAGTTCTCAGTGAGCAACCCAGACACAAACCACACAGCGTGGGCTCCGGAACAGGGGGATCCAGAGACAGATCTGTGGGTGCTGAAGGGAGATGGCTTATGGGTGTAGAGCTTGTGTTGGCATGAAGCAGCGTTCTGGAGGCAGGCAGAGAAATGGTAACACTGTCCAGTGTCCTCCAGCTCAGTCTTGTGAGAATGGTGTCTCGGGAAAGCCCTTCAGCCCACTTGGGACTTGCTCTCTGAAACTTTCTCTTTGTCTGTCATGACTTCTGTCAGCAGCGGCAATGGTGATTCAACAAACGCTTGCTCCTTGCGAAGATGGGTGAATGAATGCATGACTGACATGACTGCATAATGAACACATAAGGACTTAATGAATGAGAGAATGAATGAACACGTGAATGATACAGTGAATGAGGGAAGGACTTAATGAGTGAGGAAATGAATACCTGAATGACCTAATGGTCTAATCAAAGCACGAATGAATGTACAAATGGATAAGTGAAGAAACTAATGGATTCAATGAATGAATGACAGCGGACAAGTTAATGAATCAATGAATACATCTGCACGTGAAGCAAGCAATAAGTAAGTGTGAGTGAGCAGGTGACTAAGCAAGCTAAGAAATTAGTGAAGTCTCAATGAACAAGTGAAGAAACGAACTAATGGGATGAATGGGCTCTAAAGGCGAGAGCCAGCGTATGAATGAATGGAGGAAATCAGTGCTTGACAGATGAACCAGTGGAGCCGCTTCTAAACCCTCCCCGCTTCTCCCCGCAGTCAAGCCCGACCCCCCGGAAGGCGTGCGCCTGCGCGCAGCGGGACAACTGCTGCAGGTGCTCTGGCATCCCCCTGTCTCCTGGCCCTTCCCGGACATCTTCTCTCTCAAGTACCGCGTCCGCTACCGGCGCCACGGTACCTCTCACTTCCGCCAGGTGAGAGGGGATTTGGGAGAGGGTGAGACAGGGTTTCCCTGGACATCCTCTGGTCTCCACCTCCCGCCTCCCTGTAGGCGCGCTGAGATCACGTGACTCTGCAGCTGGTTTACATGAGTTCTGGGGTTTCGAACTACAGCCAGGGCTTTACCCAGGTTTACCCCAGCTCCCGGTACAGCGTGGTCCTACCCACCGCCTCGTCCTCTCTCCCCGCAGGTGGGACCCATTGAAGCCACGACCTTCACCTTCAGGGCCGCGAAGTCCTATGCCAAGTACTGTGTCCAGGTTTCAGCCCAGGATCTCACGGACTATGGGAAACCAAGTGACTGGAGCCTTCCTGGGCAAGCAGAGGGGACACCCCAGAAATCCCTGAAGAGGGACTAGGTCTTTGATAGCCGACCCTGATGTCGTCTACTTCAAAGTGTCTGGGTGACCTGGCCTGGATTCAAGTCCTGACTTTGCAAGTGCTGAGATCCTCTCGGCGCGTTGACTTGACCTCCCCGGACATCAATTTCCAAATCTGTGGAGATAGTATTTCTCCTTCCATCACTTCCGGGCTTTGTAAACTGTAAATGTGACTTGATTAGAAATTTTTATTAAATAAGAATTATTAGCCTGGCAATGGTGGCGCACGCCTTTAATCCAAATATTTGGAGAGCAGAGGCAGGTGGATCTATATGAGTTCGAGGCCAATCTGGTCTATAGAGCGAGTTCCGGACAGCCAGGGCTACACAGAGAAACCTTATCTCGAAAAACCCCAAAACAAAATTAGTAGTAGTAGTAGTAATGGGGGAGTTCGAGACAGGACTTCTTTGCGTAGGCCTGGCTGTCCTAGACCAGGCTGGCCTCGAACTCACAGACATCTTCCTGTCTCTGCCTCCCGAGGGCTGAGATTAAAGACATACGTCACCACTGCCTGGCAAGAATTATTAAAACTGTCCATTTTTAAAATTTAAGTATTTAATTTCCAAATATGTGCTTGTGGGGAGTACGGCAGTGCCCACGGCAGTCAGAAGAGGGCGCCAGAGACCTGAAGCACTGAGCCTCCTCTCCAGCCGCTTGTCCATCTTGTCCGCTGAGTGAGCAGTGTGATGGGTTGTCTGTGTTCGAGTGCCTACAACCCCCCAAACAAGGGCTTCATGACGAAAAGAAGCTGATGTGGCTCAAGGTTCAGGAGCTTTGGAGGACACAGCACGTGGTACAATGTCTAAAGGTGTAAGGGTCGGGGAGCACGCGGGTGAGAGAAAGGGAGCGGATAAAGCAAGGTGTAAGGTCCGAGTTCCCATCATCGACACTGAAAAAGGACAAACACACCATAGCACTTGTTTTCCCATCTGAGAGTCAAACAGGATGCAGTCCGGCCTTGTCGAAATGAGGACAGAGGGAAAGAATGGTGGGGAGCTAAAGGTCAGCCTGGAGACTCTGTCCAAGATTAAGAAGAAGAAAAAGGAGTAGGGCTAGGGTCGTGTTTCAGGGGTGCTGCCCCTGCCTAGGATCCCCAGTGAGGGGCTGGGGGCGGGGCCCAATGGCGGGGGCTTGCCATCATTTGTGTGCACAAATAATAACTAAGCAAACGTAAAAGCCAGTCTAAGCTTGCGTGTTCTGCCACGCCTTTAACCCTAGCACTCGGGAGGCAGAGGCAGCTGGATTACTGAGATTTCAAGGTCAGCCTGGTGAGTTTCTGTCTCACAAAAGAGAAAAAAAAGAAAAAAACACAAACCAACAACAGCAAAACAATAAAAATCAAGCAGGTCACTGATTTCCAGCTACTCAAGAGACTTGCAGGAAGACTTGCAAATTTAAGGCCCTCTGGACATTTTAGGAAGAGGCTGGGTAGTGACTCAGTGGTAGAGTGACTGCCTGGCTTGTGCAAAGAGGAAGGCAAGGAAGGAGGGAAGGAGGAAGGAAAGAAGAAATAAACAACAGAGTGGGGAGGTAGCACAGCCTTTAATCTCGGCACTCGGGAGGCAGAAGCAGTCGGATCTGTGAGTTCCTGACCAGCCTGGGCTACATGGTGAGTTCCAGGACAGCCAGGGCTACACAGTGAGACACAGAATCAAATACAAACAACATCAATAGAGCAGAGATCAGGAGCAAAACCTTATTGACTCTTTCTAGCGTGGTGCATAGGCACACAAGTGAACCACATACTCCCGGAACTTTTATTTACTGCCTCACCTGCCCGCACTCAGGAAAGGAACAAAAGCGCACACGGGACCTTGATCGACAGATATCACAGCCAATGAGAACGCTAAAGCGTATGAACTTCGTCAGTAAGCCAGCCGAGGAAGTGACGTCAAGAGACAGGCGGCGCCTGGCCGAATAAACTCCGAGGGGAACGAAGAACACTGCTCCTTCGCTTGCTCGACGAACAGGAAGCGAATATGTCGGAACGAAAAGTTCTAAACGTAAGTGCTCGGAGGCTAGATGTCTCTGCCGCGAGTGGGACGTCCAAGGACTGCGGGAGAGGCTCACTTCCTTCCGGCTAGTTCCTTTAGGAATTCCCCCCCAACGGCCTTCAGTGGGGCGGAGCCTCCCAAGCTCTTGCCAATCACATTTCCCAGGGGCGGTGTTAGTTTATGTTTCTCTTCCGGTTTAGAAGACGTCAATCATCCCCAGGCGAGTGGCGCCTGTGTCACTTCATCCGACGGGTTTTCTAAAGGAAACTATCCAGTCGCTTTTTCCGGACCGTTGGGGGTGGTGGTGCTGGTGGCCTCAGTTCGTCCCAGTTTCTGTTAAGCGAATATCAGATAGCTCTTGGCCGCATTTTCTACACTAGTTTCAGTGGCTGGGACACAAGGACTCAAGTTTCCTCTCTTCAAAAACTTGACTTTCCATTTCCTGGAATTTTGTGTTCGAGTCAGGGCCTCACTATGTAGCCCAGAGTGGCCTCAGGTTCAGACCCACCTGCCTGAGCCTCCCAGTTGCTGGGGTTAGAGGCGTGTACCCCTACACTGGGCTATATTCATTTTTAAAAGATGTATTTTTATTTTTATCTTTTGCCTACATGTCTGTCTGTGCACCACGTGCGTTCGTGCAGCGCCTAGCCTGACTGCTGGAATGACTGGCAAACATACCACCAGGCCGGTGTCCTCCTGAACTCTTGGCAAAGCTCCCTTCAAGCAAGGGAGACAACTCCCTCCCCCATGGGCCTGGCTGCCAGCAGGTCTGGTGTCCAAAGCAGAGTGCCTCCTTGCTGGTGGTTCACACAGCTTTGGACTTTTGGTTTTTTTGAGACAGAGTTTCTCTGTGCAACAGCCTTAGCTGTCCTGGAAGTCGCTGTGTAGAGCAGACTGGCCTCAAACCCACAGAGATCCACCTGCCTCTGCCTCCCGAGTGCTGGGATTAAAGGCGTGTGCCACCACCACCTCCCGGCCTCCTTTTGACTTTTTTATACAGGGGAGTTTGTCATTCTCCATCCCCACCATCCCCATCTTATACTGCCAGGTGCTGGGATGGCAGTTGTGGGCGTTAGCATGCTCTTTTTTTTTAATATTTATTTATTTATTATGTATACAATATTCTGTCTGTGTATCTGCCTGCAGGCCAGAAGAGGGCACCAGATCTCATTACAGATGGCTGTGAGCCACCTTGTGGTTGCTGGGAATTGAACTCACGACCTCCAGAAGAGCAGTCAGTGCTCTTAACCTCTGAGCCATCTCTCCAGCCCCTAGCATGCTCTTGATAACCCAGAGTGGCTGTGCCTGTGTGTGTGTCACCCCAGCCTCCCAAGTACACAGAGAAGAATTCACTGTCCAGGTTTTACCCTGAGATGGTGTCCAAGAGCCTATGTGATTCCCTAGTCCAAGCTAGACCATCATCGACAATGCCTGATTTATATTGGGCCCCATTATCTCATGAGCATCTAGAGTCCCATGTACTGGGCAGGAGGGATCCACCCCCACTGCAAATCATGGGCCTCTAGAACCTTCCCTTGAAGGCATGTCACAGCTCTGGGGGGAGCAACATGCACACACCCTGTGATTTGTCTGAGAGAAGGTTCTGGAAGCTTGTACGCTCCTCTCTCCTCATGGCTGTTCTTCAAATGGCCCATGTCTGGGAAGGCACGAGAAGAATGAATCCTAGGCAGATCCCTAAAACTGGGATATGGTGGGTCCCCTGACATGGCTCCCAGACCCCCTTTCCGCCCACGTGGGCCCTGAATACTGGAAAACAGCAGCACTTTCTTCCCCTGCAGAAATACTACCCACCTGACTTCGACCCGTCAAAGATCCCGAAACTCAAGCTACCCAAGGACCGGCAGTATGTGGTTCGACTGATGGCCCCCTTCAACATGAGGTGAATCCCTGAGGGTGTGAGGCCAGGGCTGGAGTCTGTGAAGAAACAGCAAACATTCTCATGGGGTCCCCAGCCCCCCATCAGAAGGCCTCACTGGACAGTCAGAGTGACACTTGGTCCCTCCAGTGGCAGCCCTCTTCCTGCCCCAGGGTCTTTGCAGTAGCCATGGCCTCTACAGTTCTCATGTCAGTGGCTCCTGCCCTCCTCATAGAGCCTGCTTCCCACCTCATCCCAGACAGGCTGCCTGGGACAGCCTCCCCCAAACATTCATGCCACCCTTCCCCTACTTTCTGGTTCTTCCAGCTCGGAATCAAACAACCTTCAAACTTGACTTTGCGTGAGAATCATACTCCCCGGTAGTCACACCCTACTACAGAGGACAGAGTGGCTGCCCATGTTAGCTGGCTGACTGTATATCACCCTCATTCCTTCATCTGCGCCTATCCTAGTTACCTTGAACGTGGGGACTCGTTTGTGTGGTTTTGGTTCTGGTTTTTGGTTTTTTGTTTTGTTTCATTTTTGGAGACAGGGTTTCTCTGTGTAGCTTTGGAACCTGTCTTGGAACTTGCTCTGTAGACCAGGCTGGCCTCGAACTCACAGACATCCTCCTGCCTCTGCCTCCCAATTGGTGGAATTAAAGGCTTGCGCCACCACCAGCACCACCCAGCAAACACATGAACTCTTAGAAGAGAAAGCGTTTAGTTGGCACTCACTTACAGTTTCAGAGGCTTAGTCCATCATCATGGGGAGCTTGGCAGCAGGCATGACAGGCATGGCAGGATGGTGCTGGAGAAGTGGTTGGAAGCTACATCCTAATCCACAGGCAGAGAGAAACACTGGGCCTGCCATGGACTTTTGAAACCTCACATCCCAACCCCAGTGACATACTTCCTCCAACAAGGCCACACCTCCTAATCCTTTTGATCCTTCAATCCTTCCAAGTAATGCCACTCCCTGGTGACTAAGCCTTCCAATGTATGACCCTGTAGTAGACATTCAAACCACCACATCCCTCCCACAGACACCTACTGTTGCTCACAGTCTGGTGGTGAGTGGGAATGATGCCCATCCTCTGGTAGCCACACAAGGACACATGAGGCAGGGCAGGTGACCTACCTGCTGTACAGTCAGGGATTGTTAGAATCTCAGGCCATGGGATCTGCAGACCAAAGACCCTGAGGTAGGACTAAGCCAGAGGTGTTTGTCAGCACGGCAGGAAGGAGAGAAGGTCAGGATACAGGATCCTGTTGTTCCCTGTTTGTTCAGAGTCTCAGAAGCCCCACACACCCAGACAGTGTAGTCCTCCCTGCCCATGGAGGTGTGTATGCTGTGGTCAGGTGCTGGAGCAGAGTGCAAAGACACTCACACACCTGCTCTGGCTGCAGGTGTAAGACATGTGGAGAATACATCTACAAGGGGAAGAAGTTCAATGCACGCAAGGAAACAGTCCAGAATGAGGCCTACCTGGGCCTGCCTATCTTCCGCTTCTATATCAAGTGCACGCGCTGCTTGGCCGAGATCACCTTCAAGGTAGGGGCTCCCTTCACTCGTGCACCTTTCTCTCTGAGGACACCACACATAGGTGCAGATGGAAGGTGCTTGCAGCAGGACCACACACAGACAAGCCTGCCCGCCTGCGTGTGTGCGGGACGTGGGGTCGGGTGCACAGGTGATGACTGTGGAGTCACACTGTGCTGGGCTTCGTTTGTTTAGTCTCCTGTAATAGGGACTGGCCTCAAACTCCTGCACAGTCAGAGTGACCGTGATCCTCCTACCTCCACCTCTGGTGCCAGGATGACAGGCATGTGCTGCCACAGCTGTCTAAAAATCATGACTTTCCTTTGTTTTTTGGGATGGAAGTCAGGGCTTCACAGGCACTCGTCAAAAACCCGGGAATTCAGGCAAAGACAGAAGAAGGATAATTCCCTTCTCTGGTCTACACCATTAGAGGCCATGAGTTTGGTTAGTTTTGTCTTGTGAGTTCAAAAAAAGAAATTTAGTCAAAGTGAACGTGACTAAGTGAACAAGCGTGAATAAGTTACATTTTTATCTCACATTTGTTTATCTCTGGAATGTGATAATGTTCCTGGTGCCCTTAAGGCCAGAAGGGGCGTCGGGTCCCCTGGGAATAGGGTTACAGGTAATCATGGGCCACCATGTGGGTGCTGTGAACTGAACCCGGGTCCTCTGCAGGAGCAGCCAGTGCTCTAACCCTTGAGCCATCCCCTCATACCCTTGTTTTTTAAGCGAAGTCCTCAGTTGCCCAGGCTAACCTCACTCACATCGTAGCTCCCTGCATCCACCCGCCAGACGGGTGCATACCACATTAGCCTGTCTGTGTAGTTCATAAGCAAGAACTTATGAAGATGTGATGCATGCACAGCCAGGAGGCCTGAAGGTGCAGAGAGCACACACGGGGTGGGGGGTGGGGGCCAAAGTAACTGGGGCCTGAGGGGATAGAAGCTCACCCCTGCAGTCAGGTGGTCTGTGTTATGGTCACCACCTGCAGCCATTGGCGGTTTTGTCCCCTCCCCTCACCTTACAGACAGACCCCGAGAACACGGACTACACCATGGAGCATGGAGCCACACGCAACTTCCAGGCCGAGAAGCTCCTGGAGGAGGAGGAAAAGCGTGTGCAGAAGGAGCGCGAGGATGAGGAACTGAACAACCCCATGAAGGTCCTAGAGAACCGCACGAAAGACTCGAAGCTGGAGATGGAGGTGCTGGAAAACCTGCAGGAGCTGAAGGACCTGAACCAGCGGCAGGCACACGTGGACTTTGAGGCCATGCTGCTGCAGCACCGCCTGTCGCAGGAACAGTGGCGACAGCAGCAGGAGGAGGAAGATGAGCGTGAGACTGCGTGAGCGGCCAGGGCCCTTCTGGATCCTTCCATGGCTGCCTCTCCCCCCCTCAGCTCAGAGTCCCCTCCTGCCCTGTCCCCTCAGACCCTCAGGATCCAGTGTTGAATGACCATCACTGGCTTTTCATGTCGGTCCCATGGCTGTGGGTTTGTTGTTTGAGACAGGGTCTTATGTAGTCCAGGCTGGCCTCAAAATCACTAAGTAGCCAAAGATGGCCTTGAGCTCCTGATCCTCCATCATCCACCTCCCCAGAGCTGGGGTGATAGGCATGTGCCTCTTCGACCGGCTTGTATATTCTTACTTATTTTTGTAGTGCTGGGTATGGACCTCGAGCCTCCCATGTGCTAGTCAAGCCCTCAGCGCCTGGGCCACTGTCCTCAAAATTGTTAGCATCACCCCCTGCTCCCATTAGGGGCCGTCCCTGCAGCAGGTTCTCACTGTGTTCATCCTATAGGGCCTTGCTGGAGGAGGCTCGCCACCGCAGGCTTCTGGAGGATTCTGACTCAGAAGATGAAGCTCCGCCTTCCCGACCACGCTCAGCAGCAAAACCTAACCCCACAGCCATCCTGGATGAGGTAAGCAGGACCAGGCTTCTCTTCCAGAGGTCATGTTGGGGGGGGGGGGGCATGTTCCATGGGCAGCAGGGCTGTTCCTAACAGGGCAGACAGCCCACAACGTGGTTCCAGTGCCCTGTTTCCTACTGCTGAGCCTGAGGAAACAGTCCGCCAACAGCAGAGAGCCAGTCGAGTGCCTGCCCCACAAGCACAGGACCGGGGTTTATCCCAGTGCCATGATGAAAGCCAGGTGCTCTGGTCGTGGTGACACACACTTTTAATCCCAGCACTTGGAGCAGGGGTAGGTGGCTCTCTCATGTTTGAGGTCAGCCTGTTTCAAAATATAAAGCCAGACTGGGACTGGAGAGATGGCTTCGTGGTTAAGAGCACTGGCTGCTCTTTTTTTTTTAATATTTATTTATTTATAATGTATACAATGTTCTGTCTGTG
The DNA here is from genome assembly GCF_982192425.1 of Myodes glareolus. NCBI lineage: Eukaryota > Metazoa > Chordata > Mammalia > Rodentia > Cricetidae > Myodes > Myodes glareolus. The sequence continues at coordinate 101,752,982 of NC_142033.1, read as the reverse complement.
TGTATGCCTGAAGGCCAGAAGAGGACACCAGACCTCGTTACAGATGGTTGTAAGCCACCATGTGGTTGCTGGGAATTGAACTCAGAACCTTTGGAAGAGCAGGCAATGTTCTTAACCACTGAGCCGTCTCTCCAGCCCCACTGGCTTCTCTTTCAGAGGTCATGTGTTCAATTCCCAGCAACCACATGGTGGCTCACAACCATCTGTAATGAGATCTGGCGCCCTCTTCTGGCATGTGGGCATACGTGGAGGCAGAATGTTGTATATAATAAATAAATAAATAAAGCCAGATATAGGCCTTCAGGCCTGGGATCTGGCACCAGGAGGCAGAGGCAGGAAGTCCTGGGTTATACCAAGTGGGATCTGCCAAATCACTGAAAGACCCTGCCTCAGAAACCGTGATGGGGATCAACTGATGAAGACAGGTGTCGGCCTCTGGCTTCCATGCATGGGTGCACAGTGAACAACACAAAAGCCCACAGAACCAAGATCTGGCCCACTGAAGGAAGAAGGTGTGTCCCTACTTCCCATCAAGGTCCTGGGCACATTCTGAACTTTGAAACAGCTGTGGCCCCAGCTGTTGAAGGTTCTAGGGCCTTCTAGCCTCTTCCAGCTGCATCCAGATATGAGTGCCAGTGCACATACTCAGCTTTTAGATCCGCAGATAGCCTCCCTCCCACCATGTTAGACAGCTGTGTGTACTGGCCCGGGATTCTCTCGTCTCAGTTACAGTCATGTGCTGCTCTGCCTAGCTCTTGGTGGTCCTGGAGACTTGAACTCAGGTCCTCATTCTTCCAGCAAGCATGCTAACTGGGCCCTCTTCCCATGTGGAACCCAGACTCGCTCTGGTTCTGTTTTGTTTTTCTTTGAAGCAGAGTCACACTCCACAGCCCATCCTGACCTCAAATCCACAGTCCTGCTTCAGCCACCATGGGCTAGGGTGACAGGCCTGCCTGCACGTGGTCCCTCACGTCCTCACACCCCCAGAGCCCTGTCGTGTCAGCACATGGGGAGACCAAGACCAGCTTGGACTGCAGGTTGAGCACCTACTATGTGCCACTAGCTATTGGTGGTACTGATTGTGAACTGTGGGTAGGGGTAGGTAGCAGGTGAGAAGTCCTCTGATGTCTCCCTAGACCTTGGGAGCCAGAGAGGAATTTGGAACTGCAGCATGTGCACACTGGCTCCAGAGAGCCAGGTTGGGGAGGCCAGGGAGGTCAGGGGCGACAGATGTGCACGGTCCCCACAGGTACCAAAGGCCAAGAGGAAGGCAGAGTCAGTGGGCAGCAGGGCACAACTTGCCGGATTAGTGGTGCCAAAGAAGGTGAAAGTGGAAGCCAATGGGGGCTCAGAGCAGGTCCAGATGTCTGCCGTGGGTAAGTCTCCATCAGCAGCCCTGGGTGGCAGCAGTGTGCCTGGCACTGTCTAGAAGCTTCATAGGGTGGGTGAGGTGAGGCCAGCGACCTGAGGACTAGGGCTCAATGGGCAGAGGATCAGGGGTTAGGGGTCAGCCTCAACTACATAGCAAATTTAAGGCCAGTCTGGGCTACATGAGACTCCGTCTCCAAAAAGAAGGAGTAAGGCAGTGCTGGCCGCACATTTAAACCTAATACTCAGGAAGCAGCGGCAGGCAGAGCTCTGAGTTTGAGGCCAGCCTCGCTACAGAGCGAGTTCCAGGATAGCCAGGGCAACACAGAGAAACCCTGTCTCAAACAAAAAAGATAAAAGGAGCAAAGGCCTGGAATCGAAGTCACATGATAGCTAAATTCACCATATGGCTGGTTAGTGTCAAGGGACACCAGGTAGCTGCTGATGGGGTGCTGTCCATGTAACCTGCAGCTTCAGTGTCCTTTCTGTGGTTTGGATAATTTCACCATATATAGAGAGCACCCTGCTTGGGGTTGGCACATCTTTGACACAGTTGTCACTGCCAGATCCTAAAGCTCAGAGAGGGTCACCCACTGCCTGAAGCCACATAGCAGGTCAGATGTTGGAGGCCACTGGACACTCAGCTGCCTGGGCAGGGTCTCCCTGGCCCAGTGTAGGATTGGGGTGACCTTGTCATGGGTCCTCTAACCTGGGCATACTCCCCTGCCCTGCATCCCTGGACTGATCTGTCCTCCTCACAGGTGCCCCCGAGAGCAGGAAGACAGCCAGCCTTGCACCCCAGACACCTGGGGCCTCCTCCCTGAGCCAGCTGGGTGCATATGGGGACAGCGAGGACAGTGACAGCTGAGCCCCTACAGTGACATCACAGACCCAAGAAACCAGAGGAGATGGGATCAAGGAAGGCACCCTCAGCAAGTTCCTTGTGACTGTGTCTGCGGTGGATCCCAGCAGGGTGTGGAGAGGCAATGTCCCTTAGTACCAGGTGTCCCAGGACAGACAACCTGGTCCACTCTGTCAATCCTTGAGTTATAGGGAACCTGTTTGCCCCATCCCTCCCTGCCACAGATCTGAACACTATCTGACAGGGGACAGGTGGCAGAGTCCCTGAGGACTGCCTCCCAACAAGGCCTGGGACTCTACCTGCAACACAATAATACTGTGTGATAAAGAAGGAAATCAATTGACAGCCATGTGGACCAGCGAGAGACCCTGCCCGACTGTCCAACCAGAGCTAACACTCACCTGAGATTTCAGCCACAGCCAGTCTGGGCCTGGACCACAGCCTGTGTCCGTCATTCAGAATTTGGCAATACATGAGTCTGTGTTTTGGTTCTGTAGGAAAACTGCTGAGCCTGAGTCTGTCATTTAGAACACAGTGAGCCTGGGTGGGGTGACAGTGGAGAGACAGGCATGTGTAGCCCAGGCTTGTCTTCACCTCACCAGGCTGGGATGAGAGATGTGAACCAAGTTGATCTTAAGCCTGAAATGTTTGTGTTGGAGTCTGCTTTCCTTGGAGCCTGAAGTTCTTCCTTCTCACACCTGTGTCCTCATGCCCCGCCCCCACAAGAACAGAGACACATCAGTGGCACCCTGGAGTCTGGTTGGAACCCTCCCTATGCCACTCCCACCCTGGCTTCCCCAGCTCTACAGCTGTCATCATGTCCTCAAGTGCCATCTCCTCCATCAGCTCCCTGGGGGGTCCCTGGCAACAGGAGTCACAAGGCTAGCACTGACCCCACCACCTGTCCTTTCAGCTTAGAAACTAGCTGGACCAGCCCACTCGTGGCCCCCTGCCAGCCTGCTGGTCTCAAACGTGGCCCCTGTGCTGGGACACGTGAGCTGCTTGCTAGGGGGTTGATGTGAGGCCTTTTTGCCCCAGACACCATTGTTCCTACAGCAGACTAAAGCACTGGGGAGCAGCTGGATGGCCCCCCCCAGACTGGGAATCTTGAAACTCGGTGACTTGCGTCTTCCTCAGGCTACGGCCCAGGGAAGCACTCTACTTCACCTGACTGGGGACCACTGAAGGTGGAGCCACACCTCCTGCCTCAGGCTGTGTGCATGCCTCACAGTAGACAGCACCTCCAAATGGGAAGCTACTGGGCAAGTTCTGCATCTGCCATCAGACTGTACCAGGCAAGACATGCCTCCACAGGGTCCCCTACAAACACATTCATGGCTCCTTGGGTCTCTGTAGACTAAAGGCATTGGCCACCAGACTCACCGTGGACCAGTGTACCTCCCCTCCTGTCCCCGTGCCTTGGCACGCTTCTTCCCAGATTTGAGGTACAGTCGGGGAGGCCCCACTTCAAGCACTGTTGTGTGCCTGCCAGTGATGGGCAGTCACACAGCTCCATCGCATGTCACCTACTACCAGCATGTGGAAATAGTGAGAGGACCAAACCACTGTGAGACTCCTTGACAGGGAATATTCAGAACAAGCTGGTGCAGAGACAGGATGGATTCATGGAAACTGGCAGGGACATGGGGGTGGAATGTTCTAGAACTAGAGTGCAGCAGGCTCTATGGCTTTTCTGATACACTGTTCAACCCACTCATGCGTCTTATTTTCATTTCTGTTTTTGAGTTTAAGGTGCTTGATGTAGGACAAGCCTCCCCTGCCCAGTGTTAGGCCAGCGCTCCCCTTTTAGCCGCCACCCCCCAACCCTTGGGTTGTACTTCTAAAACGGGCAGCGGTAGGGCATGTGTGTTACAGTCAGACCAATGGGACATACTCGGGTACTGTCCATGCCCATTTTCCAAGTCATCCAACATGATGTATCAGGATGGCTGCCATGACCCCCATCCCTCATCAGAAAGTCAAGTCCCGGCTCTTTTCTCTGTTTACCCACCACCACCACACACACCCCGCCCGCTCCCCTCCGGAGGCTCCGAGGCGAGGAGGAAGTCAAGCGCCGTTTGGTTCTGCCTCGGGGCTCCTGATTGCCATTCCTGTCACGGTGCAGTTATCTGCCCTCCGTGCGGCGGACGAAGCTCATGTGTGATGCGCTCGGCTGCAGCCGCCTGCGCCAACGGGACGATTGCCCGCGCTCTGGGGACTCTGAGACTGAGATAGGAGCTGCCGGTGGTCAGGAGACATTGAGGACTCCGGATGCTGTACCCGCTGTAAGACTCAGTTTCCCCAATGGAAAGCAGAGCTCACATCGGATGAGAGGATGAACGCACATCCTGTGAGGGACCAGTGCCACCCTCGAGAAGTCCAAACACAAACTGACGGCTGGGTGGCCTGAGTAACACCCCACGCCCATAGCTTCTCTTTCTCCAACCTGAACATCTCAGTGGGTAGGGCGCTTGCCTAGCACACACTAAGCCCCAAGTGTCATCCCTGGCACTTGGGAGGCTGAGGCACTAGGACCTGGTCATCCTTTGTTGCAAATGAGTTGGAGGACAGCTTGGGCAACATGAGCCCAAGCAGTAACTCTTCTGTCAATGCTTTCTGCACCGTTTACCATTTGGGGAGTCTAAGGAACACTAACCAGTGGCTATGGCTGACTCTGGCTGACTCCTGCCCTGCAATTCCCCTCCTTAGGGGCTCACTTCCCAGCCCCCTCTCCAACCCTTGGGGTCCAAACCCGCTCCCGTCCCTCCCCTCGCGGACCCGCAGCTGCGGCCGCCTCCTGCCCCTCCCCCTCGCCCGCCACAAAGCGACGGACGCGGCGGTGACGGACGGCGCCTCCCGCCCCGCGCCACAGCCAGCCGCGACCCTGCGCGATGCTCAGGTCTCTCGTCCAATACCCTCCCGGCCCCGGTCCCAAGGGCGACTCGGTCCCCGCGCCGGTGTCCTCGTCCTCCGGGTCCGTCCCCGCCCCGGAGCGGCTGAAGGTCTGAGGTCTGTAGGTCTGTCGCGGAGCGGGGGCGGGACCCGGTGGGACTCGGGTGTCCTCGCCCCTCCCTCGGCCCCGAGAGCCCGGGCCGGGACCCAGGGGTTTATGTCCCTTTGTGCGGTGGCTGCGGCCGTAGGCGGTTAAGGAATTGAGAGGTTAAAAGGTTGCAGGGGGTCTGGGGGAGGACCCAGGAGTAAAGGGATTGGGGAGGTTAAGAGAAGGAGGCGGTAAGGGATCTGGAGGGTAAGAGATGTAGGGGTGTGGGATCCGGGAGTTAAGATGTACGGGGGGAGGGGGTAAGGGATCCGAGGGGTAAGGAAAAGGGAGGGTATGAGATGCGGGGGGGAGGAATAAGGGATCCGGAGGTTAAGGGGTACGGAAGTGGTTTTTAAGGGATCGGGAGGTTAAGAGATGGGGGAGTAAGGGATATGGGGGGAGGTTAAGAGTCGGGGGTTAAGGAATAAAGGGTAAGGGATGGGGGTGGGTAAGGTATAAGGGGATTAAGGGAATGGATGTGGATTTAAGGAATCAGACCGACTGAACCCTTGGAATCGGACAACAGTCCACAGGGAGTACGACCCTCTGGGTGGTCCAGCCTCTGGCAACTTTGTGCGTGGAGCTCTGGGGGACAACCGCGCTGACACCATACTGTGTTGCCAGTAACCCGAAGTGCACGACTCCCGCAACGCTGGGATCACCACCTGCTGCCCCCTCCGCTCTGAGCCCAGCCTAGGACTCCTGACCACCTTCTCTTTCCCCTTCTCTCTCCTCTCCCTTCTTCCTGCCCCTTTTGTCTCCTCCCTCTCCCCCCCCCCCCCGCTCCCCAGGACGAGCTGAGAAGCTCGCATGGAAGCCCCGGTCTGACACCAGTCAATTCCGGGGACATCGATGGCCAAGTGGCTCCGGGACTATCTGAGCTTTGGCGGCCGGAAGCCTCCGCCGCAGCCGCCCACCCCCGACTACACAGAGAGCGACATCCTTCGCGCTTACCGGGAGCAGAAGGACCTGGACTTCGAGGATCCCTACGAGGACGCCGATGGCCGCCCCGAGTCAGAGCCCGCAGGGCCGGTGGACTCCAAGTACGACTCTCCCAGGCACCGGCTGATCAAAGTGGAGGCTGCAGACACGGCCAGAGCCAAGGCCCTCCTGGGCAACCCTGGGGAGGAGGTGCGTGGCGGACGGACACTGGTGCTCTGTCCCCATCATCCCAGAGTCCCAACCTCATGCTCCCCCGCCCCCGGGAAGTCTAAGAGCTTCTGGGTTAGCCAGAGTCCCCCTCGAGCCTATCTCCATTCGGAAAGACCGAGGGTGGGAGCAGTTTTTGTTTTGTGTGCGGCTCCGTGCAAGGTAGCTCAGACTAGCCTCAAACTCACTACTTAGCTGAGGATAATCTTGAATACCTGAGACTCCTGCCTCTACTTCCTAAGTGTGTGTCACAGGGTGACAGGCGTGTGTGTCACACTGGAAGCTGGATCTGATGCATGCTGGGCAAGAGCTCTCTGCCCATGGAGCTCCAGCCCTGCTTAGTTCTGTGGCAATGTTTCTCAGCCCGTTGGTGGTGACTCCCTTTGGGTTTAATGACCCTTTCATAAGGGTCACCTTAGACCATCAGAAAACGCATATATTTACCGCGATTCATAACAGTAGCAAAATTACAGTTATGAAGAAGCAATTAAAATAATTCTATTGGGGGGGGGGAGTAACCACAACCTGAGGAGCTGTGTTACAAGGTCACATCAGGAACATTGAGAACCACTGCTCCATTGGTTTAGTTTGGTTTGGTTTTGAGACAGGTTCTTTCTGTGCAGCCCAAGCTGGCCTAAAACTTGCCATCCTGCACCCAAAGCCTCTGGAAGAGGGGAACCTGAGAGGAGGAAGGAACTCAGGGAGACAGGACAGACTGGATTAAACCCTGCCTTGTTCTCCCCAGCTGTGTGACCCTCCCCAGGTCACCGACCTTTGCTGTTGCTTCTTTGCCTATAAAACAGGCTTATCTCTTTACTAAGGGTTTAGGGGCTGGTATTAGAACAGTACCAGAGGGTTCTGGGAACTGGGTTTGAATTCCCAGAATCCACTTCAAGAGTTGAATGTGGTGACCTGTGCACTGGGGAGCCAGGCACAGGAGGATCCTGGGGACTCCCTGACCAGCCTACTCTGAGAAATGTGAAATGGTCCAGCAGGGGCAGGCAGGCAGGCAGCACACTGTCACACAACAGGCCATCAGAACTAACCTGAGCCTCTCCCGACAGCCCGAAGCAGACACTGAGTACGCGGATCCTTTTGATGCCCAGCCTCAGCTGCCAGCTCTGGATGATGGGTACATGGAGCCCTATGATTCCCAGACCTGCTCGAGTGGTAGGCGCACAGGGCTGGGCACGAGTGCATGGTTCTGCATGGAACGGGAGGGTGACCAGTGTCTCCTCCACCCCAGAACGGCCAAGCAGAGCTGTCCAGCTTTACGATACTCCATATGAGGAGCAAGATGCAGAGCTGGAGGATGGAGCGACTTCTGGCCAGAGTCGGCTGCCCCTGGAGGATGAGAGGCCAGCAGATGAATACGACCAGCCTTGGGAGTGGAAGAAAGATCATATCTCCAGGGCCTTCGCGGGTATGTTCAAGTTCAGGCTCTTCAAAGGCCTCCTCCCTCCCTCCACTGCCTCAGTTTTCCCCAGAGAAAATGCCTTTTTATCCGCACCCCAGTCTGTGTAGTCTTGGGAAGAGACGTGGCTGTGACATCACACTGGATTTGTGGTCATTGTAGGACCAACCCAACAGGACGGTTGTAGATGAAATACGAAGTCGCACTCAGTTGTGTGGGAGCTGGTGAAAGATAACGTGAGGTTTTTAGGAGCTGTCACGGGGTAGACTTGGAGTCAGACAGGTCCTAGCTCAACAGAGTGAAAGAGTAACAGGATCAATGTAAAGAATGGAAGGATGTGGCCACGACTTGCAGCAGCACTTGCCTTCCACCACGTGGGTAGTCCTGCTTACCCACAAGCACTCTTGCCTGCTGACTACAAACTTCCAACCCATCCCTGCTGACCACACAGTCAAGACAATGTCCCGCCCCTTCCATAGAGTCTAATTTCTGGGTGGCCACGCCCCCTTATTTCCAAAAACCAATCAGTTCCTGTGTCAATCCTGTCTTAACTTTACACTCCACCGCCGGCTCCTAGGTTCTGATAGTGTGCCCCAAACTGAGATCCCATTGGCTGGCTCCTGTCCTGCCCTCTAGGTGGGCGGGTTTTAACAACCTCTCACCTTCGTCTCCCAGTACAATTTGATGGCCCTGACTGGGAACGGACCCCAGGCTCGACCAAGGACGGCCGGAGACCGCAGCCTGCGGAGCGCGTGGATGCGGCTCTGGCCCTGGAGAAGCAGCCGTGAGTGCGAATGCTGAAGGAGGGGTGACCCCAGGGACCCAGGAACTACAAGGCGGTTGGGGTCTCTTTCATTCACTCTGTCATTCATTCATTTTTTTGGCAAGGGTCTTATGTAGCCCGGGCTGGCCCCACTCACCATGTCCAAGGGAATTGCCTGGCTGTGCCCTGGGGTCCTTCCCTCGGCCCCTAGGTATATGAAGTCAGCTGGAGATATCTGTCCCCACGCCCAGGTGGTTTCATGGCCCCCTGAGCCGTGCAGAGGCCGAGAACCTTTTGTCCCTCTGCAAGGAAGGCAGCTACCTAGTGCGGCTCAGTGAGACCAGGGCTCAGGACTGCATCCTGTCCCTCAGGTGAGACCCAGCCTCAGGGCGGCCAGTGGGTGGGGATTTCTGGAAAGAGGGCGGGCTTTCAGGCGACTGGGTGGAGCTCCTGGGTCAGTGGCTAAATGGGTCCCACTCGGAGCGAGCTTGAAACTGGAATCAGGTTCGAAGGTTCGTTTGAATGGCCCTGTCCAAAACTTGAAATGCAGCCTTGAGTGTGAAGCAAATTCTCAAGGATGTTCTAGAGAGAACTTGAGTTTGAAACTCTGGTTCCTTAAGATCCCTAAAGTGTGAGTCCAGTGTAGCATGGCCTGTGGTACCAGCACTAGGGGGTGGAAGGGTAGGGAGGAGAGGGCAGGGGGACCAAGAGTTCAAGTTCAGCCCCGGCTACTCATCCAATTTGAGGTTTTCCTGGGCTACATGAGACTGTCTTAATAAAAGCAAGGAAGAGACTGGAGAGGTAGTTCAGTGGTTAAGGGCACTCGCTGCTCTTTGGGAGGACCTGGGTTCAGCCCCTACATCTGGTGGCTCACAACTGCCTGTAATTCCAGCTCCAGAGAATATGACGCAGTCTTCTGGCCACTATGGGTGCATACGCACACGCGTGCGCACACGCATGCGCATTAAAAGTAAAATATAGCCGATCATGGTGACGCATACCCCTAATCCCAGCACTCGGGAGGCAGAGGCAGGCGGATCTCTGTGAGTCTGACCAGCATGGTCTACAGAGTGAGTTTCCAGAACAGGCTCCAAAGTTACGCAGAGAAAGCCATATCAAAAACCCAAAATAAATAAATATCTGGGATGACGAGATGGCTCAGTTGGGTAAAGGTACTTGCCACCAAGCCTAAACAACTTGAGTTTGGCTGGTGGTGGTGGTGATGGCACACACCTTTAATCCCAGCACTTGGGAGGCAGAGGCTGGTGGATCTCTATGAGTTCGAAGTCAGTCTGGTCTACAAAGCAAGTTCCAGGACAACCAGAGCTGTTACACAGAGAAATCCTGTCTTGAAAAACCAAAAAAGAGGGGCTGGAGAAATGGCTCAGCGGTTAAGAGCACTGACTGCTCTTCCAGAGGACCCAGGTTCAATTCCCAGCACTCACATGGCAGCTCACAACTGTCTGAAAAAATTCAGTCCCAGGGGATATGACACTTTCACACCAATGCACATAAAATAAAAGATAAATAAATCATAAAAATTTAAAAAAAACCGAAAAAAAGAAAAAGAAAGAAGAAAAGGAAGAAAGAAAGAGAAAAAGGAACTTGAGTTCTGAGGACCTATATGGTGGAAATAATGAACCGACCTCCACAGGTTATCCTCTGACCTCCACATGTGTTCTCCCAATATACATATAAATAAATTAATAAATGTGAAAAATATTTTAAAAGGGTGCATAGGAGTAGAGTTAGTCTCTTCATTGACTCAACATTATTAGAATACCTATCAGGGACTGGAGAGATGGCTCAGAGGTTAAGAGCATTTGTTGCTCTTCCAGAGGTACTGAGTTCAATTCCCAGCATCCATATATAGTGAAAGCTGGTGCTCTTTTCTGGTGTGCAGGCAGAACACTGTGTACATTAAAAAATGCCACTATGAGTTGGGGCCCGGGCACGGATGAACTCAAGTTCCAAAATAGAATTGTGGAAGATGAGAGGCTGAGGGAAAACGTGTATAAAAGTGGTACTCAGGCTGAGCTGGGAGCCATCAGGGCCGGGGTGAGCAGGGTGGGAAGGGGGTCTTACTGCAGAGCCCGGGCTGGCCTGGAACAACTCACAGAGATCTGCCTACCTCTGCCTCCCAAGTACTGGGATTAAAGAAGTAATTTATTTAACTTATTTATTTATTGTGAGAAGAGGTCTCACTATGTAGTCTTGCCTGGCCCAGCGCTCTCTATGTAGACCAGGCTAGTCCTGAATTTGTAGTGACCTGCCAGCCTCTGCCTCCCAAGTGCTGCAACTTTTCTTTTACTTTTGTGCATGCGTGGGTGTAGAGGTCAGAGGACAACTTTTGAGGTTCAGCTCTTGCCTTGCACTTTGTGGGTCTTGGGGAACTAAACTCAAGTCATCAAGCGTGAGCTGCAAGCATCTTTACCCTCTGATCCCTCTAATTGGTCCAAAACGGAGCTTCAAAGGGTAAGTTACCCTACGGAGCCATGGAGGTCAGGAAATCACTCGTGACTGTCAGTTCCATAGAGAGGCACTGGGTGGGGCTGCCAGAGGTGTCCCTGGAGACCCAGAGTAATGCACCTGTGGAAGGCAGCTGTGGAGAGATGGACAGTTGAGTGGGTCTGGAAAAATGATGCTCTACCTTGCCCCACAGGAGCAGTCAGGGTTCCATGCACCTGAAGTTCGCGCGAACCCGGGAGAACCAGGTGGTGCTGGGCCAGCACAGCGGGCCCTTCCCCAGCGTGCCCGAGCTGGTCCTGCATTACAGTGCCCGCCCGCTGCCTGTGCAGGGCGCAGAGCACCTGGCGCTGCTCTACCCTATCACCGGCAGCCAGAGCCCCTGAGGGGACCCTGCACACTGGCTGCCCGACCAGAGAGGGGACCGGGGACCGATGACGCAGACTCCCTCCAAGCCAAATCTACTGCCCTCTGGGAGGTTTCAGGGCCCCCTCTCTGTGAGCGGGCTTTGCCTGTAAAAAACAGAAGAGAGAGAGAGAAAGAGAGAGAGAGAGAGAGAGAGAGAGAGAGAGAGAGAGAGAGAGAGAGAGAGAGAGAGAGAGAAAAGAGGCACTTGCTGCCAGGCCTGACAGGTTCAGGCCCAGGAACACACACGGCCCACACGGTGGCAGTAGAGAGCAGACATCTGCACGTTGTCCTCTGATTTACACACAAGGCGCACACCATAAATTAACAAATTAATGTAATAAAAACGAATTTTAAAACCTTGCCATTCCTTGCTATTCTTTCGGAGCTGCGGAGAGAGGCCAGGCGACCGCTCAGACCTTGGAGCGTTCCCAAAGTCATGGCAAGCACAGGTGCTTGTGGGTACTGAGCAGTGAACAGCAAAGCCTTTGTCACAGGAACCCAGCTGGGTTTAGAAGCTAGATGTTCCCAGAGATGGGGACAGCTTCACCTCATCCCAGTCAGCAGCTGGGGTCTCTGACCTCTCAGGCAGAGCAAACGTCTGTCCCCTGGGAAAGCCATAGGAGCGGGGGAGGGGAGGCAGCCGCAGCCCGGTCACTTCAAGGTGACAACTGGGCAGGGTACATGTTAGTAGCCCTGACCCTCAAATCTTCCTTTTTTCGATCGAGAAGAAGCTCTCTGGTGGCCCATTGAGGAGGAAGGGGCCATTCAGGGCCGAGTGTGTACTCCCTGCTCACTGGACATAAAAGCAAGGGAAGGTGGGGAATTACATAATTATAATAGAAATGTGTTTGGGTAAGTGCACGTGTGTGCAGGTGCCTGGAGTTTTGAGCCACCGGAAGTGACTGCTAGGAATCGGTTCTCAAGCAGGGTAGTGTGTACTCTTAACCTGTGAGCCGTTGCTCTAGCCCCATTATAAAAATACAAGGCAGTCCATCAGGTTCACCAGGCTCTCTCTCGGGAGACAGAGGCAAGTGGATCTCTGAGAGTTCGAGACCAGCCAGGTTTACAGAGCTGGTTCCAGACAGCCTGAGCTGTTACACAGAGAAACCCTGTCTTGAAAACAAGGAAAAATCAGAAGTGGAGTAGACGCTTCCTGGCCAAGGTGTGATGTCAGGTCATCTCCAGTGATCCTGGAACCCACAAATGACTCCAACGAACAGAGTCACAGGCTTTAGCATTGCATCTTTGACAAGTCTTGTTAAAATTGAGCTTGGCGGGGCAGGCTTGTCCCTTGTGAGGTTGAGGCAAGAGGATTGCCAGTTCCAGATCCTCCCCACCCCCACAGGAATTTATCTCAAAGTAAAGAGGAAAATCAGAACTAGGGGTGAGAATCAGTAGAGCCCTGCCTAGACTCCCCTAGTGAGGGGCTGGGGGCATGGTCAGGGTGGAGCCCCGCCTAGACTCCCCCCTCAGTGAGGGACTGGGGGTGTGGTCAGGGGTGGAGCCCCGCCTAGAATCCCCCAGTGAGGGACTGGGGGTGTGGTCAGGGGTGGAGACCTGCCTAGAATCCCCCAGTGAGGGACTGGGGGTGTGGTCAGGGGTGGAGACCTGCCTAGAATCCCCCAGTGAGGATGGGGGTGTGGTTCACGAATAAATCGCTTATCTAGCATGGTTGAGGCCCTGGGTTCCATGCATAGTACTTAAAGGATCCTTTATTGGCAGCTCCTGGGTAACATCATTGATCTCAGCCTCTAGCTGTTGGACGCTCCCCCCACCTTTATAAAAACAGTGACGCCCTCAAATAGCTCTTGTCCAGGTCCATTTTGTGTTCTCAAGGGTCTCCAATTCCTCTTTGACTTCAAGGATTCCTCTCAGCAAGTGGCCTGTCCCTACTTCCTACGACTTGCAGGAGATGCACAATGGACTGAGATGGGATAGCCAGGCCTGGGCCTGGGGCTGGGTTTGGAAACCTGAAGTTGCTGTCGTGGAGCAGGTTTGGGGAAGGCGGTGGAATATATAACCTGGGCTCTCTGTTCACTGTGTGTGTACTTCTCTTTAGGCCGGACCTGAGGCCTGTGTGGAATCTCCCGGGGCCGGTAGAGGACATTGCTGTAGAAGGAGTTTCCTGGGGGCCAATGACATAAATAAAAAAGAGACAGTAAATTAAGAGTGGCCATAGCAGTCTAGGCACGGGCAAGGGACCATCCCTCCTCTCCACCCCTATCCCTACCCCCAGCCCCCTTGGCAGAGTGCTGCAGTTCCGACATCTGCCACATGGCGGCGGTAGCACCATGTACCGAGGTGCCTTCAGCTCCCTGAGACTCACCTGGGCAGGTGCTCTCACCTGAGTCCTCTCGGCGACACCTGCTGAGACCCCATAACACAGCACCCAGCACCACCAAGGCTGCCACCACACCCCCAGCTACCAGAAGCACCAACAGGAGCCCTGTGTGGGGAGACAAAGGACTGTCTGTGGGGGAGGGGCATGTGGGGTGGGGCAAGTGGGGGGAGGGGATGGGCTCACCTGAAGAACTGGAGGTCTCCTTCGGCTGGAGGTCACCTGCAAGGAAGAGGTTCCTGTCTCAGAAGGATGACCACTGTGGAGCCCAGACACCTGCTTCAGGATATTGAAGCTGCCAGTTCTGTTCTGCCATTTAGGCAGGTGTCCACCTAGAACCTCAGGATCCTCTTCTGAGAATAAGCGCGTAAGCAAAATGGTGTTCTTGGGCTATCCGTGGGGTGTAACTGAGAACTAGGGGCCCCTCCGAATTATTCTTGAGACTCTGCCTCCTCCAAATGACTTCTGTCCCCACTCCTCACCCTACCTCTCATCCAAATCCCAAATCTTAGGACAAACCACGCTGAAAGCCAACACTGTCAATTCACCCTGCCCAGACAGGAGAGCCCAGGACAGTACATGGCAGGACCAGTGACGGAGCTGGAGCTCAAACCCCAAGCCATGTAGCCGGTCTATGAACAAACAGTGCTGGAGGCCAGGTCTATGCAACTCTAGGAACCGCAATCAGAAGTGGAGATCTTATGACTTAGCGAAGGTGGATCATCCCCATCTCTCCTCTTGCACGTGCTGACGTGAGCAGGGGTCCTGGGGGGCTGTTGGTGGTAGAGAAGCCAGCTGGGTGCAGCTGCTCTCCACCCCCACAGCGTGTTAATTGGCTACTCCTCAGGCTGGTGGTGATGAGCCCCTGCAATGGCGATATGTCCCTGCTAGCTGAGGAAAACACACCAGGTACTCCATCCCGGCAAACGGGGTCTAGCACAACACAGACTGGCAGGAACCACTGAGTGGGTACCAGCCCAAGGCTACTGGGGTCCCACCAGGCCCTGCCGTGGCAGCCAAGCTAAACACTTGTTCTGTGGGAGACAGTGAAGGCCAGGCAGGTGTTGAGCTCTTGGCCGTCTTCCTGCCTCAGCTTCCCGTAGGCAGGAGGATAACAGACAAGCCGCCACATCCTACTGAAGCTCACCCTCCTGAATGTTGGGAAGACAGGAGAGTGTCATCACACCTGGCTCTTCTATTATATGTTGATTTTGAGATAAGTTCTCCTCTGTAGCCCATGCTAGCCTCCCAAGTGCCAGGACAACAGGTCTGCCATCTTTTTTTTAAATGACTATTTTTACGTGTGTTGCAGTACCAACAGTGGCCAGAAGAGGGCCGTAGGGTCCTCTAGAGCTGGAGCCACAGTGGTTGTGAGCCACCATGTGTGTACTGGGAACAGAACCCTCATTCTCAGCAAGAGCAGCCGGTGCTCTCACCACTGAGCTGCCTCCCCAGCCTCTCACGCAACTTTTGGAGACGGGATCTCATGTAGTCCAGGCTGGCCTTGAACTCCTGACCCTCCTGCCTCAACAACCTGATTCTTTTGCTCACTATGGAATCCAAACTAGCTTTGATTCTGTTATTCTCCTGCCTCATTTTTCCATGTGCTAGGGTCGCAAGTGTGCTGTGAACAATTTTACAGACAGGACCCAAGATTCAGGAGTCCAGGAATTCGAGAGCCTTCCCCACTCACATGCCTCTTTATCCCCGTTCATACCTGCCACTATCAGGACCTTAGTCCCATTGCCCTCGGCCTCTTGCAACTTGGGGATCTCCAGGGTGGCCCGGCACACATAGTCCCCGCTGTCGTTGAGGCTCACGTGGTCCAGTCTCAGGCTAAAGTTTGTAAGCGACTGCCAGGACAGCTGTCCCCGAACCCCACAGCCCGCAGTGTTGAGGTTGCCATTGGAGATGAGCAGGTGACAGAGGGCAACCTTGTCCCGGATCCACTCCACACGCAGCCTCTCCCAGGCCCGACTCTGATTCACGCCACAGGACAGCCATATCTCATCACCTTGTGCCACCCTCACTGAACGGGGCCACTGCTGCACGCTCAGGCTGACAGCTTCCTGCAGGCCTGGGAGGGATACAAGTCTGACCCAAATCTAGAAAGCCCATGAGGGCCCGAGTTCAAGATCCTAGAACCCCTGGAGAAGACAGAGCAAGGTGGTGTCACCCTGCACTGGGGAGGCAGAGCCTGGAGGATCCATGAGTTCTCGGTCAGCTACTCCCACAAGCAAGCCACAAGAGACCGAATCTCAGCGGGGCAGTGGTGGCGCAAGCCTTTAATCCCAGCACTCAGGAGGCAGAGGCAGGCAGATCTCTGTGAGTTCAAGGCCAGCCTGGTCTACAAGAGCTAGTCCAAGACAAGCTCTAAAGCTACAAAGAAACCCTGTCTTGAAAAACAAAACAAAACAAAAACAAAAACAAACAAAAAAAGAGATCAAATTTTAGAAAAATCAGTGGAGATGGGCAGAGGAAGAGTCAGGGGGAGCACACTGGGCCTCTGTGCACACATGCACACACATACTCACACACAGAGAGAAACACACATACATACAAATACATGTACACACATAGATGTGTATACACACATACACACATACATACTCAGATACATACACACAGTCACTCATACACACATATGCACACTCACATATGTGCACACACATACACACATACATGCACAAACATACACACAGATACATACACTCACAAATTCACATATATACTCTCACACACATTTATACATTTATACACATGGACATGCATATACACGTATACATACAGACATACACATAGACATGCATACACATAGACATGAACACACACAAAACACACACATAACCAACATAGGGGCCGACATGCTGACTCAGCAGGTAAAGGCACGTGCTGATAAACCCCAGGACGAGAGTTCCATACCCCATAGCCCACATGGTAAAGGGAAGGAGAGGGTGCTGGAGGGAGACCCCACAGTTCTGGCCTCTGGGGACCCCTGCACACACACACACACACACACCAGATATATACTTTTTTTTTTTAATTCATGTGGAACATGGTGATGCACACCTTTAATCCCAACTCTCCAGAGGCATAGGCAGGTAGGTTTATGAGTTCCAGGCCAGCCTGAGCTACATAGTGGGAACCTGACCCCCCCCCATGACAAGATCCAGTCTCAAAGGAACAAAAGAGTATGGAGGCCAGAGGCCAGGGTTCCGGTCCTCGCAGGCTGGTGATTAGGTCATGGTTTGGATTCCCCTGAAGATGCTGTAAGGGTCCAAGCTTCCAGTTCAGGGTGGTTCAGATGGGGGATCAGGCAGCTGAAATGGGCTGGACAGAAAGAGGGAGTGCACAGGTGGGGACCCCCAAGTACTCACCCCAGAACTGCAGCAGGATGAATACCCAGCCCAGAGACTCCATCCGTGAACCATCAGGCACCAGGCTCACCCTGTTGCTCCGGGGTCACCCAGCCCCCACACACACTCTTCCTGTCACAGAGTCCACCCACCCCTGCTGCGGTGACATTGGGGGTGGGGAAACACAGAGGTCAGGCAGACATCCTGTGCTTCAGGCTGCAGGGGAAAGGAGGTCCCTCAGTCTCCCCCCCCCCCCCCGCAAAGCATTCTACATCAAAAAGGGAATATGCATCCATCTGCGGGTGTAGAGACTGTGTTCATGAGAGTGCAGATCTCTCTGGAAGACACTACAGAGGGCGGAGGAAGAGCACAGCAGAGAGGGACAGCAAGGAAGAAGGGCTAGCTGAGGGGGCCCTGGCTCAGTGAGCCGAGCACTTGCCCATGTGCAAGGCCTGGACAAACCAGAGATGGAGAGGTGAAGGCAGGAGAAGCAAGAGTTCAAGGGCAACCTTGGCTACACAGGGAGCATGAGACCAGACTGGTCAACGTGACACTTCTCAAAAGCCAGTTAATACAGCAAGATCCCTCTGCCTCAGTTCCTAGGTCCCTAAGTCCTTCCCTGTTGCAGGGCTGGGCATGAGGCCCAGGCCTCACACCGGCTCAGGCACAGGCCCTGTTAGAGGATTTCTGTGATGACTTTGTTTTCTGTTTTGTTTTTTTCTGAGACAGGGTTTCTCTGTAGCTTTGGACCTGCCCTGGAACTTTCTCTGTAGACCAGGCTGGTCTTGAACTCACAGAGATCTTCCCAAGTGCTGGGATTAAAGGTGTGCACCACCACCGCCGGACAAGTGACTTTGGTTTATCACAGGCATTGTGTGGCAGGTGTGGTGGCACACTCCTTTAATCCCAGGAGGCAGAGGCAGGGGGAATGGAATCTCTGTGAGTTCGAGGCCCATCTGGGAGAGAGAGAGAGAGAGAGAGAGAGAGAGAGAGAGAGAGAGAGAGAGAGAGCTGCTGCTCTGATAGCAAAAACCAGACCCCTGTTCTCAGCCAAGCCACAGGACATTGGTGACTTCCTGGTGGACTATGTATACGCAGCTGCCCCCAAGCCCATCTATGTCAACTAACCCCGTGGGCCCCCTGTATGGGGCAAACAAAGCTGGCTCAGCCTGTTGAGGCCAGTTCTGTCTCTAACAGTTTCTGGTACCCCTCCAAGGCCTAGGCAAAGTTGGGGACCGGAGTCCATCAGTCTCCAGACTCAGGGCCCCTCTGAGGTCAGTGGTCAGTGCAGTAGAGTTCAGAGTCTCAGACCAAGCCACTAGGTGACCTACTTTCTCACTGGGTGCTTCCTAGAATTGTTCTGAACCGCAAGGAGAGCACTGCCCTGCGCAGAAAAGTTGTGCTTGCAAGACCCTAGGGCGTCCAAAGCCCCAAATGCTGCCCGGTTGACAGCGGGGCGAGGTGAACATAATAAATATGTCTAGTCTGATGTCAAGGGCTGGTAGAGAGGTTTCGCGGGGAGGGGTTAGTTATAATCTGGGGCTTTGTGGAACGTATAGGAGCTTGTTCACTGTGTCACCATAATGCTGAACGCTGGTTGGTTGTACAAGCAAGCAATGACAGTTCTCAGAGCAGTTTGGGTGCCAATTTGAGTAGCAAATGGGGACGGTGTGGGAGTGAATAAGGGGTGGTCCCGAGGTCACAAGACAGGACCTGAGGTCAAAGCCAGATAACCTGACTTCTGCCTGGTCGCTCTCTCATCCCTCCTGGTATCTCACGGTCTGATACCCAGGCTCTGGAGGAGAGCAACTCCCAACTCCGAACTACATTTCCCAGCAGCGCCTGTCGCGGGAGCATGCGTAATGCATTCAGTGATGGAGCGCTGACCAGGGGCGCGGCGGCGGAGGCGGCGAGGGCGCGGAGGGCTAATTGGTTGCCGGCTGCGGCCACGGAGGCTAGAGTGTTTGGAGAACCAGCTGAGGGGGACCCTAAGGCGGGGTCGGGGCGACCCAGGGCTGCAACTATGGAGGACCAGAGGGTAGGACCGGGAGGGATGCGCGGAGCGGGCACGGGGAGGGGACCAGGTGATGCCGCAGCGCCCCTCCCCCTCACGGGCCGCCAGCACAGCGGCTCGGGTTAACATGCAACCCCCAACTACCCCACCCCCAACTCAGCTTCTCATCATCCTAGCCTGGGCTTAGCTGGGTCCCCACTCCACAGGTCACTGTCCCCAGCTCCGCAGTTCCCAGTCCCCGACCCTGGGTGGAAGCCGGGAGCAGGAGCCCTCGTCCTCCACTTGCTCTGGGGATCCCCCTCACCAAGTCCCACACTTCACAAATGAGACCTTCGGGCTGCCCAGGTGAACTCCATCCACTTCCCAGGCTATCCTGACCCACGCCTATTGCACCTCACCCAGAAGAAATTTGTTTCTCCATATAGTCCTTTACCCCAGGCTAGCCTTACCTTGCCCAGGCTACCCTCTCACTGCAGCTCACCTTCAACTTTCAAGATGCAGATATTGACCTGGGGTGTGGGTGGTGCACGCCTGTTATCCCAGCCTCGGGAGGTTATTCCAGCAGCAAGAGGTTGATGTGAGTTCCAGGTTAGCCTGGGCTACACAGTGAGACCCTGGGGAGGTAGATCAGTGAGTAAAGTGCTGTGCAAGCAAACATACGAACCTGAGTTCAAGTCCCCAGTGTCCACGTAAGAAGTTAGTGCAGCTGCATACACTGTAACCCCATTCCTGGGGACGGGGACACAGGAGGATCCCTGGGGACTTGATGGCAGCTATCCTAACCCAGGCTCAGTGAGAGACCGTCCCTCAAATAGTAGGTGGAGAATGAGAGAGGGAGATAACCCACATTGATACTTGGCGTCCATACACGTGTGCATGCACACACACAAGTGCACACACCGTCAAACCAAGCTCATATCAGCTCAGTGCTCAGACCACATAACAAGGGTTCATCCTCACCCCAGGCCTGCGTTCCTGGAGGGCAGCACTCAGTCAGCCCACTGCCATGTTCCTCTGTTCCTCAGGAAGCACTAAGAAAAATCATCACCACCCTGGCCATGAAGAACGAGGAGACGCAGACCTTCATCTACTCCCTGAAGCAGATGCTGCTGAATGTAGAGGTGAGTGGAGAAATCAGTTCTGCAGGCTCAGGTGGAGGGGTGCAGGGAGAGGCTGGGAGGTATCTCCCACGTTTCAATTCAGTCTCCCATCTGCATGGCCCTTGCTTTTTGTTCCCCCTTGAGACAGGGTTTCTCTGTGTAGCCCAGGCTGTTCTGGAACTCACTCTGTAGACCAGGTTGGCCTTGAACTCACTGAGATCCACCCACCTCTGCCTTCTGAGTACTGGGATTAAAGGCATGTGGCACTGCACCCGGCTCATGGTGGCCTCTTCCCATGCAGGCAAACTCAGCCAAAGTGCAGGAGGACTTGGAAGCCGAGTTCCAGTCCCTCACATCAGTGCTGGAAGAGCTGAAGGAATCCATGCTGATGAAGATCAAGCAGGACAGGGCCAGCCGCACTTATGAGCTACAGGTGTGAGCATGTACCCCCTCCCTCCTTCCCTCCCACCCTCCTTTCCTCCACAGCCTCTGGTTCCCTCCTGACCCTTCTCCGCACCAACACCTCCTTGTGATTGCCCAGTTCTTTCCACTGGTCCCCCCAGAACCATGGTAACACTCCCACTCAGACACCTCCCATGACTCCCCTGGACTCTGCAGCTCCAAGCTGGAGTCTCTCACATTGTACCCAAACTTCATCCTCCCTTCTCAGGATCCCACCTTCCCACCTGTGATTACCAAGGGGTCTGGGGGACTCAGGTGTGAATCTGGGCCCGCCTGGCTCAGCCAGCACTCAAAAGTTCAGTCTGCTCTTCCCACCTGGAGCCCTGTTAGGCTGCGGGTCCTGCGGGAAGCGGAGCTCTGGGTGGGTTTGTGGTGGTTGAAGAATCTGTCCCCGTTGCTTGCTACCCACAGAACCAGCTAGCCGCCTGCACTCGGGCCCTGGAGAGCTCTGAGGAGCTCCTGGAGACAGCCAACCAGACCCTGCAGGTCGCAGACAGCGAGGATTTCCCTCAGGTGGGTGTCAGTGAGAGGACCCATAGGGTCCCTGGGTCAAATGCTCTGTGTACAGTTTTGGTTTGGTTTTTTTGAGACAGGGTTTCTCTGTGTAGCCCTGGCTGTCCTGGAACTCACTCTGTAGACCAGGCTGGCCTTGAACTCACAGAGATCCACCTGCCTCTTCCTGCTGAGTGCTGGGATAAAAGACGTGTGCCACCACTGTCCGGTTAGTTTTGCTCATTTTTATCACACATATTTATTTGTGTGTGGGAGGAGTGTGCGCAGCCCACAGCAGTCCCACCCTCCTCACATGCGAATCAGGCAAGCGTCTTTACTCGTCGAGCCTCTTGCCGGCTCACAGGTCATTTTATTTAGATAGTGCCATGAGGCACAAAACATGAATATGTCTCTGAGACTTCTCAGGGAAGGGCTGCGGCATTGTGAGTAGAGTGCTTACCCAGCATGCACCAGGCCCTGGGTCCCATCCCCCCACACCATATAGACCTAGTGTGGTGGTGCATACCTGTCACCCTAGTGATTGGGAGGATGGTCCAAGTCAGCCTCATCTGTTCAGTGAGTTCCAGGCCAGCCTGGGCTAAATGAAACCCTGTCAAAAAGAGCAAAACGATTTGACTCAGAGAGTAAATAGTATGATTTCATCCCACCCAGTGGCGAGTATGTCAGTCTTGCTCAGCATGAGCTTTTGCTTTGTGGAATATTCATTCTCTTTTTCTCGGATTTCTCTTAAGCCGGGCAGTCTATATTTTGGTTTCTTAAATGTGCTGACTCGAGCTGGCGAGGTGGCTCTGGGGGTAAAGGGGCTTGCAGCCAAGCCTGACAGCCTGAGTTCAATCCTCAACCCCACATGGTGGAAGGGGAGAACCACCTCCTGAAGGTGGTCCCTTGACCTCCATACACGTGTGCACACATGGAAATAAACGTCATTTTAAAACTAAAAATAAGTAAGCGTGCCTGCTGTGTAAGCTGGGCACAGAGAGGAGACTTAGACTCACTGTCCCTTTGACACACAGCCTGGAAGGAGGCAGTTCGGCTTCTGCCTCCTGGCAGAGATCTTTGCCATGCCTCAGTCTCCCTGCTATAGAGGCACAGACCTTTGATTTCTGCTTTGTCCTTTTCTAGGCCGCCAAGCAAATCAAAGATGGGTAAGATGCTGAGTCAGGTCCCTGCCCCAGAGTCCTGCCTGTGTGGGGACACCCACTGCGGGGAGGCCAGGCCCCTGAGCACTACACAGGAAAACAGAATCGGGGTCCCCAGATGTCCCTCTGCTACAAAGCTGCCATTGGATCGCTCCTCCCTCCCTCCCTGCAGTGTGACCATGGCCCCTGCCTTCCGATTGTCACTCAAAGCCAAGGTCAGCGACAATATGAGTCACCTTATGGTGGACTTCGCACAGGAACGGCAAATGCTCCAGACCCTTAAGTTCCTACCTGGTGAGATGGGGACCTGTCTGGGGGTCCAAGACTCTGGGAGGGACAGAGAATGGGCCATAAACACACAGCGTGGAAGTCTCACAACCCCCAACCTCCCCCCCCACCCCGCATACATAGGGGACTAGTGTGGAAACAGGAAGACACACACAGAGGTTGGGGCCTAGTCAAGTCCCACCCATGCAGGGGTGGGTCAGGCCCTCACATTGGCCAGGGTTGTCTTTGGGGTGGGCTCTAACCAAGCCCCAACCATGCATACCTTGGCTCTGTGGATACCATGGATACCTTGGCTCTGTGTCTTTGACTCCCGGTGGCCTGGGAGATCCCTGCCCTGGAGATCCCAGGAGACCTCACCTTCTAGGGAACTGAAAGTCTGTGGAGGGCTACTGTGGGGTAGAGTCCCAAAGAAAGCCACACCTCCGGTTGGTAGGAAATTCTGGAAAAGCTTCAAATGGTAATTACCTGGAAGGAACAGAGAGAGCTCCACTCTGACCCCAGGAGGTCCCAGTTCCTCTAGGGGCTCAGACACTGACCTTCTTCCCGGGCCCTGGTAGTGCCAAGTGCCCCCGTCATTGACCTGGCGGAGTCCCTGGTGGCTGATAACTGTGTGACGCTGGTGTGGCGCATGCCCGATGAGGACAGCAAGATTGACCACTATGTGCTGGAGTACCGTAAGACCAATTTCGAGGGTCCACCCCGCCTCAAGGAAGATCACCCCTGGATGGTCGTCGAGGGCCTTCGGCACACTGAGCACACCTTGACAGGTGGGGGAGCACCCCTCAGTGAGCATGGATGGGCAGGTGGGGGGGGCATTGCCTGATGACCCTCTCGGCCATGTGGGGTTACATTCCGGGGTAAGTGAGGAGCATTTACAAGCAGGGGACGTTCTCAGGCAACTGAAGGAGTACTCCCTGAAAGGCAAAAGAACACTCATAGGCAGGAGAAGGAGCACTCCTCAACAGGAAGGACTGCTCCCAGGCAGGAGAGGAAGCGGTCCCTGACAGGTGAAGGAACACTCTCATCTGTAGGTAGAGGGACCACACCGAGGCAAGAAGGGAGCACTTGCGTTTGAGGAGCTGTCCCATCTCAGCTTAACTGCCCATCTCCTTCCTGGCAGCCCAAGGTATTGCTACTCCTGGCTTCCTGCAACTCCTGGAGTCTGAGATCAGGCTGGTGGAGCTAGCCCATCAGAGCTGTCAGCAGAACAGAAGGCATGGTAGATAGGTTTGTCCCGTGTGAAGCACTGGTTCTCAAAGCCATTTGGAAACAGAGGAAACTGAGGCACAGGAGGAATGCTCCCTTAACCTTCTCTGCAACTCTACCATCCAGCTGCTGGTCCTTCATTCTAGCTGTGTGTGCCTATGTGGAGGTCAGAGGTCAGCGTTGGCCATCGCCCTCAGTGTCTCCCCACCCGGAGCTCACAGATAACTAGGCTGTCTGACTTTTAAGACCCGGGAATCCTGTCTCCTCCTCGGGGTTGCAGTGTGCATGCCTGATGCCCAGCCCTTTGCTGGGTGACTGGATTCAGTTCTCACAGTCTTGCCACTTTACCCACCAAACATTTCCTCAGCCCTTCGCTCACTAGCGAGCAGTGAACTCCTGGTCCTGACATTCAGGGGGACCCCTCAGATGTTCAGGGAGTTTCTGGGTAATTAGAAGAAGTGAGACCATTTAGGCATCCGCATGGTGGGGAGGAGGAGGCTCAGGAGGCAGGAATCAGTCGTCAAGGCCCTAATGAGTCCACAAAGCCTTTCAGAGCTGGGAACCCCTGATTTTCCTCCCTAACTCTCAGTTCTCGGCCTATAATCACCAGCCTGCTAGTTATCTGTAATTAGCATTCATGGTTAATAATGAACATGCTAATTGCAGGGGGATGGCCATGCCAGCCAGTGCCAGAGCCCCAGAACCTAGTACAGAAATCAAATTTCCTCTCTGTACAGAAATCAAAACAAACCTGCCCTTTTTTTCATATGTCCCGGTATTCGTACCCCAGGCCTCTCTCTTCCTTTTACTGGTTTTATTGTGCCTTTTATCTGGGGATAATCACAGACACATAGGCACAGTGAAGGCTCCTGCCTTCCCACGGGGGGCAGCTTGTGGAATAGCTACAGTTCAACTCTAAACCAAAGAAGTGAAGGGGAGGCTTGGCTCGGGTGCCGGAGTGTTCATTCGGCAGGGAGGAAGCCATGGGTTCTACCCCCAGTTGGTGCACACCTGTCTTCTCAGCACTGGGGAGGTGAAGGCAGGAGGATCAGGAGTTCAAGGTCAGCCTGGACTATATGACACTTGTCATATAAAAAAGAAACAGGGGGCTGGAGAGATGGCTGCTCTTCCAGAGGACCTGGGTTTATAATTCCCAGCAACCACATGGTGGCTCACAACCATCTGTAATTCGATCAGGTTCCCTCTTCTGTCATGCAGAAAGAATACTGTATACATAATAAATAAGTAAGTTTAAAAAGTAAAAAAAGAAACAGAAATGGAGAGGTTTATGCACATCTTTAATCCCAGAACTAGGGAGGCAGAGGCAGGCGGATCTCTGAGTTTGAGACCAGCCTAGGCTGTACAGTGAAACTCTGTTTCAAAGCCAGACAAGTCAGATGGAGCTTGTGTTCCAGACCTGAGCTCTCTTGGTGAGCAACGGAAAGTTCTGGCGCACAGGGTTGTGGTGCTAGAACAGGCAGTGGCTAGTTTGCCATAGCAGCCGGGGAACCAATAGGAGGCTGATAGGCATATAAGACTGGGCTGGGCATGGGGCTTGGTACCCTGAGTGGAAAAAGACATTACGCAGAGGGATGAGCATATAGGCCACGGACAGGAAACGAGGGTGGAGCAGGCAGGCCCACATCAGCACTGGTAACCAAGAAGCCTGAGAGGCAGCTCAGTGGTTAGAACACTGGCTGCTCTTGCAAAGGATCCGGATTCGGTTCCCAGTACCCACACGATGGCTCATGACCACCTGTAACTCCAGCTCCAGGGGACCTGATGCCCCTTTCTTGCCTCCACAGGCACTGCACACAGGTGGTGCACAGGCACACAGGTGGGCAAAACACCCACATACATAAAATTAAAACTTAGATGAGACACAGATAGACTGGCAGACTGCGGTGGGGCCCTTGTGATCTTACATCTTCTCTTCCCTTCTAGGTCTCAAATTTGACATGAAATACATGAACTTCCGTGTAAAGGCTTGTAACAAGGCGGTGGCTGGTGAATTCTCTGAACCGGTGACCTTAGAGACTCCAGGTGACTGCCTTCCACCCCTTCCTGACTCGGTATCTCCCACCCATCCTGTTATCCTGGGAACCCTGGGTCTTGGAATGGGGTGATGTTGTTGCTCTGGCTGCCAGGGAGCTCACCCTTAGTCTGCAGTGGCTGTCTCCTGTCTTTGCTCGAATATCCTGAACTCTTCTGGACTTTTTTATTTCTATTTATAAGGGTGATCTGTGGCTTCAGTTTTATTTTACATGTATTTATGTGTGTGTGCGCATGCAGGGGTTTGTGCTTGTACAAACCATCATCAGGAGCCATTTCTCAGGCATGTCTACCTGACCGACCCGAGCCCTAAGGATGCCCTGTGCTGAGTTACAGATGTCACCAACGTGTATGCCTTGCTTTTAACATGGTCTCTAGGAATTAGGACCCAGGGAGTCTTGTGGCAGTTCACCTTAGGGCCCACCTGCCTTCAGTTAATTTTTGTTTTTGTTTTGAGACAGGGTTTCTCTGTAGCTTTGGACCCTGTCCTGGAACTTGCTGTGTAGACCGGGACTGGCCTTGAACTCACAGATCCGCTTGCCTCTGCCTCCCCAGTGTTGGGATTAAAGATAGGCCACCACCGCCCAGCCAGTTAAAATCTTTTAGGTGGCTATTTTGTGAATTTTTCTGCATGTATGTCAGTGCAGTACAACTGCATAGTGCCCGTGGAGGGCAGGGAGAACAGGCAGAGAGCTGGGGTTAGAGTCGCAAGGTACCGCGTGGGTGCTGGGAATCAGGGTCTCACGAATAGTCCGGGCTGGGCTGGAAGTCACAGTCCCCCAACCTCAGCCTCCCAGGAGCTGGGACTGCGAATGTGGATGAATGAGGTAATCTTCCTGTCTCTCTCTGTCCCTCCCTCCTATCCTCTGTAGAGTCGGGGACAGAACATAGTCATAAAACTGAATCTGTAGTCTCCCACAGTGGCTCTTGTATATCGTCTTCAGAAGCTCCTCTAGCCATGTTCTTTCTCTGGGGTCTGCCCTCTGTGGAAGCACAGGGAGAGAGATCAACTTAAAAACGACTCTCAACCCCAGAGACATTTAGATTACAGCCCTTTCACCTGGTTCTTCTGGCCCTTGGTCAGCTCCCCCAACCTTCCTGTCCTGCGTCTCCCTGTACCGCCCCCCGTCCGTCTCCCTAAGCTGCCTGTCTGGTCTCTGTGTCTATCTGGGTTTCCCATCTCTGTGACCCCCCCACTCATCTCCCTGGCCCCAGCATTCATGTTCCGCCTGGACGGGTCCACATCTCACCAGAACCTGCGAGTAGAGGACCTCTCCGTCGAGTGGGACGCCATGGGCGGGAAGGTCCAAGATATCAAGGCTCGAGAGAAAGAGGGCAAGGGCCGGACAGCGTCCCCTGTCAATTCCCCAGCCAGGTAGCCCATGTCCTCTGGTCCCTGAGTCTCACCTCACCATGGCCAGTTTTGTTAGGACTGGGGTGGAGGGAGGAGCCTGGGGGTATGACAGCTTCCTGGTAGAAAAGTGAATGATAGCAAAGGTTCTGATAGAGGAATAAGAGGGTTTTTTGCAGCATCTGCCCAGTTAGCTCAGTTGGTTAGGCATCTTCCAGCTGAGGAAAATGGCGAGCACATTTACAAGGGCTGGCATGGACCAGGAAAAGGTGAAACCTGAGCTGAGCTTCCCTGCTATCCACAGAGGGATTCCATCTCCCAAGAGGATGTCTTCAGGTCGTGGGGGACGGGACCGCTTCACAGCTGAGTCTTACACGGTGCTGGGTAAGGATGGGAGATGAAGGGAACTGGGGAGCTGGGGGCAGATTGTGAGCAGGAACACAGAGCGCCTGGGGGGTGTGGGCATAGAAGGTGCCCAGCCATGGCCCCAGCCTACCCCCTCCCTGTCCCTGTGCCTCAGGGGACACGCTGATTGATGGTGGGGAGCACTATTGGGAGGTGCGCTTTGAACCGGACAGCAAGGCCTTTGGCCTGGGTGTAGCTTACCGCAGCCTGGGCCGCTTTGAGCAGCTGGGCAAGACAGCCGCGTCCTGGTGTCTGCATGCCAACAACTGGCTGCAGGCCAGCTTCACCGCTAAGCACGCCAACAAGATCAAAGTGCTGGACAGCCCTGTGCCCGATTGCCTGGGCGTACACTGCGACTTCCACCAAGGTGCCACCACTTTCCCCTCCTTGGCCCCAATGCCCCGGCTCCTCCCTGGTCCTCACCCTGTCCTGACACCTGTCCCCCTGCCCCCCTCACCCCAGGCCTCCTGTCTTTCTACAATGCCCGCACCAAACAGCTCCTGCACACCTTCAAAGCCAAGTTCACACAGCCCCTGCTTCCAGCCTTCACTGTGAGCCACTGACTGTGGTGGGAGTGGGTGGGCTGAGGGGAAGGGGATGTGAAGAGGTAGGAGGGGGTGGGCCCAGGTGTCTCTGAATGCTGTGTCCTGGCTGAGCCTCCCTGTTTCTCACTCTCCCCAGGTGTGGTGTGGAAGCTTCCAGGTGACTACAGGCCTGCAGGTCCCCAGCACTGTGCGCTGCCTACAGAAGCGGGGTAGTGCCACCAGCAGTTCCAACACCAGCCTCACCTAGGCTGGGGCCACCTGCTAGCCGGGGCACTTCAGCCGGCATTTCCACCTACCTGCTGCTTGGAGCCTTAACTCTGGAATGGGGCCTCAGGGTCCCCTTATCACCTCACTTCATAATAAAGATAAAACACTAGCCACACTACTGTGCTGGTTCCTTTTTTTTTTTTTTTTTGGTTTTTAGAGACATAGAGACAGGGTTTCTCTGTAGCTTTGGAGCCTACCCTGGAACTAGCTCTTGTAGACCAGGCTGGCCTTGAACTCACAGAGAACCCCCTGCCTCTGCCTCCTGAGTCCTGAGTGCTGGGATTAAAGGCGTGCGCCGCCACTGCCCGCCTGCTGTGCTGGTTCTTAGAGACAGGGCACCTTGCATTTCTTAGCTGTGAAATGGGCATTCCTTGTGGATTGGTGTCAGGTGTGCCGGCTTGGGACAAATACTCAACAAACCCCAATCTTAGAGGCCATGCTAGACACAAACCTTGCAGTCACATGAAGTTCTTGTTTTTTGCTTTATTAAACAAGGTCTCACTCTGTAGCCAAGGCTGCCATGGAAATCACTTTATGACTCAGGCTAGCCTCAGATCTCCCAGGGCTCTTCCGTGCTTCACTGTTTGGAGGACAGGATTCTTCACTGCGCTGGGCATGTCCAGTCCCCTCAGTGAGGACAGAGCTGGTGGAGGTCTGTTGTGTCCCGAGATAGCCCACTGGTCCCTGGGGGCCTGGGTCAGTGTTCCAGTGCTCTCCTCTTCTGCAGTTTCTCTTCCAGCTCAGCCGTGATGTCCCCCAGCCCTGGTGGGAAGGAACCCAGACTTCAGCTAGAGCACCCTGGACCATGCATCCAGGCCCCCACAGTCTCCTTACTTGTCAGAAGGAAGGGATCCTGGGGTGAGCTGCCACCTGGCTTCCTGGCCCAGACACTGGTAATGGCTTTGAGATCTGCAGAAAGATGCAGATGAGGTCTAAGGCCACCTGTCAGCAAGGAAAGGAGAAATCGGGGGTTGGAGCCCTACCTGGTTTGGGCACGATTGGTGGCTTTGGGGGTTTTGCTGGGAGCTTCGCTGGCTTCTTGGGCTTTGAGGGGACTGGATGACTAGAGGAAGACACTGCAAGAGAGAGATGTCACAGGGTGCCACCAACAACCGTTCCTCCCAGCTCCAGTGTCTGCTGCCTGGCTTACCATCTTGATTCACGTACTCAGCTGCTGGGGAGTCTTCAATGGGGGTCACATAGTTCTCATCCTGGTCCGATAGCTGAGGCATGGGAGGTAGTGGAGGTAGCCTGTCCTCCTGACTGGACACAGACACAGGCACAGGTGGGAGTGGCTTCGAGACATTAGCAAGGGGGGCAGGGCCTGATGGGAAACAGTCACTGTCAGGGCCTCTGTGGTACAAACTCCTAAGGTATACTGCAGAGATAAGTATCCCTGTGTGCTCATCTGTCAATCACAATGTGTCTGCAAATTGGGATGCATGTGGGATTGTGGCTTCAGACAGGTGCACAGATACATGCATGTGTGTATATGTGTATACAGAGGCATATATGAGCCTCTGACGTGCACACACTCAGCGGGGAGCAGTATGTGTGTATGTGTGGCTCAGGGCTGGGCTCGAGGACCATGCTACATTCCCCTCAGACCTCTGCGAGGCATGCTGCCTCTTCCTTTCACTTGGTAAAGGAGACCCAGCATCCACTCCCTGCCCAGATCCTTCCCACGTCTCTCCAAGGTGGCTGATCCTCTGCTTTACCCATCTCTATTAATAAAATCCTTTGGAGCTGGGCCATTAGTTCCAGCACTCAGGAGGCAGAGGCAGGTAAATGGATCTTTTTCAGTTCCTGGACAGCCTGGACTACATAGTCACATGATAGAATCTCAAAAAAAGAATGATGATGATGATGATGATACTAACGATAATAAAATCCTTTGGACCCTAGTGTAATGGTGGGTGCTAGTCACTTGAGCCCTTGGCTATGTGAAAGCCTATGAAAAAAGCAAAGCATGTGGGTGGCACACTTTGATCCTTGCACTTGGGAGGCAGAGGCAGATGGCTTTCTTGAGTTCAAGGTTAGCCCCATCTATAGAGTGAGACCCTATCTCAACAAACAGCTACAGCACTGAGGAAGAAGAAGCAGGTGAATTCAAAACCAGGTTCTACAGAATGAGTTCCAGGAAACCCAAGGCTATACAAAGAAACCAAGTCTCAAAAAACAAAACAAAGAAACAGAACCTTTGGGTTGCAGAGATCACGGGGAAGGGGAGTTACCTGAACCCCGGGAGGAGGACACAGCCCATACACTCTCGCCGTTCTCCCGATCTGAGTCCACGAAGCCTGGAACAGAGAGAGCGGGCAGTCTGGAGGCAGCGTGGAGGCCCGGAGCTAGCGCTCCACAGCGTGTCCCCGTCCAAGCCTGGCTGCCCCACATCGCACACCTAGAACCTTCTCATAGTCCTCCTCCATCAGGAAGGGTACCAATGCCCTCTTCGTGTATGTCACGAAATAGTTGACCACAGCATCCAGTGAGGGGCAGGAAAACTGGGGCGAGAGACGGCGGTCAGGCAGGGAAGGGGGAAGGATCCCAGAACCCAGGACACCCCAAAGCTCACCGGGTCTTCCACGTCGATCACATATTTGGGACCCTCCCGCTTCACCTTGTAGTGCTTGATCACTGGCGACCTGCAAGAGTCGCAACTGGCTAGCTGGGATGCCACACTTCCCACCCCAGGAGACCATGCGCCTATGAGACCCACGCCAAGACCGCGCCTTTAGTCGTTGTTCCGACCGTAAGCCTGCCCAGTTATGACCACACCCCAGAAGACCCCGTCCCTAGGCATGACCCCGCCCCCGGAAGTTCACCCCTGGTCATAGCCTCACACCCTTCCCCAGAGAGTGTCCCAGCATCCTCTGGCTACCAAGCCTTCTGCTCTGGCTCCTGCACCCAAATGACTCTGCCCACCCTGGGCTCAGAGCCCCACATGCGCACCCGTTGAGTATCTGCCGGGTAGTGACAGACACACCGTCTTTGCCGTCCCCTCCAGGCCGCAGCAGCAGGTTTCCGCACTCGGGGTAGCGCTCGAGAAGCAGCTGCGCCTCCAGCCGGCTCACCTGCAGGAAACACCTGAGCGAGCGCACACGAAAGAGATGCTAAGAGTCCTGCAGGCAAGCTTGGACCTTGCCTCAGGGGACCTGCGGCTCCACCCAGGCCCCACCCCGAGATACAGACCCCGCCCTCCCAGAGACCCAGCCTCAACTAGACCCAGGCGCCACCCCTTCCAAAGTGAGGCACTGCCTCGCCCCTCCTAGACCACAGCCCCGCCCCCAGAGACACAGGCCCCTCACCAGGGCACCTCAGCTGCTCGCCTCGCCTTCTCTTTGTCCAGAACCTCGGCCATCATGTACAGGTGTCCGGGCAGCAGGGTCAGGTTAGAAGGGACACGGAGCTGAAGGCCGAGAACACATAGGTGGGTACCGAAAAGAAAAGGTAAAGTCAGGCCAGCTTGTGGGGCCAGGAAGGAGTCCCTCTGGGCCCATCGCTAACGCGCATACAAATGCAGGACACCCACACACACACCAAACAGACGCTAAGGCGGACTCGGAAGGTGCTAAAACCTCGCTCCAAGTGCTGGGCAATTCTTAGGCCTAACCAGGAGCCAAAGAGAAAAATGTGATTTTAAACTCTGCGGTAACGTACATCTGTCGGTCTCCCGCCCCAGAACTTGGGAGAGAGGAGAAGGTGGGAAGACAGGAGTTCGAGGTCATCCTCGGCTACAGAGAGAGTTGCAAGCCAACCTGGGCTACACGAGACCCTGTTTCAAAAATAGAACTGGAGCTCTGTCCCAAGACCCACTACTTGGTCAGCTCGCAAACTCCTGTAACTCCTGTTCTTGGGATTCGAGACCCTCTTCTGGCCTCCGAGGGCACTGCACATACACGCACACTCACAGACAAATAAAGTATCTAAAAATAAAATAATTTTAAAAATAAAACTAGGGGCTGGAGAGATGGCTCAGAGGTTAAGAGCACTGACTGCTCTTCCAGAGGTCCTGAGTTCAAATCCCACCAACCACATGGTGGCTCACAACCATCTGTAATGAGATCTGGTGCCCTCTTCTGGCCTGCAGGCATACATGGAGGCTGAACACAGTGTACATAATAAATAAATAAATCTTTTAAAAAAACAAATAAATAAATAAAATAAAACTAGCTGGACTGTGGTGCTGCACGCCTCTGATCCCAGCACTTGGGAGGCAGATGCAGGCGGATCTCTGAGTTGCAGTCCAGCCTGGTCTACAGAGTGAGTTCCAGGACAGTCAGGGCTATACAGAGAAACCCTGTCTGAGAAGACAACAACAACAACAACAAACAACAACAACAACAACAACAAAAGTTACCAGAGAAGTAGAGTCACTTTACCTCCACCACAGTCAAGATAAATCCTTTCCACATCTCACGAGACTCCAGGCTCTCCACCTAGAGAGGGGGAAAGAGTTACATTAAATAAGATGGATATGTTCCTTGGGAAAGTGGGTTAAGGGCTCCTTCTGCCCCAGCTGTGTCCCCTATCTGGGGGGTCTTTGCACAGCTGTGTCCTATGCTGACCAGCTTCTTTCAAAGGCATCTCAAGCCAGGGAAAGTCCAGAGACTTGTAGAATGTGAGGAACTCAGAGTAAGACTTCATGAGACTCCTTTGGTTTTTTGTTTGTTTCTTGTTTTTCTTTTCTTTTTTAAAGATTTATATATTTATTATGTATATAGTGTTCTGTCTCTATGTATGCCTGCAGGCCAGAAGAGAGCACCAGATCTCATTATAGATGGTTGTGAGCCACCATGTGGTTGCTGGGAATTGAACTCAGGACTTCTGGAAGAGCAACCAGTCCTCTTAACCGCTGAGCCATCACTCCAGCACCCTTTTATGTTTTTGTTTGTTTGTTTGTTTGTTTTTTAAGACAGGGTTTTTCTGTAGTTTTGGAGCCTGTGCTGGAACTTGCTCTGTAGACCAGGCTGGCCTCGAACTCATAGAGATTTGCCCGTCTCTGCCTCCCAAATGCTGGGATTAAAGGTGTGTGCCACCACTGCCCAGCTGACTCCGTATTTTTATTCTGAATGCTGGACTCAATTGAGGGGTCTCTCCTTTCTCCTGACATACCTTGAATTTGACCTCCTGGTCCCGGAGTACCAGGCTGAAGTGAGAGTTGGTATCCCTTGAGCTTCCCCATGGAGACTCATCTTTGATCTTTGAAAACAGCCTCAGGTCCAGCTTCTCCAGGGCCTGGCCCAGAGGAACACGAGTGTGTGAGCACCAGGTCTATGGCTCTCTCAGTCCCCAGGATGATGCCCCCCCATGGTGTAATCTCAGATGTCCACCCACCTAGGTATTCATTCATTCATCAGGCCCTGAGCCCACACCCCCGCTCTCACCTGAAAGTCCCGATTACTGTTGTAGAAGCAGATGGCTAAACCCTGGAGGCCTGCCCAGAACTTCCTGTAATCCTGGGGACAGAGAAGAAAGGAGAAAGGACCCAGGGGGTAAAGTTGCATGTGCCTGGTATATTCCCTCCTGCTGCAGGTTTGAAGTGGCTGTTCTTGTGCCTGTGGATTCTTCTCACTACAAAGCTACCCATTTTCAGTAAAGGTTATATTTCATTCATTTATTTAGTTATTTAATTAATTAACTTAGTTAGTTAGCTAGTTTTGTCTAGCCCAGGATGGCCTTGAACTCTTCGTCCTCCTGTCTCCACCTTCTGAGCTGGGGTCAGGGGCATGCACCATCATAGCCAGTTTCTGTCATACTAGGAGGGATGGAACCTAGGACCCCATCACCCTGGGTGAGCAGGGAATGCACTGAGCCTCAGCCCGTAAAAGTACATGTTCACAGAGGTCTTCCCTGCCCATTGTCCAGCCTAGGCATCTCTTGTCATCCAAGACTATGGTCTGCAGTACAGCTAGTGGCATTTGTCTAGCACGGGAGTGAGTCTGGGCTCCATCAACAGCATTTAACAAAGACGAAAACAAGGGGACTCCTATGGGATAGAGAGACATGGCACCCCACAATGTGAAGAGATGTGTGCTGGGGTAGTTAGCTGACTTAACTGGATTAATGGTTTTCCATGTATATACACATCTATCTACTCCCATATCCACCTACCAACTCACCTATCCATGCACCCATCCATCTATCCACCCAGCCACCCAGCCAGCCAGCCAGCCACCCAGCCATCGATCCACCCACCCACCCATCCATCGATCCACCCACCCACCCATCCACCCATCCATCCGTCCATCATTTGAGTGCATGATGTAAAGGACTTGCTGGTTGCGGTTTATCTGGATACATATGGGATGTGGACAAGAGGAACCAAGAGACGTAGTCTGAGCAGTAATTAGGGAAAACAGACGGGTGCATCCAGCAGAAATACATATGGGCTGGGCATGGTGGCAGAGCACACCGTCATCCCAACACTTGAAAAGCTGAGGCAGAAGGATTTCTTCAAGTTTCAAGCCTTTGGGGGTCATAATCCTGAAAACCTGCCTTAAAACAACCCTCCCGGTTGCTTTGAATTGACAGTTGACCAGTTGTCACCAGTTCACATGCCACCTGCCATGGTGACCTTAGCCCAGAACCTCAAGTTCATGGGGTTACTTCTGAGCGGGGAGGGGTTGGCCCAGGAATCAAAGGAGACCTTATTTCCTGGAGGAAGTCTCTAGCCTTGTTTCTATGCAGAGAATGGAAAGAGAGACAGGTAGAGAGATTGAACAGCAGCTGGACAGATCAAGAGACCAACAGCTAGGCAGTAGGGCAGCCAGGCAGGAAGGTAGACAGACAGATGGACAGGCATGCAGGCAGAGAGACATGTAATCAAAGGGCAGAATGTGGAAAGAGACTCAGAGATGGACAGCTAGCCGGAGCTTTCCACAGCCAGCAGCTTGTACCTTGCTCCACCAGGCTCCTCCACCATCAACCACCCCCTGCCAGGCCCTCAGTCAGGCTGTGTGGATTCCAGGGCCGCTCAGCACTGACTTCCCACCCTCCATACCTGGTCGCAGGCTCCCTTTTTCTCTAGGAAGCTCTCATAGTAGTGTGAAGGTGGCACGCCTTTGGGCTTGGGGCCCTTGGGTGGGCTCAGGGCTGAGGCCATGTCCAGCCCAGGTCCCCTTCCTTCCAGTAGGAATCCCAGCCTGGCCAGGAAGCGAATAAACAGGTTCCTGGGGAGTTTCCTCAACTCAGTCAGCCGTCACCTCCCTCCCTGGCAGGGCTGGGCGGGCGGGGGCTGGATCCTGGGGAAATCCCGGCAGCTCTGGGCTCCTGTCCCTAGTGAAGGGACTGTGTTGAGGAAGGTGGCTGGGAGGTGATCACAGGGAAAACAGAAGCATACTGCAGGCACATAACAGCATGCTCGGGAATGTCGCTGAGTGTAACACCCATGTTCCTGGATCATCAGACAAGCTTTGCCAGTATCCGTAAGACAAGTCCTTAGCCAGGGGGTCTGACGGGGAGGGGACTTTCTCAACTTAGATCATCGGTTTAACTTTTTATTACATTCACTGTGTGTATGTGTGTGGAGGTCAGAGCACAGCTCGAAGGAGTGTCCATTACGTGGGTCCTGGGGACTAAATGTGGGTCATCAGGCTTGGTGGCAAGCTCCCTTCCCCACTGAGACACATCAACAACTGCAATCATTCCCAGCCCGTGTGTCCTGATTACTCTTCATCAGACTTACAGCTAAGCATGTTAGTTATTGGTTTTAGTTTTCTCTCATTTGATTTGTTGAGCCGCGGTCACATAGTCCAGGCTGGCCCAGCTACTGACCTGAGGATGACCTTGAACTCCTGAGCCTTCTTACTCCACTAGCCTGCACCACCATGTTCTGAGTTTTTCTGGTTTGGTTGTTTGTTGTCTAGATACACAGCCCAAGCTGACTTTTTTTTTTTTTTTTTTTTTTTTTGGTTTTTCTTTTTTTTTTTTTCTTTTTTTTTTTTTTTTTTTTTTTTTTTTTTTTTTAAATATTTATTTATTTTATCATGTATACAATATTCTGTCTGCATGTATGCCTGTAGTCCAGAAGAGGGCACCAGACCTCATTACAGATGGTTGTGAGCCACCATGTGGTTGCTGGGAATTGAACTCAGGACCTTTGGAAGAGCAGGCAATGCTCTTAACCGCTGAGCCATCTCTCCAGCCCCCTTTTTTTTGGTTTTTCAAGACAGGGTTTCTCTGTAGCTTTGGAGCCTGTCCTGGAACTCACTCTGTAGACCAAGCTGGCCTCAAACTCACAGAGATCCGCCTGCCTCTGCCTCCCAAGTGATGGGATTAAAGGTGTGTGCCACCACTGCCCAGCCTCAAGATGACTTTTAAAAAAAAAGATTTATTTACTTATGTGTTTTATGTTTGAAGTCTCTGTCTTCATGTACAACAGAAGATGGAATCTGATCCCATCCCATACGGTTGTGAGCTACCATGTGGTTACTGGGAATTGAACTCAGAACCTATGGAAGGGCTCTTAACCGCTGAGCCATTTCTCCAGCCCCCTTAGCTGACTTTTAGCTCCAGCACTTTCTGCCCCAGCCTCTCAAGCGCTATGATGATGGATGTGGGCCACCAGGCTTGACTCTCACTGCTGATCTGAAGGATTATAACAAGCCAATCATTTCTCTCCTGCAACTCTCTCACTGTTTTCTTCCTTTTGCTGCAGATGCAAACCAGGGCCTTTGTGCCTGCCAGGTGAACACTGTACCATGGAGTTGCACCCAGGCCTTCTCTGTGAGATTCTAGGCGAGGCTCCTCCCTGACCACGCCCTCAGCTCCTCACTGGGAGATTCTAGGCAGGGGCTCTGCTACTAGTAGAGAGAGGCCTTGTGTCAGTTAGTGAACCTGACTCCTTTGAATACAAGGCTCTAAGATCAATTACAATGCATTCAACCAGTATATAATTATAAATTCAGCCAGGTATGGTGGTACACTCCCGTCTTCCTGAAAGTTGGGAGATAAAGGCCAGAGCATCACCAGTTTAAGGGCAGTCTTAGTTACATAGTAACTTGAGTCCAGTTCTGTAAGTAGCTTATGCTGTTTTCAAAAAAGAAAACCAGACAGTTTATGCATTCATTTCCCGCAGTCCTTCGCCACAGCGCCTGGACTTTACACAGGTAATAAAGGGTAGTGATGGGGACCATAGATAGTTGCTATGGGCAGCGTGGCATTCCTTTATCTATCTGTCACTGTTATCTTTAGAGGACTTTTTGTACATTGTCAAGACACAGTGGTTGCTTCAAATTGTCTAAGACCACAGGGGAGCTGGGTGTGATGATGCAAACCTGTGATTTCAGCACAAGGGAGCCTGAGGCAGGAGAATTATTGCAAGTGTGAGGCTCACCTGGGCTACATACTGAGTTCCAGGCCAGGTATGAGATCCTATCTCAGAACTTGAAAAAATAGAGGAAGGAAAAGAAAAATGACTAGGGAGCCATGGATTGTTGTGGTGAGGTGTGAGATGTAGTTACGGTATAGAAAGATCCCTCCGGGAGGGATGGCTCAGTGTTTTAAGAGCATTGCCTGCTCTTCCAAAGGTCCTGAGTTCAATTCCTGACAACTACATGGTGGCTCACAACCATCTGTAATGAGGTCTGGTGCCCTCTTCTGGCCTGCAGACATACACACAGAATATTGTATACATAACAAATAAATAAATATTTAAAAGAAAGAAAGGAAGAAAGAAAGAAAGAAAGAAAGAAAGAAAGAAAGAAAGAAAGAAAGAAAAGAAAAGAAAGATTCCTCTAGGACCAGACTGGGTAGAAGATAAACGGGATGAGGGTAGAGTGCATAGTGTCCCATGAAAATGGCCAGTGTCCAGAACATGGACCCTCCGTCACTCAAGGCTTTGCCTGCCAGGAGGTGGTTAGACTTGCCTATTGAGCACAGTGGGAGGAGGTGAACCAAGGCTAGCCTGGTCTCTGCCGAGCTGAGATGGGGCTAAGGAGAAAGAAGGATTCTCTTTCCTTAGACCCTTACAGAGCGTCCTGCGCTATCTTTCCCCAGTGGGACGACAATCCCACCTGCCACTCTGCTTGGTCCCCTTCCCAGATTTTCAGACCTCCCGGGATTGGGGGCAAAGGTTTCTGACGGGAGGGGCACAAAGGCCTTGGGCCTGGCGCGCGGTCAGCAAAACCCGCCCCTTCCCGCCCCTGACTCCACCTAGGCGCCGATTGGCTGGATGGAAACCATCCCTTGTAGTTAATTGGATGCTGGGGGCACCTGGTGATTGGATGACGTGACGGCTGTAAATTGTTGAGTTAACACTGTAGATGCTGAAACTGATCCTGACCCAGGACTTTCGATCCACCCGCAGGGAGCCTTCCCATCGCGGCCCTACATTTCTTACAAAGCTGGTTCTCCCCAGCTCCCAATCACCAAGGGCGCCGAACCTATCTAGTGCTCTGGCCGCGGGACTCAATTTCCCACATCGCTGGGTAGGGGCGAGTGCGCCCTAGCCCCGAGATACAGCCCAGCAGCGGCGGCGGCCTCAGGTGGGGCGTGTAATCCCCTGAATGTAGGGGTCCTGGGTATCAATTTTTTCCTCCAGGTCAACAGCACCATCGGGTCTCAGTTTCCCTAAAGTAACTCCCCGCCATTTCCTTTCCCGCGCGAGGGCGGGCTGGAAATCTGAGATTCCCATCTCTTTCTAGTAGGCTGATTCGCTACTGTGCCCAGGGCTCAAGGCTGCAACCTGGTAGTTGGTGGCCTCTCTAGTCCCTGAAGGGAGTGTCCTGGGCCTGAGTCCTCGTCCAGACCTCCTGCCTCAGCTTCCCCAACTGCCCCGGAGCCCTCCAGCTTCAATCGGAGCACAACCCAGGAGCTTGGTGTCTCCTCCACCCCTCAGTGGGGCCAAACCTCTCCGCCCATCCCCCCGGTGACCAATGGGCTGCGGCGTCTCCGCGCGGGGCGGAGCCCGGTTACCCG
Source organism: Myodes glareolus (assembly GCF_982192425.1). NCBI lineage: Eukaryota > Metazoa > Chordata > Mammalia > Rodentia > Cricetidae > Myodes > Myodes glareolus. The sequence goes on along the minus strand of NC_142033.1, from coordinate 101,713,556 downwards.
GAGGAGGTTGTGCCGAGACAGGGCAGCCATGGCAGGTAGGACGCTCTGTGCGGGCGGGGACAAGGCAGAGGGCTGCGATCTCTGCAGCCCGTCGCTGTCTCGTTGCAGCTCCCGAGCCTCCGTCCCCCGCGGCCGTGGCCGATGAAGCGCCGGAAGAGGATGAGGACGACGCGGAGGCCGAGGACCCCGAGCGTGGGGCGGGCAGCGGAGCGCGCAGCGGCAGCCTCAGTGGTATTGGAGGCAGCACGGTTGGGCCTGGGCTGATCCTGGGGGGCGCGCTCACGAGGCGCGCGGTCACGCTGCGGGTGCTGCTCAAAGACGAGCTGCTGGAGCCCGGCGAAGGGGTGCTATCTATCTACTACCTGGTGAGCGACCCCCAGAGACTGTTCATGTCTTCCGCTGCTCATGCGTAACGGGAAACTGAAGCCCAGAGTCTGATTCTCACAATGCCGTAACCGTAACCACAGCCATCTGGGTGTATGGAAAACCAATTGTGTGATAGCAGCTTCCCCATCAGTAAAATGAGGTCTTCCTTCCCAGATCCTCTATGAATATGTGTACTGAGTATTGTTTAAAACGATCACGCAAAAAACTTTCTTTGTGGTGCCAAAAATGGAACCTGAGCCACGCCCCCCCCTCAGAGATTCTAGGTGGGGCTCCACCCCTGACTACGCCCCTACTCCATCACTGGGGGATTCTAGGCAGGAGTTCTACTTCTGAGTAGAAGTGCCTTATAAAGTGTTCCTGGAAAGCTTTGTACTTGTGGTCTTTCTGTCTCAGCCTCCCCAGTATCTGGGCTGATAGTCCTGCCTTGCTATGTCGGGTCTGGCTGCTGTTGCTTAACTTCAAAGCTGGGTATTGAGTGCCGGGGTGCTGTACTGGTGTGACAGATGGTGTTCCTAGAAAAATGCCTCTTGTGAGCCCTAGAAGAACATGGACGCCAAGCCTCAGGGAGCATAGAGTCAGGAATCTCTGGGAGTGGGCGTGTCCCAGCCCTCTCTCTCCCTGCAGGGCAGGAAGTTCATTGGGGACCTGCAGCCGGATGGCAGGATCCTGTGGCAGGAAACTGGACAGGTCTTTAACTCACCCAGCGCCTGGGCGACACACTGTAAGAAGCTCGTCAACCCGGCCAAGAAGTCCGGCTGTGGCTGGGCGTCGGTCAAGTATAAGGGCCAGAAACTCGACAAGTACAAGGCTGCCTGGCTCCGCCGACACCAGCTGCATATGCCAGTAGCTGCTGCAGATGAGGTGACTACCCGTGGTGCGCTGTTGGAGGAGGTGTGCAAAGGCTCTGGGGTAGGACACGGCCTTGCGTGTTGTAGAAACAAATCTCAAGGAAGGAGGGAGGCAGGGAAGGACAGACAGGGCCAGCAGGGCCTCCTCGGCTGGAGGAAGGACTTCAGCTTTGATCCTAAACGGGGTGGGAGCCATGAAATGCTATGGGCAGAGGGAGCTGCACCTTGGGCTCATCTGCTCACCATCACCCCCTGGTGGTCACTCAAGGCAATGACATCTCGAGCTCAGACCTGGACTCTAGAGAGTACTTGGGGGTGTGAGTGATCTTACTGCCGTTATACCCCCACTCCACCAGAGTCCCACCAGCGAAGGGGAGGAGGAGGAGCTGTTACTGGAGGAGGATGAAGAAGATGTGCTGGCGGGGGTCTCAGCAGAGGACAAAGGCCGCAGACCGCCTGGGAAGGTCTCCTCTGAGCCAGGTGAGAGGCCGGAGAGGAGGGGACTGTGATGTCAGAAGCTGGCTTTGATGTTTCTTAGGCCTGATTTCACTCTCTGCCTGGCTGGCCTGGAACTCACAGAGATGTCTGCTTCCTGAGAGCTGGGGTCAAGGGTATGTGTTAGAGGACACCTTTCAGGACTTGGGTCCCTTCTATTACCATGTGGGTTCTGGTGATCAAACTTAGGTCATCAGGCCTGGTTGTAAGACCTACTGAGCCATCTTGCTGGCCCCACTTCCTCTTATTTCTTGGACATCCTTGCTTCTTTGCAAAGAGAATGGAAGGGAGGGTTCACACTGACTTCTCTCTCATCCCTCTCCCCAGAGGCCACACCCTTGGGCAAGCGTGTGGACAAGGTCCAGGTGCCAGTGCGTTACTGCATGTTGGGCAGTCGTGACTCTGCCAGGTCAGTTGCCCCCTCTGCCCTGGTCCTGGCTTCCCTGGTGTCACGAGGCTAAGATCTGGCAGGGCCTCAGCTGCTGGAAGGCCTCAGGAGACAGTAGGGTTGGGAAGAGCCTGACTCCCTGAAGCCCTGGCACCCTTCCCGCCACTCCAGGAACCCCCACACTCTGGTAGAAGTAACATCCTTTGCTGCCATCAACAAGTTCCAGCCATTCAACGTGGCCGTTTCCAGTAACGTGCTGTTCCTCATGGTAAGTGACTAAAGCCACTGTGCCTGGTCACCCTCCACGTCAAGGAACTCGCTGGCCTGGGTGGGGGCACGGAGGAGTCAGGGATATGATATACAATGGGTACTCACTAAGTGCTTGCTATTAGAAAGTAATAGGAGCTCATTTTCCCTTTGGTGCTTTCACACGCCAGGCGCTCATCAGTGAGTGCCATCCCTAGGTTAGTGGCAGGTGCTTGATAAACGCACACAGGAGGCTGAGCTGGCTCCTACATTGACACAGGAAGTGCAGTCTGTTCCCCCCCTTCGTTCCCAGGACTTCCACTGTCACCTGACTCGGAGTGAGGTCGTGGGCTACCTTGGTGGTCGCTGGGATATCAACAATCAGAGTGCGTACTGGGACCGGGTGGACGAGGGCTCGTCTGGACAGGACTGACAGCTTCTTGTTGGGTACCCCCACAGTGCTGACCGTGCTGAGAGCCTTCCCCTGCAGGAGTCGGCTGGGGGACGCTGATACGGCGGCCACTGTTGAGGAGGAGGTGAGGGCTTGTTGGGTGGGGCTAGTTGTCCTGGTGGCCAGGACAGTGGCCATGTCTGGGGTGGAAATGCTGGCTTGGCACTTTACATGGCAAGGAAGGGCTTTTGCTGTATAGCCCAGGCTGGTCTAGAATGAGGCATCCTCCTGCTGTACCTTGTGAGTACTGGGAAGATAGGCCTGTTGCTATGTGTAAATGGAATTTTTTTTGTTTTTGTTTTTGAGACAGGGTTTCTCTATGTAGCCCTGGCTGTCCTGCAACTTGCTCTGTAGAATAGGCTGAGACAGGGTTTCTCTATGTAGCCCTGGCTGTCCTGCAACTTGCTCTGTAGAATAGGCTGGCCTCGAACTCAGAGATTACCTTGCTTCTGCCTCCCGAGTGCTGGGATTAAAGGCGTGCACCACCACCACCACCACCACCCAGCCAGCTAGATGTACTTATTTAAATTAGAAAAAAAAAAAAGCCAGGCAGCGGTGGTGCACACCTTTAATCCCAGCAGTCGGGAAGCAGAGGCAGGCAGGTCTCTGTGAGTTTGAGGCCAACCTGGTCTACAAGAGCTAGTTCCAGGACAGGCTTCAAAGCTACAGAGAAACCCTGTCTCAAAAAACAAAAAGAAAAAAGGAAAAAGAAAAAAAAGGTGTGTGTATGTAGTGAGGCCAGAAGAGGGCATCTGATTCTTTGAACCAGAGTTACAGGCAGTTGTGAGCAGCCTGTGCTGGGAACTGAACTGTGGTTCTCTGCAAAAGCAGCCAGCACTCTTACGCACTGAACTGTCTCCTGCCCCAGATGTATTCGTTAATCATACTTCCTGCCATAGTTGAGGGGAGGGGGAAGCCCCTTAACTGCCTTTGTGTGAGACTCTGGGCAGCTCAAGGCTCTGGTGGTCCCCACCCCAACCCTAGCTTCTCTGCCTCCAGATCCACCAGGTGCTATTCCTTCGAGGCCTATCCCTGGTGGGCTGGTACCACAGTCACCCACACAGCCCCGCAGTGCCCTCCCTGCAGGACATCGACGCACAGATGGAGTACCAGCTGAGACTGCAAGGCTCCAGCAATGGTTTCCAGCCCTGCCTGGCCCTGCTGTGCTGTGAGGCCCCCAGCTGGGCACAGGGTTGGGGGACACCCTGCCAGGACCACTGAGTCCCCAGTCTCTATCTTTGTCCCCACAGCCCCCTACTATTCTGGCAACCCAGGCCCTGAGTCCAAGATCTGTCCTTTCTGGGTGATGCCTCCCCCTGAGGTGGGTAAGCCAGAAGATGACAAATTGAGGGGCGTGGATGTGAGTGGGCACAGTAGGGTCGTAGCTGGGCAGATGTTTGGAGGCTGGAGAATGTGATGTGTCTTAGGCAGGGGAATCTAGTTCGGGGATGTATTGAGCAGCTGTGCCTCAGTAGCATTTCAGTGGTTAGTCTTAAGCCCTTCTGGGTAATGCCCTGGCTTCCCACATCCCTTAACTTCAGACCCTAGATGCCCCTGGCACAGGCAAGGCCTCCCTGACTGATCCCATTTCTCCTAGCAGCAAAGGCCTAGTGATTATGGCATCCCTATGGACGTAGAGATGGCGTATGTCCAGGACACCTTCCTGACCAGTGATGTCCTTCAAGAGATGGTGAGCCATTTGTCGTGGCTGTGGTCCACTTGTTTTATTTGAGATATGGCCTTCCTATGTAGCCCAAGCTTACAATTATTCTTCCAGCTTCCTCAGTGCTAAGATGTAGGTGCCTGCAACACACCTGCATGTGTGGCTGTCTTTTAATGACTTTGTCATCCCTGAGGGATCATGGGTGTGACTTCTTGGGAGGAGGCTAGACCAGAGCCAGGGCAGGTCTGCACTGTGGTGACGTGGACCTAGCCCCTCCTGGCAACTGAGGGAGAGCTGCAGAGCCAAGAATGGACAGGAGCCAGATGTGCTGCCCTTGCCCTGTAGGTGCTGCTGGCAGAGTTCTACAAGGGCGCCCCTGACCTCGTGAGGTTCCAGGAGGCCTGGAGCCCAGAGCATACCTACCTGGACAAGCTCAAGGTGAGACTGCAACCCTGCAGCCTGGGTCCTGTGGGGAATACAAACCACTTCCCAGAGTCTTGGGGAAGGGAGGTCACAGGACCTGGGTGGCCAGGTGAACCCTTTTGCCAACTACTGACTCCTGCATGTGGCCTGAGGTCCCCTCCTTTTGTGTGGAGTTCACCCAGGAGGGTGCTCTGCACTGTACGTCGTCGCTTAGACTGTGAGGTTCAGTGGGGTACACACTGTCAACCAGCACCCAAAGGCGTGCACATGTGTGTGTGGAGTGTGTGTGTCTTGTTCTAGGTTGGCCTGGGCTACACAGTCAAGACCCTGCTCTCAAATCCTAACCAAAGAAATTTCTTACAGAACCAAAGTCTTGGTAGCCCAGGCCTACCGAGTACTGAACCCATTCACCCTGGCAGGGCCTTACTTGGCTTGTAGCCCTAGGGGGGTAGGGGATACCTGTCAAGGGCAGAGCCTGACCCCAGTCCTGCTATTACAGATATCCTTGGCCAGCAGGACCCCAAAGGATCAGGGCATGTGCCATGTGCTGGAGCAGGTCTGCAGCATGCTCAAGCAGGGGAGCTGAGGCCATGCAGGCCCTGCTGTCCTGGAACAGACTGGGCAATAAAGTACCCACGCACGGACCTGTGGCTGGGGTAGGACAGCAGGCTCTGGGAACCCTTGGGCTGGATAATAAAGTCTAAGTACCCACAGCATGAGCCTGTGGCTGGGGGGGGGGGCAGTTAGGCTCTGTGGGGTCCTTGGGCTGGGGTGGGGTGGTGGGGCTGTGTAGGCCCTTGCAAGGAGACAGGGTCACGCTGAATTAAGATGGGGCAATGGCTGTAGAAAGAGACATTTAATACTTTAAAAAAAATCAGGAGTAGAGTTCACTTCAGCCCGGGCTGGAGCGGGACATTGTTGCCCACTGGGGATGTGGAGTGTGGCCCCACATGCCAGGGATGAGCCATAGGTTGTGGGAACACTGTAGAGAGGAATGTGACTGAGCCCAGGCTGGAGGCCTCACTTGCTGGCACCTGGCAGGGTATGATGCGGAGCTGGGGCTGTGGTAACCCACAGGTGCAGGGTCACATGGACAGGTAGCAATGGAGCTGTCTCACTTTGCCAGGGACCTGGGAATGTCCTCTCTTCGGGGCCTTTGTGCTTGGCCTTCGGCAGGGCTGAGGCTGGTTCTGTGGTCCCGTGGGAGGTGTGCACATGTGTGCTAAGCATTTCTGTGTGTCAAGTTGGGGTACTGGCCAGCCTCAGCTTGCAGAATGGAGACTCCAAGGGCCCACCTGCTTCTGGGGAGCCTGGAAAAGGGGCCAGGGCCCATCGCCAGCAACGGGCTGGGAGGGTTTGAAACAGGTGGGAGCTGCCACCATCAGGAAGGCAATAGGACCTCAGGGTGGACCTTCCCAAGTCTTAGGAATGGGGGCCCAGGGTTGGGAGAGTGAGGAGGAGGGTCCCCCTGGAGGAACGTTAGTGTTTCTAGAGCACCTTGGCGTTAGGCTGCTGCCACAATGTGCAGGGAGTCAGAGTGCAGGCATGGTCACTGAGGCAGGGGCACCAGCACCTGCACATAGCTGAGCGGGAAGAAGCCCGACTGGCCGTGCAGCATCCCCTCGTACCAGTTCTCATCGATCTGGTTGGTGAGTGTGATGAGGTCACCCTCGCGGAAGCCCAGCTCACCGTCATTCTCAGGCTCAAAGTCATACAGTGCCTTGCAGCTTGGCTGGTCCAGGGGTGCTGGAATCAGGGTAGGGGTGTCAGGATACGACAGCACATAGGCCAAGGCAGGTGGAGGTTGGCCCCGCTTTGATACTTTAGTGACCCCACATAAGCAACCTGCAGCAGCTGTGGTAGTGGTGGGGAGAAAGTAGCCCCCTCTCCCCCTCTCTCACCCCCAAAGACAGCAGCCACTTCCACCCCTGGACACTCACGCATACTCCTGCTGGGTGTCCTGGCGGGCTTGTCTGCTGATCTGAATGACGAAGAAGCTGTTTGTGGAGGAGAGCTGGTGTGAGTGGCTGAACAGCAATCTCCAGCCCGGGGAACCGGCCATGGGGCTTTGTTACCTGTGATCTTGGGTGCTGGGGCGGAGGGGAATCCCCCATTGGGCTGTTCTGGCTCTCCAAGGTCGAAGGGCTCCCGAGGCCGGGGCTTGAACTCCCGCCTGGGGCGTGAGGAGGCTTCCTGCACTCTGCAGGAATGGAAATCCCAGAGTTCCCACACCCCTCTTCTTCTACCCTGTTGTTTCTGCTGCTGCCTCAGGGCACGGGCTGGCCCTAACCTAAGCCGCATCTGTCCCTCCCCTTCAACCCCGTCAGGGAAACTGCCAACCACCTCTGCCCTCAAAGATACCCTGTGCAGTGAGGATGCAGTGACATCCCTGGCCAGAGCTGCCACCTGACAAAAGCAGGTAGAGGATGTAAACTTGAGCAGTTGACCCAGCTAACTCCATTCTCTGGCTCACGCCACCACTGCCATCTCCCATAGGGCTCTGCTCCCTTCTGGGACATACTGCTATTAACACACACAGCTCCAAGGACCCTTCACTGATACAACCCAGCATCAGGCAGGGCACAACTAAACCCTGTGCCTGGCCTGGCAGGTTGGATGCACAGTGGTCACAGGAACTGCAGGGGGTGGGAGGGAAGCCACCACTCACCTACGCTTCAGCTTGTCTGCCAGCTCCTCCAGGATCTGCACTGCCTGCCGATGGTAGTCCAGCTGGGCATCCACCAGGGCTGAGAGCTGACTCACCTGCTCAATCTGTGGACAGGAAGCGGCCAGATGACATGGCCATGCACCCGCCCTGGAGGACCAGCACCCTAGCCTGGGAGGGCAGCCCCCTCATCCTTGTGGAATGGTGTCCTGGGTCCTTGGCCCACCCGACACGCACATCAGTCTCCAGGAGGTTGTGCATGCTGGTCTCTGCCACCTCCTTGGACTCCTCAAACTTCTCCAGGGCCTGCCGCAGCTCCTCATCAGGGATCTTGCCCTGTCGTTTCTTCTTGTAGTCAAAGTCCAGGCGGCGGCCCTCCAGTTTCTTCAGGTGGTGCTGTGGGTGCAGACACGTGATGGAGCAGCACAGCTGCAGGGGGCACCCTCCCCGCCTACCCATGGACCCAGGGATAGGGCGGCACCTGGATCTCCTTCAGGTCCTTGTCACACAGATTCTGCAGCGGGTCGATGAAATTCTGTTTGACTTCGATGTCCAGTGAGTCCTTCACCTCAGCCAGGCGCTTCATGGACTCGCCTGCATCCAGCAGGGCATCGCCTGCAGGGAGGGGAGGCTGTCATGGGCAGAGTTCCCCACATGCCAAGGCAGGTCAGAATATCGGACATGGCTGCCTTCCCCACCCAACCCCTCAGCTGCCCCTCACCAAAATTGGACTCTCCGCCCAGTTCCTTGCCGTGGCGGACCATGCACTCGCCCAGCAGCCCCTCTGACTGCGGGTAGCCAGGGTTCTTCACTTGGCCCCGGATCTTCGATACAGTGTTCAGCATTGTCAGCTTAGCCCGTGAGGCTGCAAGGGAAGACGGCCCAGGTGGGACCCACAGGCTCCTCTCCTCTGGACCAGGACCACATATCCTGCGTGCTGGCCAGTGGGCTAAGTGACAACAGTGTCTTCTCATGCCCTCCCAGGGGTTTGGCAACTCAACGAAGAAGGAACCAATCCCACGTGTCCCTTCCCTAAGGCCTTCACAAGAAGTGTCGTGGAGACTGCAGAGGCCATGGTTGTGGTACTGCAGTCTGCTCCACGGCCCTGGACTCTACCTCCTTCCATCTCCAACCTGTGTCCCTGGGAAGACCTGGCCCTACTGCCCAGCAAGTCAGCAGAAGGGACCCTTGTATGTGGTGGCGAGGAGAAGAGAGGTCAGGAGGGCCATTGTCACCACTTCCGGGTGACCTACCTGGGTTGGGCTGCAGGTACTCGATGGTTCTGACCAGCACCTCTGCCACGGCCTTGCTGGTGACATCCACCTTCTGGGAAGAAAGTCAGTGTTGGAACATCGGACACTGAGGCAGAATGGTGCAGGCCCCTTTGTCCTCCAGAAGCGGGCTGTGCCTGAGACCCCTACCTTTTCCATCTCTTTGAAGTCATCGTCCAGCTTTGTGCCCTCAGCCCCGCCAACCTTCTCGCTGACCAGCTGTTGGGTAGAAGGAAGGAGGTGTGTGAGGGCACAGGAGGGGACCAGCTGTGCCTGTCAAGGACACAGCCTTCAGGACAGACAGGCTGACGGGGAGTCTGGGTGCCGAGTCAGTGCTGGGGTGTGCTATGATTCAACCCAGCACCTTGTGGGGACTGTCCACTTTACACAGTTATTGGGTTGACCCGGTCATTTTGGGAGAGGCAAAGCAGGCCCCACATGAGCTTGTACCCTGTGTCCTGCGCATATGGGCACCGCAGGCTTCAGGAGACTTCTGTGTTCCTAAATCCTTGGTGCTTGCCACTGTAACACTGATACCCACAATAAGGATGGCCCCTCAAGGAAACCAGAACTTGAGAGCCTGGGGTAGGGTAGTAGACAAAGCCCATTACCCTGTGCTGGAGACCCAGGTATATGGCAGAGAGCACCAAGTCCCTATGTTATTATCTGAATGCGGAACAGTGTCTATCACCCCTCTGAGGCTCCCCCGGTCTGTCCACCACAGCCATCCTCACTCATCATACCCAACCTCTGGAACAAGCAGGGCAGCCTGGTTGTTCCAGGCTGGTGTATGCACACCCCATATGTAGAATAGCAGACTGGCCTCCTGAGAGAAGGATGCCAGTGAGGCTTTCATGGGCCACGGCCTTGGTGCCCCCGACTCTGAGCTGTTGCCTGACATGGGCAAGGGTTTTGCAAGGGACATGTGGTGCCTCATACCACAGGCAGGGGCAGTAAAGACTGTGTAGAATGCCCTGGAAGGAAGTGACCAAAGACATCAGGAAGTGACCTCCCAGCCCTGTGCCTGTGAGTAGCCACCCACCATGCTCTGAAGAAGGCCTTCAGGCTCTCTCTGTTCTGCCCATTGAACAGGGCTGCTTCTGGGGTTCCCCAGAGTCTCTCTCAGAGAGAACAGGGCTCAGGGTAGTGAGAGACAGGAAGAGAGTAGGGGCCCCCACAGCCCCTGTAGCTATAGTTCTCCCAGAACAGGCCCTACAGACTACCTCCTTTGGATATTCCCAGGGAGCTCCATTGGCTTGTACAGGCCGGTTTCGCTTCTCCAGGCTGAGCAGAGGCAGGATGTCACCCACCACAAGGCCCGACTCTTCTGGTAAATGCAGAGAAGTGAGGCAGGGCCACAGCTTCCGGGGGACAGCACCTGGGCCTGGGGACCCAGAGTCTCAGGTAAAGCAATGAGGCAGGAAGAGGGGAGCCTGGAGCATACCTATGATTTGGGAATCCAGTCTCTCCAAGGCCCAAGAGCTCCACTGGGGCTCCCATCACTGGCCACCATACATGTCACAAGCAAGCTGCACCCTCACACTCTGGGCTCCTTTGTAGAAGGGCCATCAGTGCCCTCCATAGCTCCTGGGCATGGAGGGAAAACGGGAGAAGAGACGCCTGCACTCCAGAGCCAGAAGACAGGGTGCAGCGGCTATTTACAAGTGTGTGGGGACCCATCACAGCTGCCTACAGCACAGCGGGGGTTGCATGGTGGCAATGCAAACACCTAGATTCTTAGCAGAGAGCGCCAGCTCTGTGGGGGGGCCACCATTCCTGCTAAGAGCTGCCTTGCTGCAGATGCTGTCACCATGATAAACTGGGTAGTGGTCAGCTAAGCCCAACACCACCAGGGACCTTAGCTCAAGGCAACATGCTCCAAGACTGCACAATCCTCTGGCCAGCCTGTTTCCACAGATTTGTCCCCTCTTAGAGGACAGGAGCTGGTGGGTTGGCCACACCTGCTGGGTCTGCTTGGCAAAGCCTCTGTTGACAATGTCACCTGTAAACCAGGCACCTGGGGTGGGGGTACACACAACAGGGAGATGGGTCTCCCAACAGATCACAGAGACTGAGGTGCCACCACTGGGTAGAGACTTGCCCCAAGCATGAGACCCCCAGCTCTGCACCAGCATGGCCAGATTAAGTATGGCAAGGGGAATGCTGTGGCTGCCCAGTACAGAGGAGCCATGAGGGGAGGTGATAGAGAAGCTAGGCAGAGTGAGAATTCTGCAAGGAACATGGGAGCTGACACCCTGCCCTGCCTGGCCACCACCCTTGGACGGTCATATTCCTTTATCATAGTAAGGAAAGGTGATTAGTGGCCATGGGAGATTCAGTCTGAGCAACGAAGATACTGACACGAAAGGGGGTGGGTGGACAAAGGGTGGCTCCATGCTGCATTTTGTCACAGTGACCCAGTGGGTCCAACTGGGGCCTGCTGTCCAATATCACAGTGCATGAGAACCGTCTATGGATAGCCATGCTGTCTGGTGGACCCAAGCCTCATCATGCACAGCAGCTCACAGCTGCTGTTCCTCGGCACAGCTTGTTCCTGGAGGGACCTGGCCCACAACTGAGAGTATGGGGCAGGCTGACATAGGTGAGGGCCGTCCTGTAGGGCAGGGGGACACTCTGAAGGACCCAACGGTGTAGGCTTGCTTCAGTTTACCAGTGACAGCATCACGCTAGGCACAGCATTCACAGGATACTGTGACCATCCGCAGGACACTGGGAGCCCGTGTTGGCCCCGAGAGCACAGAAGTGGGGGTGGGGGGTGGCAGCACGGACAGGACATAGGGGAGAGAGGCTATGAGGGTAAGGAGGTGTGTGGGTGCCACACTAGGCCCCTACTGGTCACCAGTTCATAGACAGAGGGATAGCTTGCAACCTAGCCTTCTGTTCTGCTATACGCAGACTCTGTGTCCCCAGTTGGGGACCTCAGGGCAGGAGTAGCCTGAGCCTAGGGAGTCACAGCCACCCCTTTCTCAGTTTCCACCCCATACCTTCCTGCTGAGCCCCCACACACCCAAGCCTGACCTATCCCCTGCCTATGTCTGGCTCTTGGTGGGGAGCAATCAAGGACAGAGCAGGCCCACTGAACTCTCCAGAAAGGGGTTAAGTATTGTTGACAGGGACCCAACTCAAGTGTCCTCCCCAGTCAGGTGCCTCCAGTTCCCCAGAGGCACAGAGTGAAGGCCAGAACCCAGGCCTTTGGATAAGGTTCATCTATAAGCCACTCCAAGTCCTCTGCCTACACGCTAACATGGGAAGGGACAGGCTGAAGAGATGGCTCAGTGGTTCAGAGCACTGACTGCTCTTCCAGAGGACCTGGATCTAATTCCCAGCACCCACATGGAAGCTTACAATTGTCTGTAACTCCAAGATCTGACACCACACACAGACAGACATGAAGGCAAAACACCAGTCTACATAAAACAAAAAATTACAAAAGAAAAATGTTTTAAAAAATAAAATAAAATGGGAGGGGACATGCAGGAAGGTGGCCGCCCCATGGAGGATCCTGGTCCCTGGAGGTAATGGCACACCCCGGGGTCAGACACAGGTCTCCATTGCTCAAAACAGCAATACCAGGATGTGGAGTGAGCAGGGTGTCAACAGGAGCCACCACTGTGCCTAGGAAGGCATCAGAGGCCCTTATCACACATCACAGGCTCTCATAAATATTTGGAATTTGCTGGTTGTGCAAGCCACTGCCTCCTTTTGTGACAGCAGGCATGAAGGAACTTCCTCTGGCCTACCAGGAAGTCCCACACCTTGTGCCTCCAGGGTGTGGTGATTCCACTGACTGCCTTGGTGAGCATGAGTGGTGGTGGTGCCTGCAATCACTTAGATCTCCTGGCGGGAACCCTAAGCAGGTATCCCTATGACCTGAGCAGGTTCCCAGGGGCATACAAGGAGAAGGCAGTCCTTTGTGGTGAGCTGGGGTTCCTGTGGGAACTGAGTTCTGGGAGCCACAGACTGTGGGCTCTCAGGTGAAGATGTCACCAGGACAAGGGCTGCATCAGAATGCTCCAGGCCTCTCATGATGCCGCAGACTCTGGGACAAGCCACCTGCAGGAGGCTGGCAGCTGGGGCCAGGTCAGGCCTGACTTCGCCAAGGACTTCTTTCCTGACATGGCCAAAAGACACCTGAGGCCCTGCTCTGGGCCCTAGGCAGTCCCCATTGCCTTCCTAAGACAGTCTGGCTGGGACAGTCAGTGTTGGCTGGGACAGTCAGTGTTGGCTGGGACAGTAGGAATCTGCACAAGGCCCCACACAGCCTGGTCCACTGTCTGTCACTTCCTGTTTGTCTCCCAAGTCTTTCCAGAGTACATCCATGGGAAAGAGTCCAGCACACGGCTGTCACCAGTGTCTTATCTTAGTGGCCTGGCAGGTGTCCCTCACTGCCCCAGGCCTAGCATACAAGGACACCCACAGGCTTTGCTTTTCATGGGAAGAGTGGATGATGACTGTACCCCACAGCCCCTTCCCTTGCTGCCCGGAGAGTTGAGGGCGAGAACCTAAGATCAGCAGAGGTGGTTGACACCACGGAGCCTTAGGCCACAGGAGGTGGTGGTGAGTGGGCAGGCTCACCCCAGGCTGTAAATGGTCAAAAGGTAGAAAGTAAGGGTGGTCTCAGGCATTCTGCACTCCTTACATTTCTGCCCTGGGAGCTGCCCACAGCATGAATGGTACTGGCTAGCCCTGTGTGCACTTGGCCTTGTCAGAGGCTGAGATGAAGTGATGCTGAGATGAAGTGATGCCTGACAGTAACTGTCCTGGGACCCACTACCCGGGTGGCTCCTGGCCTGGTCGATTTAGCTTCTTATCTGTCAGGTGAGGCAGGAGGACTGTGCCTTACATGCTGGGAAAATCAACTTCAGACGAAAACTTAGAAAAAGAAAGAAAAGCCAAACCACAAACAAATGAGGCAGCAATCATCTGAGGCCCACAGGGCATCTGAGGGACCCAGTCCCAGGCCGCTGCTGCTGCTGACCTGAGGGATGGTCCAGCTGGCTCCACACATGCTGGGGATGAGGGAGGGTTTCATGGATGCAGGGCTGCTGGACAAGGCCCACCTACCACCTGGAAGGCGGTGCCCGTGGCCACTGCATAGCCCTGAGAGCATAGGCTAGCTCTCAGGTGTGAGTCCCAATAGAAGTCTTAGTTCCCTCATGTAGGAAAAATGAGGGAGATAGATCTAAGGGCCTCGAACCCCTACCTCTCCCACCCCCCCAGCTCTGAGGAGTCAGAGCCTCAGGCTCCAGGCTGCTTATCACTGGCCTCCCTCAGCAGGAGGTGCTCTGCCCCCTCCCCTATTATTTTCTGTCTGAGCAGCCTTCTGTGGGCCATGCCAGGGTTTCTGCAAGTCTTGAAGTCCCAACCCTGGCTGTCTTGTCTGCTAGAATCCACCCTGCATGTGTTCAGCCCTCTCTTGCTGCCCACTTGGTGGCCTTGGAAGCAGCAGGGGGCTATTGTCCAGTTCCTACAGCAACCTCCTGCACCATGGCAGAAGGTTCTAGAAAGTCTGAGAAAACCAGGAGAATCTTGCTCTGCACCCTAGGGACCTGGTGAGGTATGGCTGTGTCACAGGACACAAAGGAAGAAATGACAAGTTTCTTTGAAGAACAAGAGGGATGGCTCAAACCTTGCTGGGCCACCAGGACGACTGCTCAGCCTCCCGAGACTACAATTTGCACCAATCACAAGCAGACTTGGGTGACAAGTGACAGACACATGGACAGGTCAGGGAGACTAGGCTCTGCAATCCACAGTGATATGGGGCAAGCTGGGCGAGTGAGGCGGTGACTGGCACTCCCCCTGCTGGGGGTCTGCTGACCAGTCTGCAGATGCCACTATCCCCTGCGATGACCAGCAGAGACCACGGGCACTGGGTATTTGTTGAGATAATATTTACTGAGATAATAAACCCTCAGTGTGGCAAGGCTAAGTCACCATAGGTGTGCCCACAAGGTCTGGTGACACATGATAGGGAGAAGCCTCTGCTTGGGAGCCTGTCCCTTAGAGCTGGGATGAAAGTCCTGGGCCAGTAAGGACAGCACTCTCCTGGTATTGCAAAGGCCCTGGGGTTCCATCTTCAGTACCCAAAACAAAGACGAAACCCCAGACCCAGTTCTCCTGCTTCAGCTCCCTCAGCTGTAACATGGGTGGAGCAGCACCTCAGCAGCCACTGCCCCACAGGCGGCAGAGAGACCATTCTCTAAGCAGAGGCATGATGGGCACACCGGTCATCCTAGCACTCAGGTGGGAGCTAAGAGGACCAGGAGTTCAAGGTCATCTTCCCCTGCACAGTGAGTTTGAGACTAGCTTGCTTTTAAAAAAGCAAAGCAAGTTGGGTGATGGTGGCTCATACTTTAATCTCAGTACTTGAAATGCAGATGCAGGCGAATCTCTGTGAGTTTGAGGCCAGCCTGGTCTACAGAGCGAGTTCGCGGACAAGTCAGAGGTACACAGAAATCCTATCTTGAAAAATAATAACAAGGCAGAACTTGGGACACAGCTCAGTGGCAGAGCAACTGCCTGGCCTGACCAAGGCTGTGTCTGATGGCCAACAGATCGAACAATCTCAAGCATCTCTACAAAGCACCCAGCTCTTAGTCACAGTTCCAGGGCAATCTGAGCCACACTAGACAAAACAATGAATAATGTTTAAAAAAGGAGAGGGGTAAGCCCCCCTCAGCTGTACCCAGTCCTGGGTACCAGTGTGACACCTACCCAAGCTCCTCAGGGTAGGGAGGGGACTGTGCCCTATCAATTGCATCATTGACAGCTGCATGACAACAGGGACGGGGTGAGGGAGGCTGGGAAACCCACATGTCCCCACAGTGGCCAACTCATCCCTGCATGGCTCACTGCCCCTTAACCCCTGTGCAGCCAGCCTGGTGACCACACCCTTCTAAAGACCCTACTTTCCATGCTCTGTCTAGGTAGTTATATCCCCACCTCAGGTAAGGACATGGCCACCCTCAGGACACTGAGCAGACTCTGGGCCACAAGCTGATGGCTCTCGCACCTACTCCTGGCATTCACAGGACTCTTCCTTTTGAGTTTATGTAGTTAAATGCCCACACCCCAAGTCTCCCGACCGCCTCCCCTACTGTGTCACCAAGTACCTCACACTGCCCAGCCTCCACCCAGGATGACAGCAGTACCAAGCCTTCCTGCCCTCGATCCAGCTGCAGGGAGGGACCAGCTGTGCGTGGGAACAAGTACACAGCATGGTGACGCTTGGGTGGCATCTGTGCTTGGTGCCCTCTTCTTCCCACCTCTGAATTCTAGTAGGCCATGTGTTCCGTGAGTCACCCAGCCTTCCTACTGAGGCCGCCCATCAGTCAGATGGAGCATCATCGGGGATGCTTGCGTGCTGACCCCTAGGTCTGCCCTGTCCAGGTGCTACTGCTCACATAACTATTTTTTTTAAAGGTTTTTTGAGACGTTTCTCTGTGTAGCCCTGGCTGCCCTGTAACTTGCTCTGTAGACCAGGTTGGACTCAAATTCACACAGATCTACCTGCCTCTTGCCTCTGCCTCCAAGTGCTAGGATTAAAGGCGTGTGCCACCACCATCTGGCCAACAACTATTATTTTTCTCTGTGAAGTTCAGTAGGGAGAAGCACACCCCTCCAGCAGGCCATGGGCAGCACTATGTCCGGCTGAGGGCAAGGAGTGGGCAGGTGTGTGGAGGCAGGCGGAGAAGAGGGACACCAAGGGGAGGAGCCCAGCCAGTCCCATTCTGTACAGGGCACCAGGCTCAGCAGTGCTCACCCATCTACAGTCCATGCCCGTGGACACGGTCAGCCTCAGTCGCTGCAGACAAGTGCTGCTGAGGGTTATGGGGTACGGGACACCGTCTGGACTAGCCTGAACACCACCAGCTTCCTGAAGGACCATGCAGTGGTGCCTGTGACCAGTGGCTTCTTTTCAAGTGTCAAGGGGTAAAGTATGCAGAGCTGAAGGTTGGTTCTGCAGAGCATAGGATGAGCAGGGACCCTGAAGGGACCCCATTGCCTTCAGTTAGTAATGGGGACAAAGATTCAGGACACTGGCTGTTTTCTCTCACAAGGAACTGACCATCCTAAAGGTCCAGGTACTGGGCCTGGTCTTCAGAGCGATGAGTGTGCCCTTGTTGGGGACAATAGGGTCCTTAAAACACAAAAGGCCAGCGGGCAGGGACTGGATCTCCTGACTGAGCCAGGACAAGCCTCTCTCAGGCATGTAGTTCAGTGACTAAAGTGGGGTGACCATGGCTCTCAGAGCAATGGCAGGTCAGATCCCGCTCAACACATCCCCCTAGCCATCAGCACAGGGTCCTTGGTTTGGGAGGATACTGGAGTCCTTCACCCTAATCCATGGTACAACACCAGCATGGCAAACTAAGCTTCTCTGGTCTGCAAGGCTTACCCATTTCCTCAACCTAGGGACCCGATAATGCACGAGCACTGCGCTAAGGAAGCCACCTACAAAGCACATGCACCAACTGGAGCCCACAGCATGGAGGCCGCAGTGTCCTTTGGGAGCTGGGACAAGATAGCATGGCAATCTCTGGTCCCACTTGGAACACAGGCACAGGTGCCAGCTCGGACCCCGGTCCTGTGTGTGCGCCAATCCTGGGGATGCAGGGGAACTGTATCAGGTAGCTGTGCTGGGAATGCAGAGGCTGGGTGCCAGGGTCTCAAAGTGATGGGCATGGCCAAGCACAGGAGTCCAATAGGTCTCTGTCTTCAATTTATGGTGATCCTCCTGCCTCTGCCTCCTGAGCGCTAGCACCCCATGTTCTGGCTGGCAATCCTGATTCTCAGAGCACAGGACCAACTGTGTGCCTGGGAGCCTCCTGAGCTGTCTGCAGCTCCCAGGCAAGGACAACATGGCAGGGTGGCTAAAATATCACCCACCCCAAGAGCTTAAACACACGGTACCCGTGGCTCTAGGCTTGGATTGGGTCACATCAACGGAATGACTTGGTGATTTCCCAGGCCAGGATCACAGACACAGAAACAGTCACAGCAAGCAGGCGGGCTCCCATAGAAAGTCAGGGCACCCGTGCAAGGGGCCAGCCACATGATGACCACGTGCTGCCCCACTGTAAAAACAGTGAGATTCGCTGCACCTTTAATCCTAGCACTCGGGAGACAGAGGCAGGTGGATCTCTGTATCTATGAGTTCAAGACCAGCCTGGTCTACTGAGCCGAGTTCCAGGACTGGCTCCAAAGCTACAGAGAAATCTTGCCTTGAAAAAAGAAAAACAAACAAACAACCCAACCAACAAAAACAACAAACAAAATCAGTGAGGCTCACAAGTCTTCCACCTCCACTAGGACAAAGGACAGTCGGACACTGTGGTCACACAAACCAGGTTCCCAACCACTGCTTAGCAGACATTGGGTCATGATCTGCCACATCCCATTGACAGTGTCCCATGCCACCTTGCTGTACCTAGCCAATAGAACTCATTCTAGATCTCGTCAGAAACATCTTGTGTCTTACACTGAGGAAGGGAGATGACCTGTGTCCCGCAGGTCTGGGGTGCACAGGCCAAGGAACAGTGCAGCTTACCACCTCACCAGGCTCTGCCACCTCTGGTATTGTGCATTCGCACAGGCATCACACAAGCCTCTCTACTCACTGCTGGGCTGAGCCCTGACAGCAATGACATCACATTCTATCCCACTGAGAGTCAGTGGGGCTGGACTGCACTTGGCTACTATCATTGTTGGCCATGGTGATGTCTGAACACTTCGTAAGACAGTCGCTAAGAGAAGCTACTGACTACCAACCAGCCCTCCTGGCCCCTGCAACCTTGCTGCCCCCAAGTCCTCTAGTGGCTACCAGATGTCTTCTGACACAAATCTAAACCTGCTAGACCCCAATTTCCCTGAGATCATGGGTGCATGGTGAGGCTGGACACCGGGGAGTTAGGATGAGGCTGACAAGGGAAGGTGACTGATTCCCAGAGGAGGTCATGTGGTGAGAACAGTATTCCCATGATGATTCTTTTACAGCTACCTAGGGCCAAGAGAAACTTCTGGGTGGATATGACTGAGCTTTGCAGAGCTCCCAAACCTGCCACAGACCTGGGCATTCACTGTGGAGCAGAGAATTTGCTCCACCACTCTCTCCCTGTGTATCTGGAACTATAGTTATCTACTTGCGTCAAGCAAAAACATCAAGACTCCCCTCCTGCCATGGGGCCAGAGCCCCTGCCCAGACATGGGCTAGGTGGGGCCCCACCCCAGCCACTCCCCAACCCCCTCACTGGGATTCTAGGTGAGGGTTCTGTCAGTATGTCACAGTCTGGAGGAGCCTACTAAAGTGGGCTTAAAAGGGAGTTTTAAGCTGGACATGGTGAACACCAGGGGCCTCAGCATGTGGGAAGCAGGGACAGGACTGTGAGTTCCTGTTAGGCTGGGTGAAAGTAAGAATGTCTCAAAAGTAAATAAGTATAGCTCTTCCCATGAAGGAAGGAGTCAGGCTCCTACAGAGATCTGCATGAGTGCTGGCAGGCAAGCTGGGGAAAGGTCTGGAGTTATACTCGGTGCTAGAATGAGGGTCATGGGCGAGGGAGTGGTTGGTGCCAAGGAATGGCTCACAAACAGCACTGAGATGGAGGGGAACCTAGGGGACAAGGTGGCTGTGAGTGTCAGGTAGTGTGTCACAGCAGGTGCATGAGGTGCAAGGCAGGCCACATGGATCTAGGCAATCGGTCTCCCCAGCGGTGGACTGAGGCCTGAACTGAGGTGTATGGAGACTGGTGTTTCCCAGCCAGGTGACCTGACCCCTCCAGGCCTGGCAGTCCTTAGCCTGCTCCATCAGCTCCTGCCATCCCACGGTTCAAAAGTTCGGCCTAGTGCAGCCTCTCCTGAGTGCTGGAGGTGCATCCTAAGGCCAGAAGGCTATAGCCAGGCTAATTCCTCTGTAAGACCAGTCGGACCTGCTCCTGGCCAAGTTTCAAATGACCCAGTTCCTCAAGTGCCCAAGAAGTCAGGCCAGGAACACTGTGGGAGGCCACAGAACGGAAGCCCCATTCTTAGCTTTGAGCAGGAGGCCACCTTGGTGTTGTCTTTGTGACCAGCCTGTCAGCTGACACCACACAACAGGACACGGGCTTGGCATGGCCTGCCTGTAGGAGCATGCCACGCAACAGCAGAGCGTATCTGATGACATAAGAGTGACACCAGAGTGCCAGGGCTGCCCCACTAAGCACCGAGACGCCAGCAGCCACCCATGTCTGTGACAGAATGGGCAGAGGGTAGAAGACCAGGCAGGGTGAAGTGCATGAGGCACAATGCACCAGAGAGGTGGGGCAAGCACAGCACAGCTCGGCGGGGTGTGGGCAGAGCTGTGCAGACTGGTCTGATGGCACACAGGACACCCGTCTCCAGTGTGATCCTGAAACGCTGCCAGAGAATGCTAGGGGACAACACAGACTGGACCCCAGAAGTCCTTTTTGGCCCTTGAGTTGTTACATAGTTACACAGTTCTGGGCACGGTCCCCATGCAGGCCAGGGACCCAGCACAAAGTGGGCACAGTCTCCACTCACAGACTTGGTGACCCAGGCCAACACAGTAGGGCACCTGTCACCTGTGTCACTCTGAAATGCTGAGTAAACATGCTGGTTCTCAGGAGTCAGCCACCCCCCACATATCCCAGGGGGCTAACACTGAGGATCAACCAGAAAGGAAGGAACCCGCCTATGGGAGTCCTCCAGAGAGGTCAGACAGCAGGTGCTGAGTCAGGGCCCTGGAGGAAGCCGCAGCTGTGTTCCTTTGGTGCTTGGGAAGTTGTCCCATGACCCCCAGGGGCTCAAATCAGCAGGTTTTCTAGGAGCTGAACGGAAAAGGAAGATGAGGCATCCTGTGGACCTGCAGAGGGCAGGAAGAGGGAGCAGGGGACGCCAACCCAGGCAGCAGGGGTGACCCTGGCAGGGAGAGGCAGAGCAGGGCAGCTGCCAGAAGCTGCAGTTCTCTCTCTAGCTTTCCAGGGAGAGCTCAAGAGAGGACCAGACAGCAGAGACCCAGCCATTCTACAGTCACACAGCCATGACCCCAGCACAGGGTGTGAGTGTGTTGTTAGCCTAGGTGATAGACTGAGACCCCATCTCACAAACAAAAACTCAGAGGAATAAAGTAAGTAAACGGGATGAGATGGCTCAGATGGTACAGTGCCCACCACATTGATCTCAGCTCCCATATGAAAAGCTGGCTGTGCTGAAAACTGGTAGTTCCAGTGCTGCTGGACACAGGGACCCTGGCCAGTCATGCCAGTCTTAGGTGAGTCCCAGTTTCTAACAGTGGAAGGTACCAGGTTGATCCCTGCCCTCCCCCACAAGAAAAAGAAAAGAAGCCCTGGGCTGGAGCTGGGGGTGCCAAGCAGAGAGCCAAACCTGGGCCTGGCTCCCCTCCCCACACAGCTGCCTGCTTTGGCCTCTCAAATCCTACCAGGGAAGTAGGATGTGGAGGATCAGAGAGGGTGCAGGACCCCGACCAACCAAAGACTGTGCTTGGTGGGGGAAATGGATACATATGCACACACACAGATACATGTATGTGCACTGCATGCATATACACATAGCAGGGGCCTCTCTGGAAGAGCCCAGGCTGAAGAACAGGGAGGAGGGGAGTGGGCACTAATAGGTAAAGTGGCACCTGGGACGCTCAGATGATGGGGATGGGACTTATAACAAGATCTGCCAGTCCCCATCTTCCTGGCACAGTGGCTGCTGCGATGCTCTGGGCTGGAGCTGCCCAGGCTGTCTAAGCATAGTGGAGGTGGCCGACCACACCTAGGTGAACGATTAGCTGGGACACTGCATTGGGAGCCCAGGGCTCTGACTCAGGTGGACTTTCAGCTCATAGATTAAATGTGGCCTCAAAGTGAGGGCCAGGATGTCACCGAATGCCCATCCGCAAGAGGCCTTGTGTTCCGCCTCCAACAAGGACAGAGAGAGAGAGAGAGAGAGAGAGAGAGAGAGCGAGAGAGAGAGCACATTACAACTCCAAACCCACAGAGTCCCAAGTCTGCAACCCTTCCTAACCTTCAGGTCTTATGGGTGGGGGCGGGGGCTCACCAAGCACTTGCCTGGTACCCCACAGCCACATAGCTGCCAATTTTCTTCCTAAATCAGACCAACCAACCCTTCTTTACAAACTTTCCCTTTCTCTCAGGCAAAAAGCGCTGTGTGTGTGGGGGGGGGGGGATGAAGTCTACATTCCAGGTGGCACAAGCACCATCTTAGTTATACTTTGCCTCCAGGCCATCACAGAATGACCAGGAAACCAGTCAGCTCAGGCTAATAGTGAAGACACCCAAAGAAACTTGAGCCACAGGCCACTTCCATCTGCACCCAGACTTCCTCAGAGCCCTCAGTCCTCCACACTCACACCAGGGTGAGGAGACAGTGGGAGCCACCATCCCTCCACTGCCTCACCTGTAGGAAGTGAAACTCCCAACTTCCCTCAACACCCAAGCTCATTTTACACATTCACATGTACCTGCAGGCTCAGCTGGGGGACGAGCTGGGAACCTGTGACTTTTGTATCAATGGGACCAGAGTCACAGTCTTACCTGTCAGAAGTTGCCTGTTACCTATCCTGCCTTACTCCATTCATACCTTGCCTCGACACCCCAAACATCTTTCCATAACCAGTCATTTCTGATTCTTGCCAGTGTGGGCTGAGGATTCTTTTATCTTTTCTGTGACAGGGTCTCATGTAACCCAAGCTGGCCTCAAACATACTATATAGTTGAACTGATCCTCCTGCCTCCACCTCTAAATGACAGGTGTGGGCTCCTACAGTGGGGGTGGATTGGGGATGGAGCCCACCAGGGCTTCCTTACAAACTAGGTGAGTGCTCTACAAACAGAGCCCCAGTCTCTTATCCTATTGGCTCTCACTATGTAGCCCAGGCTGGCTTAGAACCCACAGGGATTACAGGCATGCCCTGCCACATCTAGCCTGTAGCTTCTCTAATAAGAAATGATATTCCAGGGACTCAGGAGATGACCACAGAGGTGTTATTTAGCAGAAAAAAAGAAACACAGGAGAAAGACCCAGCTGAAACAGTGGGATGTGGAGGAACTGGGGAAACTCCTATCCTACAGGAGGCTGGGCTGCGAGCCATCTGTGTGCAACTCTTTAGAGCTGGCTCAGACTCCTGGGCACAGCAGTCATTCTTTGGGACAGGGCCCTGGAATGTCAAAACAGTATACTGATCCTCAGCTGAGCTGGACTTTCCAGGTTTGTAGGCAGGTTGGATGGTGGCCCACCAAGAGGCAAAGTCTGGTGGCTGCCCCAATGGGTCTCTCTGTCAGTGCCTGCTGGGAATCAGCAGAGGAGGGGCCTCCAGAGACTTCTCCAGCTGAGGGACCTGGAGCCACAGGGATTCAAACAGGAGGACAGCCTCAGGCCCAGGCTGGCATCACATTCCAAGGATCTCAGGCACAGAGCTTGCCTACTGTACTTCCTGCACGGGTGCAAACCCACTCACCTCCATCTGAGGGCATGCACTGCAACACACAACATTCCTGTACTTCCTTCTTTAATTCGCTCTCCACCTGCCAGTCTCCCTCCAAGGCCCACAGATAGAGCCCAGATGTCTTTATCCATCCCTTTTGGCCCCTGGGGTGAGAACGTGCACCAGCTGCCTGCTCCTTCTGGCTGGGCCTCTCCAGACCATGGGGAGAGCCCTTCTTGCAGGCACAGCCAAGCAATTCCTCACACTGTTGCTCATCTCTCTGTGGAATCTACTCGCGCCAGTACCACACCCAGAAGTCTCGGGCTGCACTGCACGGCCACAGGATTAGCACATCTGGGGCTTCTTGGAGCAGAAACCAGGCAACAAACTGCATGTTCACAGGGCCCCCTGCACGAACCCATGGCTTGCAGGCCTCTGAGTGGAGTTTCATTACACACCCCTGGAACTCCCTTTGTAGACCTTCTACTCTAACAAACCAGGGATTCCTGCATGGCAGGCAAGCATCCTGCCAACTGAGCTACCCACTCAGACCATCTGCTGTTGTTTTGAGATACAGACAAGTTATTACTCTGTAGCCCAGTCTTACAACTAAACTTATAGATAAAATCTTGCCACAACCTATCAGACAGGGGGGCAACAAGGCCAGGCCTTGTTCTGTTCTCTGCATTTTGAGAACTATCTGGGAGTCCTATAAGGGGAGCATGGCTGCTCCAACATCCTTGACTGGGACAGGCCTCTGAGCTGAGAGTGGCATGGGGAGGGGATGCACAGAGTGAAGACAGGCTTATACAGCCATACCAGTCCTGACCCTGGGAACCTCTAGTGGGGCAGGCATGGCAGACAAATGTTTCATTTGGAAACAGATCTTAAGTTTCTGGAACTCACTTGGCCATGAACTTTTGATCCTCCTGCCTCAGTCACCTGGGTAACCCCCCAGTCTGAGATTACAGGCCTTCCAGGTTCTCCAGCAATGTCCCACATAAAATGCATTATCAAGCAGGGGCCATAGCTCAAGGTAGAGCATTTGCGACTGTGGACAAGGTCCTGGGTTCTTTCCCCAGCATGCACACACCATGCGCGCGCACACACACACAGAGAGAGAGAGAGAGAGAGAGAGAGACCGACCTGACGGGAGGAAAGACAGAAGAAAAGAAACCCAAAACAGACAACAGAAAACTCAGCTATGAACTTGGCAATCCACTTGTAGAGAATTTATCTTACAAAACTAATCTCACTAGTGAGGTTTGGTACAACTGTTTGTAACCCAGCACCAGGATGCGGAGACAGGGGAATAATGAATAAGAGGCCACTCTAGCCTCAGACTAGGACAAAGAACACAAAAATTTGTTCAAGGGGAAGCCTGAGACATATGACCAAGCCCCAGCACTCAGAGGCTGAGAGAGCAGGCTCACAGTGCCCAAAAGTTCAAGGCAATATAAGACCTTCAATATATGCAGGTCTGTCATCCCAGCACCCGGGAGGCAGAGGCAGGAGGAAATTCTGGGCCTGCCTGGACTACCAAACAAAACCTTGTCTCAAAAAGCAAAGAAAAAAGTTCCAGAGGGCTGTTTGTTACAGGTTGTCAGAAGACATCTGTTGTCAAGATGAACGGAGCTCCTCCCAGGGGGTGAGGTTCTCAATGTTCAGTGATGCAACAGATGCCCACCTGGAGAGCTAACTCCTGAATGTCAATACAGCAGACAGACTGCAGAATTTCAGTTCAGATTCATGCTCCAAGAAGCATTGAACCCGAACGACCAAGTACCCAGGAGTCCACAGTCTGGTACAGCCATATCAATGTATCTTTCAAAGAAATACATGTGTTTCAGAATGGGGACACAAAGTCTGTGACATTTTGGAACAGAAGCGTGGAAAATTACTTTTCATTGTATGTTATAATTCGGTACAGTGTCTACCAAGAGATTTTTCTTTTTTATTTCATTTTTGAGACAGGGTCTCCTTATGTAACCCTGGCTGGCCTCAAACTCTGAGATCTCCTTGCCTGCCTTTGCCTCCAGAGCGCTGGGACTAAAGGTGTGTACCACCTGGCGAATGTTTGGGGGTTTTTTCGTTTGTTTTTGCAACCCGTCTTAGAGATACCGAAGAAAAGAGATGAGACAGACTTTCTAAGCCTTGTGTGGACTTGGTAAATGTATCAAGTTATTTTTTTTTTTTGAAAACAACCTAGACACACATTTTCTATGGCATGAAGTTATGTAGTGAGAGTCCGGATGTACACAGCCTGGAAACCGGGGTTCCCTCCTTCCTCCCTGGGGTCCCGGGAATCGAACTCACGTCATGAGGCTTGGCGGCAAGCCCCTGGCAGTGGGTCCTCTAGTCGGCCCTCCAGAGCTTTTTCAGAGCCGCCTAGATGCGCACACCCCGTGCCCCTGAACAGTCGGAAAACGGGTCTCCTCTTCCCCGCCAGCCCTGGGGAGCCAGCTCCGCTCGCCCGCGGTCCCCCGAGCCAGGCCCAAGCCCCGATCACCCGGCCGCGCCTCACCTGGCTCGCCTTGTAGAACTGCTTCTTTAGCCCCGCCACCGACATGCCGCCTCCCTCAGTCGGTCGTCCCGCCCGGACTCAGGTTTCTTCCCGTGCCGCCGAACCGACCTCCTTCCTCCGCGCTGCCTCCGCCAAAGCACTTCGCCAGCTCTACGCGCCCGCCCCGGAGATTCCTCAGCCCGCTAGCGCGCACGCGCGGCCGGAATATTACATGGCAACCGCATACTTCCGGTGCCGCCCACCTCGTTTCACCCCCTACCCCCGGAATTCGCGCGCGCCCGCGCGCGCTCGACCTCTGTGTACGCGCCCCCCCTGCAGGCCAGAGAACGCATTGCGGCAGGAAGGTAGGCGAAACCCCGCCCACACCAACGAAAGAGGGGGAGCCTAGAGAGGCCAGAGACGGCTCCCTCTGCAGCTTAGGAGATGGCTGGCTATAAAGTCAAAGTCAGTTTTTAACTGACGAAGCGGCGTTTGCGTGCCGTGGAGCCCGTGTGGAGGTCAGAGGACCGCTGCAGTCAGCAGTCGGGTCTCGCCTTCCACCATCTAAGACGCCAGGATCGAACTCATGTCTCCAGGCTCCGCTGTAAGCGCTTTACCCACAGCCATCTCGCGGGGCTCCTAAGGAAAGATTCTGTCAAAGTTCACGGCTATCCTGGCCCGCTGGAAAGCATAATAAATAAAATAGAGAATAAAATGGAAACAATCTCGTAGGGGCTAGAGGGATTCATGGCTTGCTGTCCTGGCCGACAACCGTAGTTCGGTTCCCAGAACCCACAGCACAACTACCTGTAACTCCAGCTCCAGGTCCGCCCACTCCTGGCCGCGAGGATCACCTGTAGCCCCATAACTTAAAAATCTGATCTACAAGAGCTGGTTCCAAGACAGGCTCCAAAGAGAAACCCTGTCTCGAAAAAACAACAAATAAAGAACATAAAATCATATTTTAAAGATAAAAATAAAATAATATTAAAAACTCGACCTAGAGTCTCCAGTTTAGAAGGCGTCTTCATTTGTCTTCCCGTGACTGTGATTAAATGCTCTGACAACAAAAACAAAATCAAAATGTTTGGTCAAAAGCTACCGAAACAAGAAAAGGTGTCTGTGGCTGGAATGTCACCTCCTTGATAAAACTTCCCCAGATTGACACACGCACTTTACTCCTTATATCAACTGTGTATATAGAATACGTTTATATCAAAACGTTTATATCAAAACGTATATAGGATATGCCAGGTGTGGCAATGCACACCTTTAATCCCAGCAACTGAGAAGCAGGACGCATGGGTTACATAACCAGTTACACACCAGTCTAGTAACTTGGAGATTAATAGTAAATGGGGGTGATGAGTAAATAGATCCTAAAGTAGGAACAGGAAGATGTTTAGGGTGAAAGAATTTTAAAAATCTGGCGATGAAATTGCTGACACGTTTGAATGACTTCATGAAGCCAAGGAGTTCTGGAAGGTTCCAAATGACTCAACAGAATGCAGTGCAGCAAAGCAAAAGAACACGTTTGTGTCATCCGTATTGGACATGATTAAACGATCCTTTATAAATAGTTTGGATTATGAGTCGTTTTGGTTTTTTTGAGACAGGGTACCATATAGCACAAGTTGGTCTTGAACTCCTGATCATCTCCCTGGTGCTGCCATGGCAGGCCTATGACAGCATGCCTGATTTCAAAAACCATGTGTGTGTGTGTGTGTGTGTGTGTGTGTGTGTGTGTGTGTGTGTATGTATGTAACAACTGGAGACTACAGCCAGATTCCTAGCATGCCAGCAACCCACAGATTCACACAAGGATGTTCTTTATTTTATATGCGTTTTGAGATGGAGTATCATGGAGCCCAGGCTCAAACTTCAGCCTACTTTGGCCTTTATTCTGGGTCTTCCTGTCTTCACCTCCCAAGTGCAGGGTTGATAGGTATACAACAGTAGGACCGGCTTCAAAAGATCTGCACAATTCAGTCACATTCTACTGCAGCCAGTCAAAGATGTGATGAGGTCCAAGCAGTACAATTAGTTTATTAGCCAAATAACCCACTTACTAGCCACAACATCAGGAAAAGAACTGTTGTGGGTTCTGAGCTCTTTGCTGGTGAAGGAGTAAAAGGTTTCTTCCTTCGTCTAAATATTTTAGAATCTGGTTGGTGTGTACCAGGTCAGCAAGGCTGCATTGTGAGACCCTGTCTCAAAATAAAATAAAATAAATTAAAAAAGCAATTAATATTTTTTTGATGCAGTGTATCGCCGGCTGGTCTGGAACTGGCTATGCAGATTTGGATGTCTTTGAACTCAAGGAGATCCACCTGCCCCTGCCTCCCATATACAAGGATTAAAAACTCCCACCATGGGGGCTGGAGAGATGGCTCAGAGGTTAAGAGCATTGCCTGCTCTTCCAAAGGTCCTGAGTTCCATTCCCAGCAACCACATGGTGGCTCACAACCATCTCATAATGGGGTCTGGTGCCCTCTTCTGGCCTGCGGGTATACACACAGACAGACTATTGTATGCATAATAAATAAATATTTAAAAAAAAAAAAACCTCCCACCACCAGACTCAATGAATAATTTTTCAATTAATATATCTTCAAAGTAATTCACACTAAAAAAGTAACTCACAATTTTAAAAAATAATTTATAATTTTACAACGGAAAATTCTACTTAAAAATAAAGCAAATCGTAATTTTTTCAAAAGCGGTTCATCATTTCAGAAAAGCCACTCACAATTTTAAAATAGTAGTTTATAGTTAAAAGGGAAGTAATTTATGAGTTAACAATGAAAGAAAGTAATCTCCAATTATAATTGCAGTAGTTACTTTTAATCAATCACTAATTAGGATAAACTCACTTCAGACTCCTGCTTTAATCCGTAATTTCAAGTTGTCACTGGCACCGATCGTGACGTACTGTCCCGCCTTTTTCCAAGAATATTACCCAATAAAAGGGAGAATTCTTAGATTGACATTTCTTAGGACCAGTAGAAACGTAGTTCTCCCCAGCCACTCAAGAACCGCCGGAAAGAAGCCCTCCTCCTTCCACCTCCCGCGGGATTTTCGGGCAAACGAGCCACAGTTCTCGCGAGGACACGCCGAGCGCACCTCTTTTCCTGAGGCAGGGCTGTCACGTGATGGGCTCTCGTCCAATCGGCGCGCGGGCCGCGGAGGTTGCCGCGGTTCCCGCCAAATACGAGCGCGGCGGCACCGGCGGCAGCAGTGGCGGCATCGGCGGGAGGCGGAGAGCACAGCGGGGCCGCCTGAGTGAAGCCTGAGCCGCCGCCGCCGCGATGCTGGAGGAGCCGGACGTCGCGACGCCGCGAGCCGCTGGTGAGTGAAGCTGGACCTGAAGGACCGGGTCCGCTCCCGGGTGGCCTGGGGGGCCGAAAGGCAGAGACGGGAGGGCTCCCAAAGGGGAAACTGAGGCCCCAGGGAGGGGGAAGAGTCATCTTTGCAAGTTCCCGAAGGCTCTGTGTTGCCCAAATATCTAGGTTCTAGTAGCAGATGAGTAAACAAGCCCTGGTCGTCTTTGATGAGTCCTGAATACATCTGTGTCCTCTAGTAGCGGGTGGGGAAATTGAGGCCAAGGACGGAGTAGAGTCAG
Organism: Myodes glareolus; assembly: GCF_982192425.1. Lineage (NCBI taxonomy): Eukaryota > Metazoa > Chordata > Mammalia > Rodentia > Cricetidae > Myodes > Myodes glareolus. Next base: position 101,684,121 of record NC_142033.1, on the reverse strand, counting down.
TTGAGCAAGTTATTAAATGCATTTGTGAATGCTCGAGTGAATCGGACCTTTGCAGTGGATGGGGAAACAGGCCTGTGGTCCCTTGAGCCCTGGACACCGGAGAATCCCGCAGCTGTGCGGGTCAGGGCAAGCCAAGAATGGTGGAGGCTTTGGGTGGCAAGCGTGACCAGGAATCTCTCTTTTGTGAGTGTGGTATGGCCCTCCGAGGTACGTGTTAGGAGTCTTTGTAGCCTGCGGCAGGTTCACTAAATGTGGGGTGTCCAGTCTCGCTGCTTGACTGAATTGTACTCCCAACGGTTGGCACTGAATGCCACCCTGTGTGGCTTGAAGGACTCGGGGACTGGAAGTGATGGGGGCTGTCCTGATGGACTAAGATTTCACCAACTGAGCACCACTTGGACATTTTAGGACGGTCCCTTCTGGGTTCAGTATACCAGTCTGCCAGTTTGGATGTGAGTGGGCAGTTTCAGGGATAGAGAACAGTGTCCTCGATCTCCATCCTTTTCTGGGATAATGTTGGCTCCCTCTACGGTTCTGACCATCAAAGATGTGCACCGTCCCCTCTCCCAGCCTGGTATCCCAGGAGGCTAGAACTGTTGCCCTCACTGGCTTGTGATTTTATGAAAACATAATTAATATTCATAAAACTATCAGGACTATCATAGAGCATTGCTTTTATTTAACCAAGGCAGAACGTTTAAAACCAGCACTGCTTAATAAAGACAAGTTGGGTATGGTAGTTTGTATCTGCAGTTCCAGCGTCCTAGAAGCTGAGACAGGAGATGATGAGTTCCAGATTGACTTGGTCTCTCACCAACTGAATTCTATCATAGATAGGAGAGAATCAATTCTACAAGACAAGCCTCCCTCACAACAAACTAATTAAAATAATAAAAGTTTTAAAGAAAGGATGTCTTGGGGGGGGAATCTATATTTTTTGGTAATAGAAAACGGAGCAATGTTGTTTTCTTTTCTTCCATTCAAATAGAAAAAAAGGAACATGGATGTTCTGGGTAGGGTCCAAGTCTCTAAGCTGGGGTGAGCAGGCTGTCTCCAGTCGGGACAGCTGAGGTTGTCCAGAGTGGAGTCTGAATTCCATGTAGCATTAGTAAAATGTATGGAAATTACAAATTACTGAAGGAGGTTTTTTTGTCCACGTAAAACATACTGCCTAGCAGGTGTCAGTTTCTACACTTGAACTATCTGTTTAAAGGCTTTTACCCAAGGACAAGTTCTAAGCTAGGCATGGTGGCGCACACCTTTATTCCTAACACTTGGGAAGCAGAGGCAGGTGGATCTCTGTGAGTTCTAGGCCAGCCTCATCTACATATTGAGTTCCAGGACAGCCAGGGCTACATAGAAAGCCACTGTCTCATAACAAACAAAAAACAGGTTCTATTTATTGTCCAACATGCATGGATTTTGATGTGTTTAGATAGTTCCTGAGGTTTTTTTTAAATAATTTTTATTTATTTTTAATTTTATGTGCATTGGTGTTTTCCCTGCATGTATGTCTGTGTGAGGGTGTCGGATCTTGGAGTTACAGGCAGTTGTGAGCTGCCATGTAGGCAGCTGAGACTTGAATCTGGGTCCTCTAGAAGAGCGGTTGATGCTCTTAACTGCTACCCAGACTTGGAAAGCGCTCTAACCCACAGAACCATCTCACCAGCTCTCACTTGTTTTTTGAGATAGCCTTGGGCAGTTTAGCCATAACTGACTTAGAATTCTGTATTGCCCAGAGTGACTTTGAAGTTGAAGCAATCTTCTTACCTCTACCTCCTTAGTCCTGGTTCTCTCATGCACTTGCTTTTTGCTCACTGTTCATCAGTTCCCAGTATATTCAAGTATTGAGGAGGGCAGTCTGGGTACAGCGTGGATCAGGTCTGTAGGGGATATAATACAGCAGTTTCTGAGCGAGGCCCACAGAGAAACTCAAAAGCGGGGGACTGAGTCTAGGGTAGAATTGTTCAGTATTAATATTTTGAACCTAGTAAGACTTTGTTATGGGGCTGGCCTATTCATTGCAGGCTGTTCAAGGGGAGTGCCTGTGTATCAGCTAGAAGTGAGCAGCACCCCCAAAATCTTACCCCAACCATAAAAACTGTCTCTATGGGCTGATGTTAGGGCTTAAGGGTCAGAGTACCTGCTGCCAAACTTGACCGTTGGGTGCTGTCACGATAACAACATGTAGACTGGCCCCTGTGAGGTGTGCTCTGACACACCGTGTGGCAAATGTAGAAAGTGCGAGGGAGGGGAAATGCTCAGCAGTTACAGGGGACCAGAGTTTGGATCAAGTCCCAGCACTTACATCCAGTACCTCACAGATGCCTGTAACTCCTTTGAGCTCAGACGCCTATGCACACATATACACGTGCATACATAAATAAGAAAGGTAAACGGCAGCTGGGTGGGGTGTAGCCATCATTACCAGCATTTGAGAGGCAGGGGCAGGCAGGCCATCCACAACTACATACTGAGACCCTAGATGGAAAGCAAACTAAGAATTTTTTTTAAGTCTGTAAAAGTAGGCCGTGGTACTTTGTGCCTGGTGTTCCAACGCTTGGAAGGCTTGCTATGAGATCCTGTCTCAAGAGAAGAGACAGGCCAGATGAAACAGGCAGGGCATGGGAACCTCAATGGGGGCTGCTTGTGTGTGACTGCTGTGGTCATTAGCTGGCCAGTGACCCTCACCCTTAGTAACTTCTGCTCTTCTTTTACCCACAGCTATGGATTGCAAAGACAGACCAGGGTTCCCATTGAAGAGGTTGATACAAGGTAATTAGGGGCTGGGAAAGCCCTAAATCTGATTCCTGACTTTTCTCCATTGGCTGCTGTGGGATCCTCAGTAAGGAGCTGAGGGGAGGGCAGCAGGTGCGCCCTCCAAAGTGTTGCTCACTAACCTTTGGAGGTCTCAGGTGTTCTTACATCTTACCTCTTCAGTTTTGATGCTGGAACACAGCCCAGGGCCTCATATGACAGCCAAGCCCTGCACCACTGAGCTGCACCCACTCCAGACTTGTCTTTGGGATATGTGTATATATGGTGAGCCTAGATGTGCGTGGGGCTCACTGTGAGTTTAGAATTGAACTAGTTCCATGGATACTGTTTGTGCATGAGCTGAAGGCAATTGTGTTTTAATTTGCTTATTTTTATTTTTGAATGATTACTACTGTGTGCATATTTTAAGAGAAAATTTGTTGCTTGTTTATTTATTATGGGACATTTGTCTCTCTGAATGTTTGGCCTTGTATTTTAATGTGCCGTCTGTATGCAGTGCCCACTGCAGGTGGAAGGTCCTTGCTACAGATGGTTGTGAGCCACCAAATGGGCTCAAGATCCATCAAATTTTCTTTAATTAGGTGTATATCTGTGGGTGATGTGTGCACCACTTGCTTGCAGAGGCCATGGGTAGTCATATTCCCAGGAACAGAATTTATGGGCAGCTGTGAGCCACCTCATGTGCTGGGGACCCAACTTTACAAGAGTAGGAAGTGCTCTCAAGCCTTGAGCCACTTCTCAAGCTGCTGGGCTTTGGTTTTTGAGATGGGGTCCTACTCTTTAGTCCAGCTTACCTACTAGCTACAAAGTCTAGACTGGACCGGGAGGCAGAGCTGCACCCTGGGCCAGGGTTACCATTTGATTTGTGTACAAATAAATCTAATAGTGATTCATCTGTGCATGTGTACACATGTGCTGGGTATGTATTCTGAGGCATACACGTGGCAACCAGAAGACTGCTTGTGCAAGTCTTTTCTCCTCCTCCTCATGTGGATCTTTGCATCAGGCTTGGCAGCAAATGCCTTCTTTATTCACTGAACCATCTTTCTGATGTTTTGGTGGTCTCTGTACTGGGGAGGCGTGTTCTGCTTGCTGTCTCTGTGCCACCCTGGCCCCTTCCCAGTAAGTGCCAATAGCTGCCCCCAAATTGAAGCAACCAGGCACTGACTACCTGTGTGTAGAGTACTGCTAGGCAGCACATGAATGTCTCTTATTCCTTTGCCCTTGGTCCCAGTGGCAGTGGGATTTTGTCAAGGATCAAGGCTCCCATTGAAGAGCCCAACTGTCCATCTGGTTGGCCCCTAGCAGTTCCCTCTTCCCTTAGGACTCCCTGCCAGACTAACTTTGGTGAGACGGGTCCTGGGTGGGAGGAATCAGCAGAGCCTGAAACCTCAGGGCAGCTGTGTTTCATGAGCTGACCAAACGTAGGGAAAAGGTTGGTTTGGGTTTTTACTTATGTAGAATTAACCAGTGATACTTGGCATTTAAATGTACGGAGTTGGGAGTGAGCCCTGGAGGTCAGGTAAAAGTGCCTGCTGCCAAGCCTCCCTGCTTGAGTTTGATCTCCAGCCTCCAGCTGTGCCTACCCCTTTTAAAATTTTCTGTGTATGGGTGTTTTGTCTGCATGTTGTTGGTGCATCATGTGCATGCCTGGTCCTTGGAGCTCAGAAGGAGGCATCACATCCCTGGAACAGGTGGTTGTGAGCCACCATGTGGGTGTTGGGAATTGATCTCAGCTCCTGTGTAAGAGCAGTCATTGTTCTTTATAGCTGAAGCCATCTCTCCAACCCACAACAACTCCATGTTTAGGCTTGAAAATTTTGCCACAGACTCCTGGCCATTAATGCCCAGACACTCAGATTTTGAACACGGGTTGATGGTCTCCCTCTGCTGTCACTGAAGATATTGCTTCTCTTCATTTCAGCCCGCCTGCCCTTCAAACGCCTGAACCTTGTTCCCAAGGAGAAAGCTGAGGACACATCACCAAAAGTGTCTGTGGAAGATAAAGTTCCGGATCTACAATTGTCCTTGGACACTTTGGAAAACCGCTGTCACACAGGTTCTCATGTAGGCTTGAGTCCAAAGCTGGTCAGTGGCCGAGGCCCCATTGATAGCTTCTTGAGGACCACAATAAAGCCAGGGCCAAGTGTGGTCATCATCGACCTGACTGAGAACTCCAGTGACATTCCAGACAACCTTGAGGGCCCCAGTGAACCAAGTCCTGATGCCCCAGCAGAAGGAGCCGCCAAGCAGCAGGGACCCTCCACAGTGGAGCAGTGTCTCCCAGAGACCCCTGCAGACATTCCTTGCCTTCTGGAGGAGGAGCCTGGGAGCCCAGGAGGCCCAGAGAGGACGGGTGACTGTCAGGCTGACTTATTACAGAGCTGTCCTGAGCTGATCACAGGTTCCAGGACATCCCACATAAAGGAACCATCAGGCTGGAGCAAGGCAGGGGGTCTTCTTTTTATAGAAAAGGTGCCCATGGTGGTGCTTGAGGACATTCTGGCCACTAAGCCTCTCCACACCTCTCTTCCCACGATGTCCCTGGACAGGAGTATCACTTCAGAGAGTGAGGTGCTGGAGTCCTGCCCTGAGGATGACTCCACACTGAGCCGCTCCCCCACCAGCTCTTCTCCAACCAGCTCTCCTGAGGGACCATCTGAACCCCCAGCACAGCTCAGTGGGACCAGCCCCCCCTCCACACCCATCTGCAGAGTGAGTACCCACCTCACGTAATCCCAGGGTATTGACAGGGCCTTGCAGTGGGTAGAGCACTGGTCCTGCATGCTTGAGGCACTTGGCTCCATTCTAGGCACCTCAGAAACTTAGTATCTCAGCACTGGGGAGGTAGAGACAGGAGGTCAGGGTCAGCCTCAGCTAAATAGTGAATTTGAGGCCAACCTAGGCTACATGAGTACATGAGATTCTCTCTCAAGCTAATCATAAAACCGTTATTTGGCTGACCGGTGACATGCACACCTTTAATCCCAGCAACTCGGGAGGCAGAGGCAGGTGGACATTCTCAGTTGAAGTCTGCATAGTGAGTTCCAGGACAGCCAGGGCTGCATAGTGAGAACCTGTCTAGAAAAAAAAAAAAAAAAAAAAAGGTTCACAGAATGGAAATCAATTATTTGGTTTTGGGGCCCCTCATCCAGAGGTCAAAACCCGCATTTCAGATGACAAACATTTGCAACAGATGCTCCTGAGCGTTTGGGACAAGGAGTGCCGAAGCATGTTGTGACCAGGCTCAAGTAGTGGTCTGTCCAGGGGTGCCTTCCCTGATGCAGCCCAGATGGACCACCAGAACCTGGAAGTGAGCTCACATCCCTCTCCACCAAAATGACCATCCTGAGGTCACCACTAGCCAGGTGTCAACAAGGCCTGGAAGAGTAACTCAGAGCCAGGCTACCTGCCTTATGCATAGAAACCTGGGGCCCTCACACATACTAGGCAAGCACTTTACCACTGAGCTGTATCCCCAGCTGTCTTGTTTTTGTTAAGTCTTCATACCTGGTCCTGTTTGGCCCTGAATGCAAAATCTTCTTGCCTCAGCCTCCCAAACATTGTGATTACATATAATGGGTTTTGATTGGTGTATGCTTGTGTGTCAGGGTTTTTTGTTTGTTTTCAAGACGGTTTCTCTATGTAGCCTTGGCTGGCCTGGAACTTGCTCTGTAGACCAGGCTGGCCTGGTGATCGTGTCAAGTTCAGGGAGTCTTGTGTGTGGGAGGACGTGGCATTTCAAATGTCATGGTGTCTCACTTTGTTGGCTTTAAATCTGCACAGTGACAGATGTATCAGTTCTCAACTGTCCTTAAGATCTCAGATAAAACTGTAAAAATTCATCCAAACCAGACATGATAGCACATGCCTGTAATCCCAGCGTTTGCCATTGAGTGAGGCCAGTCTGGAGTGTGTAGTTGGAAAAGAGTCTTAAACAGTCAGGATCTCTAAATCTTCTGGTTGTGAGGCTCTTACATTTGTTCACAGTAGATCTCGTTTGGATGGACCCTGGCGTGGGTGCTTTGTTCTGTGAGGTCTGACTCTATCACCAGTCTCGGTGGCTTTGTGACTTTGTTGTTGTTTCTCAAGACACGGTTTCTCTCTGTAGCCCTGACTGTCCTAGAACTAGTACTTTAGACCCGACTAGCCTTGAACTCAAAGTGCTTTGTCTGCCTCTGGCCCCAAGTGCTGGGACTGAAGGTGCCCTGCACCACTGCCCTGTGCCTTTGTGACTTTTGATGTGTGGAATTACTTCATTTACTGAGAACACAGTCATCCTAAGGGATGTGGTGACTTGCTCCCTTGACAAACAGAACTTGGAGCTGCTGCCTGCTCCTCCAGCCTCATTGGCCATCCTGTCTGTGCATCCCACCTCCTGAGTTCAGCTTTATCTTCAGTTTGTAGAATCTCCTTATCCCCTGATGCATCGAGATGTTTGCCGTGTCCATTAATCTTGTTTTTTCTGCCCCTAGCTGAATCATAGATCCACCTTGTGAAGTTTGACTTGATTCCTGACCCCAGTAAATCTAGAACTCAAGGCTTTTCCAACCTATCAGATCAGGATCTGTCTGGATAGTTTCTGGCTTTGACATGGGGTCTTGTTGTATAGACCATGCTGGCCATAAGCCAGGTGACAGTCAATACAGCTGATACAGCTAGGTGTGGCTCTTGCCCCTGTAACTTTTTAATCCCTACTTGGTCCCTAATGTCTGCATGTCTCACTGCATGGGAGTCACTGTAGGGATCCTCTCCTTTCACAACCAACCAGCCCTTCTCCTATCGGGGACAGCCATTTTCTCAGCTTGTAAGACAGTTCTTGTCTTTTTTCATTTTGTTTTTTGAGGGTCTGCATAACCCTGGCTGTCCTAGAACTTGCTGTGTAAGTCAGGCTGACCTCGAACTCACAAAGATCCACCTACCTGCCTGTGCTTCCCAAGTGTTGGTACCTTGTCTGTTTTGTGTTTGAGAATTCTATACATACTTAGGACGTGTTTAGATCAAATACATTTCTTTCCATTTCCCTCCAAATTCTTCTCTCCCCTTCAAATTCATGAGTTGTTTTTTTCCTGCCTTTGCCTCCCAAGTGCTGGGATTAAAGGTGTGCACCACCATTCCCAGCCTTATGAGCTCTTATTTTTAAAAAATATATTTTTAATTAAAATGGAATTATATCACTTCTCCCTCTAATCCTGCCGTGTCTTACATTCTCATATTGGTAGCCTCTTTGTGTGTGTGTGTGTGTGTGTGTGTGTGTGTGTGTATGAGAGAGAGAGAGAGAGGTGCGTATGCACAAAGATATGTATAAATACATCCTGTGGAGTTTTTGTTGTTTGTGTGGATGATCTCAGGTCTGACCACTCTGCAGTGGACAACAATAAGAGGGCTCATTTCTAGAAGAGGCTAATTCTCCTTCTCTCAGCTGTCACTATTTGTCCATAGCTGTTTGTCTAGGGGTAGGGCCCCCTTGAGATTTTCCACATTCTGTGTTAGCCTGCCCATTGGTGCTGCTGTTGTTCAGGTCTTGTTTATGCAGCTTTTTCTAGGAGACACCGTCACAGCAACTATCTGATCTCTGGCTCCTACCGTCTTTCCACCCACTCTCCCGCCGTGTTCTCCAAACCATAAATGCAGGAGCTGCGCTGTAGATTATCCCAGGCTGGGCACCCCACGATTTGATGTCTGTGTTGTGCCCAGTTGTGGTTGCTGTGAGAATTGGCATCTTTGAGGAGAGGTGGCTATGCCACCCAGGAAAGAAGGCTTATACACCGAAAGACTTGGCATCTAGGGGTTTGGAACTAGGTCTGTGGGGTTTCAGGTGGCAAAAAGTTGCCTGCTCTTGTTTTTTAAATCTACTGAGTCCAGTTAGTGCTCCTGTACATGCACCACGGGGACCATCTACTGGCCTTAAGTGACCTCTCGGACCACATCCCTTAGAAGGCTGATCCTCCCATCTCCCGGCAGCCACCCTTTCTCAGTAACTCCGAAACTACAGGTGGAGGTTCATGGCTGTTCCCCATCTGTGCTGGAATTTTGTGCAGCTTGATCTGTGTGGGTCTTGTGCTTGCAGTCACAGCTGCTGTAAATTCATGTGCACGACAGTGTTTCATTGCAGGTGTCTATGTGGCTCTCACCTTTCTCGCCCCTCTTCCCTAAGATCCCTGCGCCTTGATGGCAGGAGGTGATATAACCATCTCATGTAGAGCCGAGTACCTCTGTCTTGCATGTAGAGGTTGTGAGACTATCTGGTGGTATCTCAAAAAAGAAGCCTCTGGGGTGAGAGCTGACTTGTCTGTGGGTGTAAAGATAAGAACACAGCACATCAAAGGCTCAGGCCTGGAGATTACTTGCTCCTTCAGAGGACACAAGGCACATACATGGTGACAGACACATGAAGACAAAACTTTCAAGTATAAACATGTCTTTAAAAGAAGAACCTAAGGGGAATTAATTACCACAGCCAATTAGGGCAGCTCCATTTAAATCCCATGCATGCATGAGCTAGGATGCTTCTACAGTAGTGAGCTTTTGTATCACGTAGTCAAACGCCTTCAGTGTTATTTACCACACCCCATTTAACCCTCCTCTTGGTCCATATCCCTCCCAGCAGATGCTTTTCCCTTCATTGCTCTGCTGCTTTCCTGCCTTCTGTGAGTGTTCCAGTGTGGGCCTACTAGACTTAAGGATTCAGGGATGGCATCCACAGATGGGAGACTGTGGTGGCATTTGTCTTTCTAGGTCTGGGTTCCTCACCCAGGATGAATTTCCTGCAAATTGCATAATTTCATTTTTTTCTTTTTCAGTTTTCCCAGGCTGGCCTGGAACTCACAGAGATCTACCTGTCTCTCTGAGTGCCGGGAAATTATGATGCTACCAGTGCCCAACATCATAGTTTCATTTTTCTTAGCAGCTGAATAATATTCCATTGTGTCAATGAACTGCATTTTCATGATCCATTCAGCAGTTAATGAAGAGCTAAGCTGATTCCATTTCCTGGTATCCTAACCCAGGGTGCAGCTGGATCACAGCAAGGCAGAATAGCAAATGTTAGAGGCGGGTGAAAACATCTCAGTCACGTGCTGCGTCTTTTACCCTCCTTCTCAAGAGGCTGCTCGCCATTTTCCATGTAACACTTTTTAATTTGTGTGTGTGTGTATGTGTGTGTGTGTGTGTGCACGCGCGCGCGCACGTTCTGAGGTCAGGGTGGCATCAGGGAGTTAGCTTGAACCAACTCTGATGTTAGGCTTGCTCACAAGCACTTTGACATGCTTAGCTGGCTCCTTGGCCTTAATTTATTTTGTTTTAAGACTGGCTCTCACTGTATAACCCCAGCCTTCCTTGAACTCACAGAGATTCTCCTGCTTCTGAGGCCCAGGTGCTGGGATTTCTACTCACCCTGACACGGTACGATTAGACCATCTGGCGTCTTCTGCATCAGAGAAAGTTCTTAGCATAGTTTCTCCACTGGCAGAGGTCAGGTTTCTATGCTGTGAGACCTGTCAATCAACGTAGTATCTGGCAACACATAGTATTGCATTCAGGATGGTATTGGTGCAGCCGTGTTCCCGAGTCTTTGCCTTTGTGCCATGTTAGCCCTCTGACTGCCAGGCTGTTTTCAAGTTCCTGTACCTATGTTGCATTCAACAAAGCCAGGTCAAAACCACTCCAAAGGAAGGTGCACACCTTTCTTCCTAGAGGCAGAAGGATTGAAAATTCAAGGCCAGGCCTGGGCAACAGAGGGAGACTTTGGCTCAGAACACCAAGGTCTGGGCAGGGAAAGTTCCAGAAGAAAACTTGGATCTGGAAACATCACATGTTGGATGTGAACGTGTCCAAGCAGCTTTCCTTGTCATTCTGCCCAGAGCAGGAAGTGGTGCCCATCATGGTATGTGTCTGAAGGAGGCCACACCAGATGCTGTGTAGATGCTGCTGAGCTGTGTGGACAGGGAAGCAGGGTTGCTCTGCTGAGCTTGCACTGGTGCTGAGGTACTGAGGCAGAAGGATCTTTTGAATCCAGGACTCAAGCCCAGTATGGAAGCACAGGTGATTTTACCTCACACAAATGCTTTAGAGCTCACCCAGAGCAGAAAGCCGTGGTGGGTTCCATCCCCAGCACCATGGAAACCAGGCCCCTTGCTGGTAATGTTTCCCTGTAGCTACAAGGTCCTAATGAGCCTGACCTTGTAGGAAAGACTGGATTGCAGGCCAGCTCCGGTAAACACAGTGGGGTGGGATGGGGAGGAGCTGGCTTCCTGCTCAGTGCTGCCACTGCTGGCTTCTCTCTGTTCATTTTACCTCTGTCCAACTTATCTGAATAAGGCCTTTGTATGCTGGCCCTATTGTAACCTTTACTACTGTTGCTGGAAAAGACTTTTGCAACAATGTTTTTTGGGGGGGTTGATTTTTGGTTTTTTGTTTGGTTTTTCGAAACAGTTTCTCTAGCTTTGGAACCTGTCCTGGAACTAGCTCTGTGGACCAGGCTGGCCTTGAACTCACAGAGATCTTCCTGCCTCGGCCTCCTGAGTGCTGGGATTAAAGGCATGTACCACCACTGCTCTGGCTTCAACAGTATTTCTGTTTTGTTTCTGCTTTGTCTCAATAATGGGAGGGGGACCCCACCTCTGACCACACACTCGGCCCTTCTTTCTGGGTGATTGTACCTATGAACTATATTATCCTTGACAAACAGCCTTTGTGGGTTGGTTCCTGTGTGAGAGTGGAGGCCAGAAGACAACCTTCATTACTGATCATCAGGCAATATTCATCCTTTTTAGGGAGCAGGACACGGGGTCTCACTTTGTCTCCCTGGCTGGCCTGAGTCTTGCCATATTCACCATGCTGGCTGGCTGCTTCTGCCTCTCCAGTGCTGAAACTAAAGGCATGGCCACCACACTGAACATCTTGTCCCCTTTTTATTCTGACTATGTCCACCACTTGGGCCTGAGCCAGTTACTTGAGGTAGACTGCCGCCCAGGGGTCCTCCTATCTTTTGGTCCCTGGTGCTAGGGTTAAAAGTGTCTGTCATTGCACCTGGCTCTTTCTGTGTTTGTGCTTAATCAGGTCCTTGTGCTCCAAAAAAGTCAACTGCTAATTACTTGGCTCTCCTGGGGCTTATAGACTACACCTGTGATGTAGTCTATAAGCCTGCAGGCTCCAAGTCCTGTTGCCCTTCCCATGGGGTGGGATGGAGTCCCTCAGGAATATGATCTAAGTTCTTCTGTCTTTCTTTTCAGGATGACAAGAAATTCGTCAGAGGCTCCATGGAGAAGGGCAGGAGCAAACTGCACAGAGTAAGGCCCTCTTGGCTCTCCGAGCTTTGTGCTTCTGGGCTCTGCTGCTTGTGCTGCCACTGCACTGACAGTGATGATGGTCTGGGTGTCCTGAGTGTGCAGGCCTTGCTAGTGTAATGTGGGTAGTGGAAAAGCTCCCTTCGAAGGGGCATTGAGTTCAAGTGCTGCCAGGGCTATATACTGAGTCAAAAAAAAAATCAAAAACCAGAATCAAGGGCTGGAGAAATGGCTCAGTGGTTAAGAGCACTGACTGCTCTTCCAGAGGACGTGGGTTCAATTCCCAGCACCCACATGGCAGCTCACAACTGTCTAAAGATCCAGTTGCAGGGGATCTGACACCTTCACACCAATGCACATAAGATAAAGTTAAATAAACCATGAAAAATATTTTAAAAAAAAACAAAAACAGAATCAAGCAAAATGCATTTGTCATAGTCTCATTCTCCTTGGAAGGGTGTGAGTTGGGTTCACACGGAAGTGGCCCCAGACAGTGCAGAGGTGATAACTGCTTATGGCTTTTCGATCTCTAGGTCATCATGTGGCCCGTGGGGGGAAGGAGACACTAATGTGAAAAAGTTTAGGCCCTGCTGTGCCAGCTGGTGCTCCATAGGCATTTGGTATTTGAGGGTTAGTATGAGAAAGGCAGGCTGTTTGCATGCTGAATGTACTGGGCCTCCGAGGTACACCCCAGTCCCATCTGTCGTATCTCTCAGGCTCGCTGTGTAAGCCAGGCTAGCCTCATCTCCCAGTTACAGATGGCATGCCTGCAGCGCCAGGTACAATTCAGTCTTTGTGAGCAGCACACGTGAAGGTGCAGCAGCCAGACTGAGGGCTCAGGCTTCAGTGTGGAGAGACCTGCTGGACTAGAGCTTAATTCCAGAAGGGTCTCTGCTGGGCATTGGAGTCCAACCCAGGACTCTGTTTAATACTCGTCCACCAGGCTCCTGTTGAAAAGAAATCAAGCCATGCTTGAGTGTATGTAGGGAATCTGAGTCAACTTGGGCTATGTGGAGCACCGTCACCTGGCAACCACCAGATGTCTTTGGTGCTGAACTGAAGCCTGGACTCTGGCAGTTCTTGCCACAGGTCACCTGTGGGACTCCTTTGCCACTATCTTCACAGGACAGAGAACAGCAGAGGGAGGAGAAGGAGAAGCTAAGAGAAGAGACACGGCGAGCCAAGGAGGAGGCTCGGAGGAGGAAGGAGGAGGAGAAGGAGCTGAAGGAGAAGGAGCGGAGGGAGAAGCGGGAGAAGGATGAGAAGGAGAAGGCAGAGAAGCAGCGGCTCAAGGAGGAGCGACGCAAGGAGCGGCAAGAGGCTTTGGAGTGAGTGGTGGGGGCCCCCAGAGGCTCTCCCCAGCAGTGTTCTGTGCCAAATCCTTTCTGTCTGTCTCACTGGAGCCTGACTGGAGAGGGTGCAGTTGACTTCTGACCTGTGTTCTTTCTGTGTGGCTGCAGGCTTTGTCTGGCAATGGTTCCGGGGGTTTTGGTTTAGATGCTCTGGTCCCATCAGGATTTCTTACTCAGTTTCCTAGCTGGGCTGTTGCTTCAGTTGATGGCTGCTGTATCCTATGAGGTTTCGACACTGAAAACTCACAGCCGCTCTTGTGCTGTGAGATGTTTCTTTTGTGATAGCACTGTTTTGTTCTGTGACAGGGTTTCTCTGTATAGCCCTGGCTCTCTTGGAGCTCACTCTGTAGACCAGGTCTGCCTCTGCCTCCCGAGTGCTGGGGTTAAAAGATTAACCCCTCCATGCCTGCCCACTAAAAATCATTCTTTGTGCCTTGCATGTAGGTGGTTGAGACTAATAAATGACAAGTGAGTCATGTTGCTGAGGATGACGTTGGGGCTTTGATTCTCCTGCCTCCACCTAGTGCTGGGATGGTCAGCAGGCACCACCACTTCTGGCTTTTGACTTGTTGAGGCTGGAACCCAGGGCCTCATGCATGGCAAGCTTTCACTCTACCTCTTTTAATCTGTACTCGTGCTGGGGGATCAGCAGATCAGATTTGTCTGTATAGTGAGACCCTATCTCAAAATAATAATTTCTTAAAAAGATTTATTTCTTATGTACACAGTGTTCTTCCTGCATGTACACCTGCACGCCAGAGAGGACACCAGATCTCATTATAGGTGGTTGTGAGCCACCATGTGATTGCTGGGAATTGAACGCAGGACCTCTGGAAGAGCAAGCAATGCTCTTAACCTTTGAGCCATCTGTCCAGCCTCTCAAAATAATAATTTTATATGGAGACTTGGGATACCTGTAATGTTAGCACCTAGTCTGAAGCAGGGGGATTGCAGTTGCTAAACTGGGGTTGCCTAGGAAGACTATCTCGGAAGCAAAGAGAAGAGAAGCTGTGCGTTTTGTTTTGTTAGTGCCAGGGCCTTAGCTTGTCGCAGCACAACAGGAAGGTGGGCGGCTGACTTCTGGCTTACACAGCTTGTGTGTCCTGTCTCCCAGGGCTAAACTGGAGGAGAAGAGGAAGAAAGAGGAGGAGAAGAGGTTACGAGAAGAAGAGAAGGTAGCCTGGCAACCTCCCCTGCCCCTCCAGACACTGAGGCATCAGGGTGCTTTCTGTGTCTCAGTGTTGGGGCAGCAGGCCCCAAGGGGACTGCACCTTCTCAGACCCTGCCTTGCTTCCTTGACTGCTGTCAGCACCAGTTCCTCGCTGGGCAGATGCCTCATGGGTTGGGGTTTTGAGAACCTGAAGCACAGTATTGCCATTCCAGAGTGCCCTGGAGTAATTGCTGTCGTGTTCTCTCTCTACCACAGCGCATTAAGGCAGAGAAGGCAGAGATCACTAGGTTCTTCCAGAAGCCAAAGACTCCACAGGCCCCCAAGGTGAGCACCACCTCAGCTCTGAGTACAGCTGACTCTGTGTGCGTGTGTGAGCCAGGTGCTGGTTTCTTCTGTTGTTCTCCACTTTATTTTCAAATTTATTTTATTTCTAATTATGTAAATTTGTCGTCATTCACTTTTTTTGAGACCATCTCTTGGGACCTGTCACCTAATTACCTAGATTGGTTGGAGCTAATCTGTGGCTGGCATCAAGGCCCTAAGTACAGAGAGGATCAGGGTGCTGGAGAATTGGGTGGCCTGATGCCGACCTTTCCCCCAGCCAGCTCCCCTCACTGCCCACTCTCATATCTCCTCTCCTGACATCTACTGCTCAAGCACTGGTCTCAAGCTTGGGTGGCTTGGGTGTTTGAGGCCCTGGCCCTGGCATGTTAAGATCTAGTTGAGTGTCATTTCCTAGGCCATGCTAGAGATGGCTGTGTAGGCTGGGCTAGACTTGAGCTCACCATCCTCACTTAGTCCCTGGCTGCTGGGATCGTAGGACTGAGCATGTGCTAGGGGCTGAGCATGCAATGTGTCATCTTGGTCATCTGGCTAGCATGAGACCACACAGTGCTGCAGGTTCCCTGGCAATTCCCTGAGGCTACTTGGAAATGGCCTTGCTTATTGGGAAAGCTGTGGTGACCATGACTGACTAGCACATATGGAAACTGAGGCTGAAGGCAGCCCCCTCCCACCCTTCCATGTATGGCAGCTGCTCTGTTACTTTAGCCTGTGAGTAACAGACTTGTTATATCAGTTCAGTGGAGCATCCTGTGTCCAATTGTGAGTCTGCTTTTGTCCCTACATCAAGTCCACAGCTAACTAACCTGTAAATTGGGAGGCTTGGCTCAGCTGCAGCTTGTTGGCCTGTGGCTAGAGCCAGTGTTAGAACTCTCACTTTATGATAGAAAGTAAGACCGGGGAAGGGCCCTGCTGCACCCTCGCTGTGTTAGTGTCTTGCCATTTCCTCTGTGCTTTGTCCCTTCCTGTTCTGCTGACTATTGTTTTGACTTTTGCTTGGAAAGTCTTGTGTTCGGTGGTTTCGAGCTATGTGATGTGGCATCCAAACTCGGGTCTTCTGTAAAGCAAACATACACACTTAACCCATGAACCATCTCCTCTGACCTTGGTTTATGATTACTGGGTGAGGATGTGTATTAACGAATCAATCCCACACCAGTTATGTTTTAAGGGGTTATTTATTTGGCGGGGGGGTAAAACTTACATACACCATAAACCGTCAGGAAGGGAGCCTAGTCGCTGGAGCAGGAGCCGGGAGCAGCAGCCGAGACCGAGCACCGGAACCAAGAGCCGGAACCAAGAGAGACCTTATCCGGAACTGCTTCTCTTTTTAAAAGAGAAATATACCACGCCCCAGTGGGCTGGTATTTCAGCAGCTATTGGCTGACGGAGCGGAAGTCGCTCCCTGCTGCACTGTGGGCTCCTGCTTCAGTGATTATTGGTTGAGGCAGCGGAAGTTACTCCCACAACAGATGTGAGTGTGCACACATCACACACATGGAGCTAAGAACACAATTTAAAGGAATCAGTTCTCCACTGTGTGTGTCCTGGGGATTTAACTTGGGTTATCAGTTTGGTAGGAAGCACTTTTACCCTCTGAGTCATTTTGTTGGCCCCTGATTTATCTTTTTCTTTATTATTGTTTATGTGTGTGCACGGACAGAAGTCAAAGGACAATTTTCTGTAGTTTTCCTCTTCCCATTATGAAGAGGTTCTCAGTCTGAAACTCTGGTCACCAGGCAGGGGTGATGAGCCTTTAACCTGTTGAGCCAACCTTCCAGCCCTTCTTAGTATATTAAATCTGCATTCTGCCCAGTGGCCCAGCCCTTAGCTTGGTTGAGCACTTGGATCACTGGTTTCCTGTCTTCCTAATGCTGCATGAGGCTCCTGGCCCTAGAGGAACAAATGTAGGTTCTCTGCCTCAAGGCTTTGGGAAGTCTCAGGGGCCACTGGGACAACATGCTGGGGCCTGGCTGCCCTCTAAGGTCCCAAGGCCAACCTTGGGTGACATGTTTTTTTAGGGATTCTAGGGCTCTCCACCAGCTAAGCAGACTGGCCTTGGTGTGGGCTGACAGTGGCATTCAGAGAACTTGAATTCACAGCCAATGGTGGGATGACCAGTCCAGCCATCAGGCCACATGGCTGGATGTGGACCCTGTTGGGGATTCTTGTATTTTCATTTTTGTTTGTTTGTTGTTTTGGTGCTTTAGTTTTGTTTTCGAGACAGGGTTTCTCTGTGGGTGCCCTAGCTGTCCTGGAACTCAGTCTAGACCAGGTTGGCCTCGAACTCACAGAGATCCATCTGCCCCTGCCTCCCCAGTGCTGGGATGAAAGGTGTGTGCCACCACTACCCAGCTGACTCTTGTGTTTTCAATGTGAGACTCTTGTATTTCTGGGGGCAGAGGTTGAGACAGGGTTTCCCTGTGTAACAGTCCTGTTTGTCTTGGAACTCACTTTGTAGACAAGGCTGGCCTTAAACTCACAGAAATCTACCTGCCTTTGCCTCCTGAGGGCTGGGATTAAAGGCATGCACACCACCGTGGGGCGTTGTGAGACTCTTGGTGAACCTGTCCATCATCCACCGGCTCACAGTCCCTATTCCCAGCATTTTCAGAAGGAGGTGACTCTGATCTCTGCCATGTGCTCCCCTCCCCCCAAGCCCGAGCCACTGCTTGTCTATGGTGTCATTCATTCATCCTGGCCATCCAAGGTTCACACCACAAGGTGGTTTTTTGGGACTGGAGAGAAGGCTCAGACATTAAGAGCACAAGCTACTCTTCCAGAGGTCCTGGATTTACTTCCCAGCAACCACATGGTGGTTCACAACCATCTATTATAGTATCTGATGCCCTCTTCTGGTATGTAGAGCACTCATAAACAAAATATAAATAAATAAAGCAAACAGTGGTTTTCCAGAACTCAGTGATTTTGACGGAAGTTGGGGGCCAGAAGGCACTCACCATGATTAAGATCTGACAGCTAGGATTAGGGGAGGTGGCTTGCATGACATATAGAAACTCACATAACAAAATGAATGGAGACTTTGTGTGGATTTTTATTTTATGTGTGTGGATGTTTTGCCTGCATGTATGCCTATGCACCACATGCATGCAGTACCCATAGAGAACACAAGGACAGCATCCTCTGGAACTGGAATTTCAGACAGATATGAGCTACCATGTTGGTACTGAGATTTGAACCTGAGTCCTCTGAAAGAGCAGCCAGTGGTCTTAACTGCTAAGTCATCTCTCTAGCCCATAAATAAATAAAAGAGACTATGGAAACCAGGTATGTCAGCCCAGGTTACAGCAAGGCTGTGTCTCCACAGGTGGGGTTGAAGGGTCAACAGGGTAGAGGTAACTCTCAAAGTGGGCTTGTTTGAGACCCAGCCCCATCATTGAAGACCCAGAGTCTTCCAGCACCCAAGCAGCTCCCTTTGGCCACTCTAGCCCTGTGGCCACCAAGCAGCAGTGCCTATAGCCGTGTACTTGAGCACCTGGACTTTCCACGGTGCACTCACCTGCCGGCATTGCATTCGATTGTTCCTATTGCAGACCCTGGCCGGCTCCTGTGGTAAGTTTGCGCCCTTTGAAATCAAAGAACACATGGTGCTGGCTCCGCGATGCCGGGCTGCCTTGGACCAGGACCTGTGCGATCAACTGGACCAACTCCTACAGCAGCAGACTGGGAACAGCTCCTTCCTCAGTGACCTGAAAGATCGACTGCCCCTGAAGTCGGGACCTACCCAGATCTGCAGCCGCAACACCAACGTAATGGACAGGTGAGACCTGGTATGCCAGATTACAGGACCTGGAAAGTGGTCCCATTGCTGCCGTCCCCTAGAGTCACCATCTCCCTGGGTGTCTTTCTTGGTTGCTAGAGTATGTTACAAGGGGCCTCTTGGGCACAGCATGGCACCTCCTATGTCCTGGGTGCAACAGGAAGGGCATTCAGTCCTGAGCAGTTCCTGGACAGGTCCCATGGTGACCATCCATGAGCACAGTACCAAGAACGGTCTGACCACCACCTAGGGACATGGTCATTGTGGAGAACAAGGTGGATGGTGTACCTGAAAGGAGGAAGTTTGGCCGCATGAAGCTCCTGCAGTTCTCAGAGAATCACCGGCCAGCATACTGGGGGACATGGAACAAGAAGACGGCAATCATCCGCCCCCGTGACCCCTGGGCCCAGGACAAGGTGAGCCCTGAGGTTGTCATCCCCGTCCCTGGAGTTGGGGGTGTGTGGCTCTGTGCTACTTTGTGCCATGATGCTCATGTGCATTCTCCCTCTAGAACCTTCTTGACTATGAGGTGGACAGTGATGATGAATGGGAAGAGGAGGAACCTGGGGAGTCTTTGTCCCACAGCGAAGGGGTGAGTAACCGCAGTGGGGATGTGAGGCCTCTGCACCAACTGCGGAGGCCACTGTGCAGTTGGCTGATGATGTAGGACAGTCTGGGGAATCTGAAGTTTTGGTTTTGCGTAGACTAGTAAGTGCTTGTTCGCCTCGCTTCCCCAGTCACATGGACAAACTATTGGAGCCACGCTGGGCCCTACCAACTCCTTCTCCCTGGCTCCCCAGCCTCCTGTGACTTAATGGGGTTCTGACACCGACAGTTCTGCCCATATGTATTGTGGCGTAGAGATACGCTAGGGCATGTGAAAGGCCAGTGCTGGCCCCTAGGCAGGCTCTGTAAACCCCTTAGTTCCTGCATGGGTTGGGTACATGTATGTGAGACCAGGCTGTGTTTTGTGTGTGTGAGCTCTTCTTTCTCTTCAAGGACGAGGATGATGACATGGGGGAAGATGAGGATGAGGACGATGGCTTCTTTGTGCCCCATGGGTACCTGTCTGAGGATGAAGGTGTGACTGAGGTGAGGGCTCCTGCTCAGGCTGGTTGTAGGGTATTGGGGTGATCAGCTGCTGTGGCTTGGGCTGCAGTGAGCAGGCATAGAACTTTCTCTGCTGCAGAGTGACTGACATGCATCCTAGCCTATAAATCCCACCTTCACCTAGAGTTCTAACAAACTCCCCAGAAAAAGCACAGACTGCCCCACAGCTCCAAAAGGTCCCTGTGCCCTGCACGCTCTCCCATAAGAGACCATGTTGAGTTTGAGTGGTGTCCTTAGGCCAGGTTGTAGTTTTAGGGAGCCTGAACAGGGTGGCTGGGGTCAGGGTGGCTGTGCCTTCTCGTCTCTGACCATGTTGGGCAGAGTGTTTGCTCTGGGTTTGGCAATTTGGTCACCTGTTTACCACATCATAGAAGCTGTGAGGCTGGACAAGCAAAGCCACTGGAATATTCTGACTCATCATACAGCTCAGGGTGTGAACCCACCCCTCTGTTGCTCTCAATAGCTCAGTACCAGTGCTGGGTCACCAGAGAGCATGAACATTAAACAAGGTCTACTCCTTGTCCTGCTAGGAGTGTGCGGACCCCGAGAACCACAAAGTGCGCCAGAAGCTGAAGGCCAAGGAGTGGGATGAGCTCCTAGCCAAGGGCAAGCGTTTCCGTGTACTGCAGCCTGTACAGGTGGGATGCGTGTGGGCAGCTGAGGCAGCCAACTGCGCAGGCTCTGACTTGAAGCTGCTGCAGCAGTTCACCGCGTGCCTGCTGGATGCAGCACCCCCTGAAGAGCCGGAGCCAAAGGCCTCCAGGCGGGAGAAGAGGGACCAGCATAGTAAGTGGGGTGCCAGTACATTGGACCACGGTGCTTGTCAAAGTGTCCTTGTGGAGGTCACACGTCTGCAGGCTGATAGGTTGTCGGCATGTACAGCAGTGCCTTCTTAGCTATGGAGCAGCTCGTTGCCCTTTTTAAGTTTTGCTACTGGGTACAAAACTCAGGATTCGCATGTGCCTACCAAGTGCTCACCACTGAGCCATACCCCAGTCCTGTTGTCCGTGACTGTTTAAACTTATTTTAAAATTTTGTGTCAGTGTCTTGAGTTGTAACTCAGACAGGTTATGAAATTATCAAGTGGCTTACAGTGTTCTTGCTTCTGCCTCCTGAGTGTTTGGATTTGCAGCCCAGGCCTGCCTGGCTCCTTGGTGATTATAAAAGTAGAACCCACAACAGAATTGAGACCTGGACCAGAGTGCTGTGCCACTCCCTCTATGTCAAACCCTGGGATACTGGTGACTCAGAGAGCAGTAGCCTCTCAGGAGGAATATGAAGGTGCACAAGCTGACCACATGGCATTGCTCAGTGCCTCTAGGGAGCAGGCGTGTGGCTTGGCCACTTTTAAGCCCACTCTTAGTGGCTTTCTTTGAAGCACGCCTTGGATGGGGCTCTCTCCGTGCTTATTCTCTAACCCTTGATTCATCCCACAGTTTTGGCCCAGCTGCTCCCACTGCTGCATGGCAATGTGAATGGGAGCAAGGTGATCATCCGCGAATTCCAAGAGCGATGCCGCCGCGGCCTGCTGAGCACCCCAAGCCCCACTCCACACCCACATGTACCCAACTCAGAGGATGCTGTGGTCGTGCCATCCAAGGCCAGGCTGAAGCGCCTCATCTCTGAGAACTCGGCCTACGAGAAGCGGCCCGACTTCCGTATGTGCTGGTATGTGCACCCACAGGTGCTCAGGAGCTTCGGCCAGGAGTGCCTGCCTGTGCCCTGCCAGTGGACCTACGTCACCGCCATGCCCTCAACACCTAGGGAAGACACTGGCAACACTTCTGAGGGGCCTGACCAGGGCACACCCATGCCAATCAAGCGGAAGCCAACAGCCACCATGTGCATTACGCAGTTCATGAAGAAAAGGCGGTATGATGGACAGGTGAGCTGCAGAGGGCATGGGCCTTGCTCACCTGTGCCTATAGCAGACTGTGCACTTGCCACACAGCTTGTGCCAGGTCAAAGGATAGCTTTGCGGCACTGGTTCCCTCCCGCCATCTCATGGGGTTTCGGGGTGGAACTCAGGTTGCCAGGTTTGTGCAGCAATCGCCTTTATTTACCCACTGGGCCATCTCACTGCCCTTCTACAACACTTACGGTCACAGTAGCGAATGGGTGCATCTACATGCACAGCTGTATCTCACCTCCTCATGCTGATGTCATCAGAGGCGGCCACCGTTGGCTAAGGAGCTGGTTCTTAGTGACCCAGCTTTTGTGACTTTTGTGACTGGTTCTTAGTGACCCAGCTTTTGTGAGCTTTTGTGACTACCATCACAGTTACCTGGAGTTGCTCCCTTCCACAAGAGTCCATGCCCCACCTGTCCCCTCCTACACTAGCAGCCATGTGTTTGTTCGTGTCCCTGAATGTCATAATCAGGGTCACACAGCAAGTAACCCCTCAGCCTTCTACTGCTTAGTTCATCCTTGCTTGATAGCTCCTTCTAACTCCAAATAGTACTTTGTGCACATGAACAGCCTACTGTCTACTGGGCTATGTGGGCACAAGTGTGTGGCAGCATCAGAGCCCCGTGCAGCCCTACCCTCTGAGGCAGTGTCAGCATTTTTTTTTCTTTGAGATGTCCTTTCTGTCACTTGAAGTCCAGTTCACTCACCACGTGTTGGCATTTCAGATTCTCTTCTGCAACTTTAGAGGGCTTTAAGTGTTCCTGGCGCTGGCACCACTGTGGATAGACACAGGGCTTGGTATCCATGGCCCTGCCCCAGGCCACAGCAGGGAGCCCTGAGAACACTGTGTCTGGAGTGGCCCCAGTGTCACTTTCCTAGATGGCACAGGTCCCCTCCACCTGGGCTATGGTTTAGTGTCATGGGGATGTGCCTAGAGCACTGTGCTCCAGCGAGTCAAGCTACTCTGCTGCTCTTCCTGTCCCCTCCTAGTGATCTCTGCCTTACCGCACATGAGCAGGGAGCTAGGCTCAAAGGCACACTTTGCTGTCAGCCTTAGCCCTGAGGAACCCCATGTGCCCACAGGGGTAGGTTTTTGGATTTCATGGCTGGAGATGCTGCGAAGACACAGGCTTAGATGGTGCTCACACAGTGCCCTAGACTGCCTGGGTTATTCCTTAGCAGCCCTGCAGCCCAGCGTTCCATCAGACTCTTCTAGAACTGCTATGAGGAGCAGGGGCTAGGTCCAGCCTTTCCAGGTGTCTGCGCCCCACCCCACTCAGGGAGGGCCAGCTGTGCTCTTGAATGTTCTGTATTCATCTAAAGTGCAGCATAGTTTAAACTTTAGCTGGAGCTGTGGTCACACCAGACTACACTGCATCACTGGCCCAGCATGCTCCAATCTTTGAGACTTGGTTTTCCCTGTTATAAGGGTTTTTCATGTTTTATGGGTGTGTGTGCATGTAAGCATGGTGCCCATGGAATCTATCAGCAGCTGGGGTTAAAAAAGCATTTGTGAGCAGCCATAATGGGTGCTGGGAACCAATTCCGGTCTCTTGATGGAGCAGCTCTTCACCATTAAACAACCCAGGCTGCCTTCAACTCTTGATCCTCCTGCCTCAGCTTATAAAGCCACCATGCATGGATGTAGGCAAACATCTGCATAAGAGGCATTCAGACTTGTGGAGAAGCAGCTGCCTTCCCTGGGTCTAAGGCCAATTAGCTATTTCCTCATCATGAGGGATTACCCCGGGCTGCATCTAACTGGGATCCTCACATCTTCAGGAGCCACCAACTCTAGCCACCCGTAAAAAGAAGTGCCAAGGAAGTGTGGGTGCTCGATTGGTTCTTTGAAACCAAAGTTGAGAAGCCACTCAGTCCAGGTATGGATGGCACACGCCTTTAATCCCAGCTCTCGGAAAGCAGAGGCAGAAGCAGACAGATCTCTGTGAATTCAAGGCCAGAC
Organism: Myodes glareolus; assembly: GCF_982192425.1. NCBI lineage: Eukaryota > Metazoa > Chordata > Mammalia > Rodentia > Cricetidae > Myodes > Myodes glareolus. The sequence goes on along the minus strand of NC_142033.1, from coordinate 101,660,429 downwards.
TTGGTCTACACAGTGAGTGACTGGATAACCAAAGATATACAGAAAAACTCTGTCTTGAAGAGAAGCAAAAGAAAAAGAAGCCACTCAGGTTGTAGTGGGGTGCTGTTGGCAGTTTTTAGACGGGCATGTAGCTCATCTTAGCACAGGGATTGTAGCCATTGACCCCTGTGTGGACACTGTCACTGAGAATTGTCCAGGACTATGTGTGTTGGGAGTGCATGGGTCAAGACGCTGACAGGCTGTATTCTGTGCAGGTTGACTCTGGGGACATGGATGGCTTCCAGGCAGACACGGAAGAGGATGAGGAGGATGACACAGACTGTATGATCGTGGATGTGCCAGATGTTGCGGGTGACGTGTCAGAGGCTCCTGTCCCTGCGCCCACGCTTTGCAAATGATGGGTGTCAAGTTGAAAGACCCAGGGACTCCTGGATAAAAACAACCTGTGCTGCAGGGAGTGGAGTGTAAGCCATGACCTGGGCAGTGGTGGCCGCACCTTTCCTCAGCCTTGTAGAGCTGCTAAGGGAAGTGGGGATGGGCACTATCAACACCCTGCTCACAGTGGCACCTGAGCAGCTACCGCCAGACTTGAGCTTCCTGCTGACTCCCATGTAAAGAGCACTTTGTCCCACACCCCAGGGTGTGGAGTCTAGAGGAGGCCAGAGCAGTTATTCTGAACTGTAAAGCCCCCAGGGCTGTGTGCTGATCTACCCTTCTTAGTTAAGCATTATTGACAGCTGATTGACAGGTGCCTGCTGTGGTCAAACACTTGTTAATGAATTGTGCCAGGGACACTGAAGCTGCTGTGCAGGCCCTGAGCAAACGTGGACATGTATAAACGTACTCTACCTGAGCCTGTCTGAGCCTGTCTGTCTTCTGTCACAGCTACCATGTTAAACTGGTGTGTGTCCTTCTACCTGTCCCCTGCAAAGGTGGATGTCTCCCTCAAAAAGGAGCCCCTAGGCCCAGATTGCCCTAGTGTCATCTCCAAGGGAAGTACTATTGCTGGCCTGGTCCACCAATGCCTTGAGAGGCTGCTTAGCCTGGACCAGGGTGGCTATAGGGTTTCCCACTGCCATGGTACTGCCTTGTGTGGCTTTGATGAAACACAGCTGGGTTTAAATAGCATGTTTATTTGGGTTCATTACTTAGGAATTACAGCTCCATGCTGCCAGGCACCTGCCCCTACCGTTGTCTCCAGCCCAGGTATGGAGCAGGCTGCCTCCATCTACAGCCTGCTTGGCCTGTGCCCGTGCTATAAGCCCACTCTGCCACAGACGTGCCCATCCCACCTGTGCTGGGCTCCCAGAGGCTCCATACTCCTCGGGCAGATATAAGCCTGTCCCTGCAGCCCAGAGGATTCAACTCTTGAAGCGGAACTCTGTTCCCAACTCTACTGTCACTAGTGTCTCTTCTATTGCCAGGGGCTCAGAAAGGAATGGGTTTGGGGACATGGGCATGAGGCAGCCACACTAGGCCAAGTCTGCTTTTATTCAGGAGAGCTGCTCGATGGCTGCAAGCAGCTCAGGCCTCAAGACAGATGTGGCTGGTTCGGCTCCTGCAGCCTTCATGTCTTCCAACACAGAAGCATCCCAGGAGAAGGTCAGCAGGGCAGACGGTACCTGCACACAGGCAAAATGTCACCCAGGGTATACCATCCATCCCCACACCACCTTCTCCAGAGGATCCCTGCAGTCAGCTCTTTAAAGGTACCCTCCCCTGCACTGAGACAGTACAAGCCCACCAAAGGTAGGCCCCTGGCAGTGGGAAAGTGATCCAGAATGCTAAAACCTGCAAAGCACACCCCCAGCTCACCAGCCCACATTCATTCAGGGCCAAGGCCTGGTCTTCCACCAGCCTCTGTCCGCCTGAGGCCCGCAGCTCAAAAGGCAACCAGTCGTTCTGCAGTGCCTCACGCACGAACTGGAAGAGCACAGGCAGCCGCTCTCGGGCGTAGAAGGTCCCTGTGGGATACAGAGCATCAGCTAACTAGTGCTGCCAACCCGCCGCCCACCCTGAGCCTAAGGCCACACACCCTGCAGCAGGCAGCCGTCCGGTAGGCGCACACGCAGTAGGGCATAAGTGTATTTGCGCAGCTCCCGCTGCTCCTCCTTTTCCCGCATGGCCTTGGTCCTCAGCGAGCTCAACCGCTCCACGGCCTCGGTTCTGTGTGGAGTCAAGCATGGTCAGGCTACCGCCTCAGGAATTGCACCCCTTCTTCCCCTCCCGACATGGGCTTACCTGAGCCTCTGTTCGCGTTTTACCTCCTCGGCAGTGAGGCTAAAGAAGTCGGCAGGGAGCTCAAAGTGTGAGGCCAGGGCCGAGGGACGGAAGACGCGGCGCTGCCGATCCAGCATAGCACGCACTGGCTCCGCATCCAGCAGCCGCCGCTTATGCTGCTCCAGGCTCTCCGGTTGGGCCCGTGCGGCCTCACCCAGCACATAGAACTCTTCAGAGCCCTCTGCAGAGGGGTCACAGCTGTCCCCGTGTTCTGCGCACCGTCCCTGCCCCCTCCCACCTGCCTACCTTCTCACCCTGATCTGGAACCGGCAGTGTCACCTTCCTGAAGCCAATGGCTTCGAAGAACTCATGGGTGCCCTCCAAGCAGTTGATGCGCTCCTGGGGACAAGGCACTCATGTCAACCTGGCCGCAGGGCTGGGACCACCTGAACCCATAAGCCTCATATGTGCATTTGTAGGACAAGTATTCAGTTGAAGAGAGGCCACTCCAGGGAGACAGGTCCCCAACCCCAGAGACTTTCAATCATAGAACCTACTACATCCCAGGACACACGTGGTGGAAGAGAGCCAGCTCCCACCATTCTCTCTGCTCTACATTGTGACTCATGCACCCATATGTAAATTAAATACATGTATGAGAAGAAAAATGGTGGTGTACTGCATGTCTGTATCCTAACACTTTGGAAGCTGAGGCAGGAACATTTCCCCCAATAGGTTAGGTTGGACTGCATACTGACATCTGATCTCAACAAAAGTAAAATGACCACAGACAAAACCCGAGGCAACAATGCCAACTGCAAGATGCCTACCCCATGCCCAGTGACCCCAGGACAGCCTGTGGCTGCAGCGCACCTGGAACACCTTGTTCTGCAGTTTGATTTTCTGGTACTTTTCCTCCTCTGGGTGCAAATGGATGTTGTCCAGGTACCTGTGGGGGTCAGAGGCATACACAAGTCATACCTCACTCTCCTTCCACCCCTGGGCCTCACGCTGACTGAGTGAGCCTGGTACCCACAACACAGGGAGGACCACCCCCAATGCTCAGACCCCATGGGTAAACTGAGACTCACTTGGCAATGGTATCCACTCCCAGCTTCACCCGGTCCCGGTCTCTATTAAATGTATGTATCTTCATGATAGAGGCAGCCACGGGGTCTGTGGAGAAGTGCTATGGGAGGGGAGGACGTGCTGAGAACCCCACAATACTGCAGGGGAATGGGCAGAGGGGCAGCAGCTGCAGTCACTGGTTCTCAGGTCACTGCAGTGTAAACTGAGGCTAGCTGTGAGTGCTTGATGGGTGGCAAGGAGCATGCCTTCAGTGGAGGCATGCCTCTTTCACAATGATGAAAAAGCCAAGCAGGAAGAGGAGACATGTCCCTTGTGGCCATACAGCTGTGTCTTGTGAACCATAATGGTACCTAGTAGAAGTTCCCATAGCTGCCAATCATGTAACTCCCAGATGCCGGACCTGTACCATGGTGGCTACAGTGGATGTCAGGTAGCAGAGAGGGACACGAGCCTGCCATTAACACCAGCAAATCCAAGCGGCCAGTATGATGCTGGAACCCAGGAATACGCTGGTGGGCTGTGGGGTAAGGCAGTATTGGGGTTGCTAATCATGAGCAATCATCAAAGACCCACAAATGTGGGAAGTCAGACAGCTGCCAGGAAGAGTAAGCCACAAGTCAAGGATGTGAAGCCTGTAGCTGCTGGGGAAGCAAATCTGGAGCCTTCCCAACCTGGGTTTACCCCAGCAAGGAGTCTTCTGCTGGACTCCTGACCACAGTTCCGGACAGAAACGCACACTGAAGCTACCAGATACTGTCAAAGCTGGTCGCAGGTATGTGGATGTCCCCTATTCCCAGGTTTGTTTGTTTTTTTCTTTCTTTCTTTCATTATTTATTTATTTATTATTTATTTATTTAGTGTGTGTGTGTGTGTGTGTGTGTGTGTTGCACAGGGTGACCCAAAATTCACAATCCTGCCTCAGCCTCCTGAGTCATAGGACAACAGGAATGTATCACCACATCTGACTTTCCTCTATTTTCTGAGTCTTCTATACTCTATGCCTCATGTGCGGATGGGGCAAAAACATGAGGTCAGATCATTAGCCCTTAGAGCACTCGCCAGGTGCAGTACTTAGAATAAGAACGGCCACCACAGGCTTAGTCACCAAGGAGCAATGCTATCTGAAAGGATTAGAAGGATGCAGAGGTATAGTCCTGTTGGAGGAGGTATGTCACTGGGGGTGAGCATGGAGGTATAAAAAGCCCTTTACAGAGCAGGTGATGCACACCTTCAATCCCAGCACTCAGGAGGCAGAGGCAGGTGGATCTCTGAGTTGGAGTCCAGCCTGGTCTACAAATCGAGTTCCAAGAAAACACAGATAAACTCTGGAAAACAACAACAACAACAAAAAGCTCACGGCAGGCCCTGTCTATCTGTCTCTTCCTGCATATCAGTATGTGTAGCGCTTAGCTACTTCTCAAGCACTATGCCTGCTGCCACGCTCTCTGCCATACTGTGAACAGACTGAGCCTCTGAAACTGTAAGCCAGCTCCAGTTAAATGCTTTCCTTTTTAAAAATCTTGGTCACTGTGTCTCTTCACAGCGATAGAATAGCAATTAAGACACCAGGCTTGATGGGTACCTGTGGTACTATGTGTCCAGGGGTTCAGGCCACTCACCGACAGGATAGCCTCCTTGATGTGTGCATCCCGCTGGTCCTTCTTTAAGGTGACGCCTGTGAGTGGGCAGATGAAGTACACACCAGGCACTGCCAAGTGGGGAGAGATTTCCTCTTTGGGTTCAGGTACCTGAAGACAGACAGGATAGGGGGCTCTCACAGCTGACTATATAGACCCACGGCTATCACCTCCTTCCAAGGGTCCTTCGCCCCACTGCCACAAGGGCTGCTCATACCAGGCTCTGCAAGAGGCTCTCCCTCCCCAGGCAGTGCCTGCCTCCACACTGCCCCCCGAGCACTGGACAATCCCCAACAGATACCATACCACGTTGATCCCGGGAGCCCCTAGGCTGTTGCTGGAGGTGGCTTCGGCCTGAAGTTCCTTTCTCACTGGGAGTTGGAGTTGTAATGGGAAAAATGTGAGAACCCCAGACTGAACCCAGAGGCTGAGCCATACCCATCACCCCCTGGTCTCAGAACTAGCAGCCCTCTCTGCCAATGCTAAAGGACTGCAAACCTAGTCCCTGGTCTTCTGTGTCGCCTGCCTCCAAGGGACCCACTGCTGCCTCTGTGACCCTCTTCCCATTAACGTACTCTCACTCACCCTGGTTCCGGATGGAGTCCTGAGATGTGGGCCCGCGGGCCCGGGGCTGCTTCTGTTCCAGCCGGGCCAGGGCAGCAGCGGCTGCCATCTGCGCCTCATCAGTGGGGCCCTGGCGGGGCTGCCGGAGGGCCAGCTGTGGTGACTTTTCTTTGGGATTCTTCTCTCTGGACAGACATGGTGACCCAAAGAGTGTACTGGAACTCCCACCTTGCAAAGAGGTGCATAAGTCACAGACACTGGACCTCCAGTCACAATCCCCTCCCCTATCAGGCCCTGGTCTGAGGATCCCATCAACCTCCATCATGGGAGCTGCCCCACTATTTGTAGCTGGACCCCTGGTTTGCCCACCTCCCTTCTAGCCCTGGCCTACAGGCCCCTCCTCCTCCCGATCACTAGCCCCTGGTTGTCAAAGACCGGCCTTCTCTACCTCCCTGTACAGTCCTACAGACTTCTTTCTAGTAGCCTGGAGCTGTCTCCAGCCTCAACCCCACCCCTTCTGGGCAGTTCCAGCAGCCCACTTGCCCACTGGCCATGCACCCATGCCTCACCACCCTCTTCGGCACGCACAGCTCTCCAGGACCTCCAATGCTCCTGCGAGTACCCCAGCTGCCAGGGCCCCCAAAGACATTCCGCCCCTTCCTCCGAGAGCCTTCTAGGTGCATGCACCCCAACCTTACTCAACAGTATGGAGTTATCTGTCCTCCACACTCCTCCAAGACCCTCCAATAACCTCTCCCCAACAGCACCCAGAGTAGCACACTCGAGCCCTCCCACACTCCACACCCCCTACAAGGAGGCAATCTCTCACAGTCACTTCCCTTCGGTCCCGCCTAGGCCGCGCCCCCGGGGGGGGGGTCCTCCCACCAAACCCCTGACATCGCACCGCTCCTTCCCACAAGCCAGGACCAGGAGTCTCCAGGCCCAGACAACCTCCCATTGCCCACCAGTCCGGCCCACCCCCACTACACCACGCCACGCCCCCTCTCGGGCCACGCCCACGCCCCGGCAGTCCTAGGCCACGCCCATCTCCGAACCTCGCCCTCCCATAGGCTCCCTTGTGCATCGCTTGGAGGGGTCTCGGGCACCCCGCCGGCTCTCCACGTTCCCTTGTCTAAGTTGTTCCCGCTGCCAAGCCGACGTCACGCACCCTGCGGAATCCGTGAGCTTCTGGCCTGGCCCCGCGCTCTTGAACTTGATGTCAGCCTTGATCTCCTGGAAGAACTTCTTCATGGTGGCGGCGGCCCAGCGGCGAGGGCCGCGGGGCGGGGGCGCAGGGCCCGGGTAGGGAGGAGCAGGCGGCCAAGCACCGGAAAGAAAATATCACAGCGCCGGAAGTCCCGGCCGCGCACGTGACAATCGCCTCGCACGCACCTAGCGGACGAGGCGTCGCCTTCCTGTCTGCCGACGCCGTTGCCAGGGGGACGGACCCGCCTCCCTCAGGACCGCGGCGTGCTGCCAGGGGGCGCTAGAGAACATCGCAGCTGTGAAAACTACTGTACGAGAGTTCAAGGCCAGCCTGGGCTAAAGAGAAAATTAGCCTGATGGGAGCACGGAATCTCTTTAGGGAGGAACAAGACAAAAAAAGGAGATGACAGAGGGATTGTTCAAGCTGGCCCTGGACTAATCTGCTGGGGAGGACCTCAGCTGATGCAGCACCTGCCCAGCATGTGTAAAATCTGAGTTTAATCTCCTTCAGTGGTAGGTACACTGAACAAAAAAGATGGATGCTTTGGACATCCTCAGGTAATACTAAAGGTCCGTGATTCTTAACTAACAAAGGAAATGCTAATTGCTTCTAAAGCCTGGGGCCTGCAGGTCTCACTAGGTTAATTTCCTAGGTCCAGAACTTGCCCTGCAGAGGTGTTAGAGGTGAATATTTTACTTAACTTGTGGACTTAAGATGGCATAAACAAAATATAGGTCTCAAAATACAGGTCTTTGCTTCCAGCAGAGGACTTCATGTAGCCTAGGCTGTCCTTAACTCTGATCCTCCTGCCTCTGCCTCCCAAGTGTTGAGATGACAGTTCTGTATCTCTGTATCACCTTGAACAGGACAAAAATGAGTCTGTGGTGTGTGTGTGTGTGTGTGTGTGTGTGTGTGTGTGTGCAGTGTATTCACACATGTGGTATGTTAGGGTGTGCATGTCTTTTATCTGTGCAGAGACCAGAGGAGGAGGATGGGCGACCTCACCCTTCAGTTTATTCCTGGGAGACAGGGTCTCTCACTGAACCTGGTGCCTGGCTGACAAAAAACCACAGAGCCATCCTCTGGTCTATATCTCACACAATCTGGACAATCCTGAGCACTGGGATGACAGGTATAACTGACCCAGCTCTGTGTCAACTTTTTAGGTCCTGAGAGGTCCATGCAGTATAAACAGCCCACCTCTATTAGGCTATTTTCCTTTGAGATTGTAAAATAGAACTGTTTTGCCCAAATCTGTGAGTCCCCACAAAAGCCAACAAAGGAGACCCGAGTCCCATATGTAAAAGCATATTAAAATAAAAGCCTTTATTTTAATCAAGTTTGCGAACTCGGTCTCTCCACATGTCCAACGTATTGGAATATCCGGAGAGCCCCGAGCACAATTAGAATTGGGTTTTTATAGTAGTAAAGGTGTGTGTGAGGAGTCTCTGAGATTCAGGACCCCTGATTGGCTGACATCTGTCTAGGATGTTCTGGTGAAGTGCTGGCAGGTGTTTCTATTTACAGTGCTTGGAATGCCAGTAATTTCCTTTGAATGACCACCAGGGCTCTTGGATGGAGGTCAGGTAATCTCGGTCTGCCAGGCATTGTAAATTATTGAGAATCTAGACTCCATTTAAATTCATCGATGACCAGAGTCCCAGGTGATAATGGTTGGAGGAAGAACTTCCTTTCTGCCCAGACTTAGATTATCATGGCTGGCCCTCACAAGAACCTAAGTAAGTAAGTAAACAAAGAAACAAACAAACAAATAAATAAATAACAGAAACAGCTTTTTTGTTTTATTTATTTATTTTTGTTTTTAGAGACAGGGTTTCTCTGTGTAACAACTCCAGCTGTCCTGGAAGTAACTCTTGTAGACCAGGCTGGCGTTGAACTCACACAGATCCGCTCTCTGCCTCCCAAGTACTGGAATTAAAGGCATTTGTCACCACTGTACGACCAGAAACAGTTCTTTATGGTGTGAGTCAGGATTCTATCGTGGAAGCTCCAGAAATACCAAGGATCAAACACAATTCAGGATAGGGAAGTCACTAACACTCACTGGGATGGGGGTCAGCGGGTGGAGCACTCACCAAACATGCAGGACACCCTGGGTTCCATCCCCAGCACTGCAAAAGCACTTGGTACAGAGTCAGAAGAATCAGTTCAAGGTCAGCCTTCGCCACATAGCTATTCAGAAACTAGCCTGGTCTAAATAAAATCCCGTCAAAAAATAAAATTAATGGAGAGCTGGAGAAATGACTCAGAGGTTAAGGACACTGTCTGCTCTTCCAGAGGTCCTGAGTTCAATTCCCAGCAACCACATGATGACTCACAACCATCAATAATGAGATCTAGAGCCCTCTTCTGACTTGTAAGCATACATGCAGGAAGAACACTGTACACATAATAAATAAATCTTAATAAAGAAATAAAAAGACAATGAATAAAACTAAAATACAGTATGAAGAACTGGCGAGATGGCACAATGCTTAAGAGCTGTTCTTCCAGAGGACCTGAGTTCAATTACAGCACCCACATAGCAGTTCACAACTGTCTATGACTCCAATTCCAGGGAATCCAGCTCCCTCTTCTGGCCTTCTTAGGCACCAGACATGTAGGTGCATACATTCAAGCAGAACATCCATACCCATAAAAGGATTTTTTTTTAATTAAAAAAAGGTGGGTTGAAGAGATGGCTCAGCGGTTAAGAGCACTGACTGCTCTTTCAGAGGACCCGGGTTCAATTCCCAGCAGCCACATGACAGCTTCACAACTGTCTGAAGATCCAGTTCCCAGAGATCTGACACCTTCATACCACTGCACATAAAATAAAGTTAAATAAACCATAAGAAATATTTTTTTTAAAAAAAAAGTACAGTATAAAAAATGAAAACCAGGAGCAAGTGGCACTGATCCTGTAGCAGAAGATACAATGGAGGGGTAAGTGTGTTCCTGACCCGCCACACAAGCCCGGTAAGGGAACACACAATTTTCCTGCCATCTTTATCTCCCTGGGTATTTCGAAGGGGCAGCTTCCCCCAGCTAACCCCTCTCTCCTCCTACCCCATCCCTACTTTCAGCCAGGAACCCCTACCCTTCCTCTCTCCCTTTTTTGGGGCTTAAAAATCCTCCAACTCAGCCTGTGTGGGCGCCACCGGGACAGGGCAGTGAGTGCAAATGGGAGGGAGTTCTTTTGTTTTAATAGCCTGCCTGCAGCAAGGTAGGACTGCAGGCAAAGTGATTCCTGACCAGCAAGGGGCACTAATCCTGTAGCAGAAGACCCAGCAGAGGGAAGAGCCATTGGAGAGCATCTGAAGGAAGAGATGGGCAGGCGCCAAGGCAAGAATTCCTCCAACAATCTGAAAAACAACATGAAAACACCAGATCCCAGCGATCTTACGACAGAAGGACTTGAACACCCTATTCCAGAAGCAGTGGAAAACAGTGTCATTATGATAGCAATAGAGTCTCTTAAACAGGGTATGAATAACTCACTTAAAGAAATAGAAGAGAAATATAACAAAATGATTGAAGAAATGAGTAAAGAAATGGAAGAGAAATATAACAAAAAGTTTGAAGAAATGAGTAAATTCGTAAAGGATACCCTGGGAAACCAAGAAAAAACAATCAAACAGGTAATGGAATCAGTTCAAGAATTGAAAACTGAAATGGAGGCAGTGAAGAAAACACAAACCGAGGGCCGGCTTGATATGGAAAATCTAAGTAAACAAACAGAGACTTCAGGAACAAGCATAACCAACAGAATACAAGAGATAGAAGAACGAATCTCAGATTATGAAGACACCATAGAGAAAATAAACGCTCTGACCAAAGAAAACAGCAAATCCAACAAATTCTCATCACAAAATATTCAGGAAATCTGGGACATAATAAAAAAACCAAATCTGAGAATAATAGGGGTAGAAGAAGGAGAAGAATTGCAGATCAAAGGTCCAGAAAATATATTCAACAAAATTATAGAAGAAAACTTTCCCAACCTGAAGAACGATATTCCTATGAAGGTTCAAGAAGCTTACAGAACACCGAATAGACTGGATCAGAAAAAAACATCCCCTCGCCATGTAATAATCAAAACACAAAGTATTCAGATTAAAGAAAGGATATTAAGAGCTGCAAAGGAAAAAGGTCAAGTAACTTGTTAAGGTAAACCTATCAGACTTACACCAGACATCTCTATGGAAGCCATGAAAGCCAGAAGGTCCTGGATAGAGGTACTGCAGAAACTGAGAGACCATGGATGCAAGCCCAGACTACTATACCCAGCCAAGCTATTATTCACTATCAACGGAGAAAACAAAATATTCCAGGATAAAAACAAATTTAAACAATACATAACTACAAATCCAGCCTTACAGAGAATATTAGAAGGAAAATCACAACTGAAGGAATCCAACATTCCCAACACTGCCTACAATAACTCAGACATCTAGCGACTCTTCACAAGCACAACTCAAAGAAGGAAAACACATACACTCTCCTACCCAAAAAAATGACCGGAGTCAACAACCACTGGTCATTAATATCACTTAATATCAATGGACTCAATTCACCTATTAAAAAGGCACAGACTTAGAGATTGGATACGAAAACAGGATCCAACATTCTGCTGTTTACAAGAAACACACCTCAACCACAAAGACAGACACCTACTCAGAGTAAAGGGTTGGGAAAAGGTTTTCCAAGCAAATGGACCTAAGAAACAAGCTGGTGTGGCCATTCTAATATCTAACAAAATCGACTTCAAACTAAAATCAATCAGAAGAGATGGAGATGGACATTTCATACTCATAACAGGAACAATTCATCAGGAGGAAGTCTCAATCCTGAATAACTATGCCCCTAATATAAAGGCACCCACATATGTAAAAGAAACTCTTCTAGAACTCAAGGCAGTCATCAAACCACACACACTAATAGTAGGAGACTTCAACACACCTCTCTCATCAATGGACAGGTCAATCAGACAGAAACCGAATGGAGAAATAAGGGAATTATTGGAGGTATTGAATCAAATGGATTTAACAGACATCTATAGAACACTCCACCCAAATAGGAAAGAATATACCTTCTTCTCTGCAGCTCATGGAACCTTCTCGAAAACTGACCACATACTCGGTAACAAAGCAAACTTCCACAGACACAAAAAAAATATTAGTAACCACCTGTGTCTTGTCAGATCACCATGGATTAAAGTTAGAATTCAACAACAATGCTACACCCAGGAAGCCAACAAACTCATGGAAGTTGAACAGTCAACTACTAAATCACCCCTGGGTCAGGGAAGAAATAAAGAAAGAAATTAAAATCTTCCTTGAATTTAATGAAAATAAAGACACAACATACTCAAACCTATGGGACACTATGAAAGCAGTGCTAAGAGAAAAGTTCATAGCACTAAGTGCCCAATTAAAAAAAACAGAGAAAGCACACATTGGAGACTTAACAGCACACTTGAAAGCTCTAGAAAAAAAAGAAGCTGATTCACCCAGGAGGAGTAGAAGACTGGAAATAATCAAACTGAGGGCTGAAATCAACAAAATAGAAATACAGAAAACAATCCAAAGAATCAATGAAACAAAAAGCTGGTTCTTGGAAAAAACCAACAAGATTGACAAACCCCTATCCAAACTAATCAAACGGCAGAGAGAGAACATGCAAATTAATAAGATCAGAAATGAAAAGGGGGACATAACCACAGACACAGAGGAAATTCAGAGAAACATTAGATCTTACTACGAAAGTTTATATGCCACAAAGTTGGAAAATGTAAAAGAAATGACTTTTTTAAGATAAGTACTATATACCAAAGTTGAACCAAGAACAGGTGAACAATCTAAATAGACCTGTTAGTTGCGAAGAATTAGAAGCTGTTATCAAAAATCCCCCTACCAAAAAAAGCCCAGGACTAGATGGTTTCAATGCAGAATTCTACCAGAACTTCCAGGAAGAGCTAATACCTATACTCCTTAATGTATTCCACAATATAGAAACAGAAGAGTCATTGCCAAACTCCTTTTATGAAGCTACAGTTACTCTGATACCAAAACCACACAAAGACACAACCAAGAAAGAGAATTACAGGCCAATCTCACTCATGAACATCGATGCGAAAATTCTCAATAAAATACTGGCAAGCCGAATCCAAGAACACATTAGAAAAATTATCCATTATGATCAAGTAGGCTTCATCCCAGAGATGCAGGGCTGGTTCAACATACGCAAATCTATCAATGTAATCCATCATATAAATAAACTGAAAGAAAAAAGCCATATGATCATTTCATTGGATGCTGAAAAAGCATTTGACAAAATTCAACACCCATTTATGATAAAGGTGTTGGAGAGACTGGGGATACAAAGATCATACCTAAATATAATAAAAGCAATATACAGCAAGCCGACAGCTAACATCAAACTGAATGGAGAGAAACTCAAAGCCTTTCCACTAGAATCAGGAACGCGACAAGGTTGTCCACTCTCTCCATACCTCTTCAATATAGTGCATGAAGTTCTAGCAATAGCAATAAGACAACATAAGGGGATCAAGGGGATTCGAATTGGAAAGGATGAAGTTAAACTTTCGTTATTTGCTGACGATATGATAGTGTACATAAGCGACCCCAAAAACTCTACCTAAGAACTCCTACAGCTGATAAACACCTTTAGTAATGTGGCAGGATACAAGATCAACTCCAAAAAATCAGTTGCCCTCCTATACACAAAGGATAAAGAAGCAGAGAGGCAAATCAGAGACACATCACCTTTCACGATAGCCACAAATAGCATAAAATATCTTGGGGTTACTCTAACCAAGGAAGTGAAAGACCTATTTGACAAGAACTTTAAGTCTTTGAAGAAAGAAATTGAGGAGGATACCAGAAAATGGAAAGACCTCCCCTGCTCTTGGATTAGGAGAATCAACATAGTAAAAATGGCAATTCTACCAAAAGCAATCTATAGATTCAATGCAATCCCCATCAAAATCCCATCAAACTTCTTCACAGACCTTGAGAGAACAATAACCAACTTTATATGGCAAAACAAAAAATCCAGGATAGCCAAAACAATCTTATACAATAAAGGAACTTCTGGAGGCATTACCATCCCTGACTTCAAACTCTATTACAGAGCTACAGTATTGAAAACAGCTTGGTATTGGCATAAGAACAGAGAAGTCGACCTATGGAATCGAATAGAAGACCCGGATATTAACCCACAAACCTATGAACACCTAATTTTCGACAAGGGAGCTAAAGGTATACAATGGAAGAATAAAAGCATCTTTAACAAATGGTGCTGGTGTAACTGGATGTCAACCTGTAGAAGAATGAAAAGTAGATCCATATCTATCACCATACACAAAACTCAAGTCCAAATGGATTAAAGACATCAACATTAATCTGTCCACTTTGAACCTGATAGAAGAGAAAGTGGGAAGTAGTCTACAAGATATAGGCACAGGAGCCCACTTCCTAAGTAGAACCCCAGTAGCACAGACAATAAGAGAAACAATGAATAAATGGGACCTCCTGAAACTGAGAAGCTTCTGTAAAGCAAAGGACACTGTCAGTAAGACAAAAAGGCTACCTTCGGACTGGGAGAAGATTTTCACCAACCCCTCATCAGACAAAGGTCTGATCTCCAAAATATACAAAGAACTCAAGAAACTAGACACTCAAACTCTAATTAACCCAATTAAAAAATGGGGTACTGAACTGAACAGAGAATTCACAACAGATGAACTTCGAATGGCCAAAAGACACTTAAGGTCATGCTCAACCTCCTTAGTGATCAGGGAAATGCAAATCAAAACCACTTTGAGATACCATCTTAGACCTGTCAGAATAGCTAAACTCAAAAACACCAATGATAGCCTATGCTGGAGAGGATGTGGAGCGAGGGGAACACTCATCCATTGTTGGTGGGAATGCAAACTTGTGCAGCCACTGTGGAAATCAGTGTGGCGGTTTCTCAGGAAACTGGGAGTCAACCTCCCTCAGGTCCCAGCAATTCCACTCTTGGGAATATACCCAAGAGATGCCCTATCATACTACAAAAGTATTTGTTCAACTATGTTCATAGCTGCACTATTTGTAATAGCCAGAACCTGGAAACAACCTAGGTGCCCCTCAATAGAAGAATGGTTAAAAAAGGTGTGGAACATATACACATTAGAGTTTTACTCAGCGGTAAAAAACAATGATATCTTGAATTTTGCAAGCAAATGGATGGAAATAGAAAATGCTTTACTGAGTGAGGTAACCCAGACTCAAAAAGAGGAATATGGTATGTACTCACTCATAAGTGGATTCTAGCCATAGTTAAAGGTCTTTGAGTCTATAATTCGTGATCCTAGAGAAGCTAAATAAGAAGGTGAACCTGAAGAAAATCATATAGTTATCCTCCTGGATATTAAAAGTAGACAAGATTGCCAGGCAAACTTGGGTGCACGGGGGGGGGGGGGTGGTGGTGGAAGTAAGCGGAGATGGTTAGGGAGAGGGGACAAGGGGAGGATTGGGGATGGCTTGGGGGAATGGGAGGTGGGGAGGGAGGAAAGATAATTATGGGAGCAGGGAAGTTTATATCTCAACTAAGGGAGCCATTTTAGGGTTTGCAAGAGACTTGATTCTGGAGGGGTTCCCAGGCCCAAGAAGAGGTCCCCAGATTGTTCCCTGGGCAGCAGAGGAGAGGGTGCCTGAACTGGCCTTGGTCCATAAACATACTGATGAATATTTTGCATGCCACCACAGAACCTTCATATGGCGAAGGATGGAGATAGAGACAGAGACACATATTGGAACTTATGTGGAACACATACTGGACTTAACTCCCTAGGTCCAAATGAGAAACAGAGGGAGGGAGATCGTGAGCAAGGAAAGCAGAAACAGAGGGAGCCTTCATCCGACGATGGATGGAGATAGAGACGGAGACCCACATTGGAGCACTGGACTGAGCCCCCAAGGTCCAAATGAAGAGCAGAAGGAAGGAGAACATGAAAAAAAAAGTCAGGACCGCGAAGGGTGCGTTCACCCACTGATACAAGGGGACTGATCGAATGAGAGCTCACCAAGGCCAGCTGGACTGGGACTGAACGAGCATGTGATCAAACCGGATTCTCTGAATGTGGCTGACATGGGGGCTGACTGAGAAGCCATTGACAATGGCACTGGGTCTTGTTTCGGCTGGATGGACTGGCTTTTTGGGATCCTGGCCTGTTTGGATGCTCACCTTCCTGGACCTGGAGGGAGGGGGGAGGAACTTGGATTTCCCACAGGGCAGGAAACCCTGACTGCTCTTGGGAATGGTGAGGGAGGAGGCGAGGGAGTGGGGGGAGCGGGAGGGTATTGGGAAGAGGGGAGGAAGTGGAGATTCTATAAATAAATAAATAAATAAATAAATAAATAAATAAGGAAAAAAATCAAAAAAAAA
Organism: Myodes glareolus; assembly: GCF_982192425.1. NCBI lineage: Eukaryota > Metazoa > Chordata > Mammalia > Rodentia > Cricetidae > Myodes > Myodes glareolus. Next base: position 101,644,256 of record NC_142033.1, on the reverse strand, counting down.
AAAAAATGGAAACCAGGCGGTGGTGGCCCAGGCCTTTAATCCCAGCACTCAGGAGGCAGGAGCAGGTGGATCCCTATGAGTTTGAGGTCAGCCTGGTCTATATAGCAAGTTCCAGGTCAGGCTGCTGGGTCCTGACAGCGCTATCTTTGGACTTCTATATATGTTTTGTGGCATGTGTTTGCAAGCCCACGCATAGCACAGATTTTTTTTTTTAATCTAAGAAATGAAAATAAGTCGGGTGGTGGTGGTACCCGGTTTTAATCCCAGCACTTGGGAAGCAGAGCCAGGTGGATCTCTGAGTTCGAATCCAGCCTGGTCTACAAAGTGAGTTCCAGAACAAGGGCTGTTACACAGAGAAATTCTATCTCAAAAAACAAAAACAATAAAGTTATAAAGGTTCCAAGTATAAAGGTGCTATAAATATAAAATAGAAATATGTTGCGTATTATAAACAAAAAAATAAACATACAATTTAAAAATAAAGCTAGCATCTGCCCGCCCCTTTGTCAGCCCCGCCCTCTTGCGCTCCGCCCCTTAGCCCACCAACTATCGGCGGGAGTTTGCTGGGCACCTTTGAACCTATTCTCTTGTCAGCCATTGGTTAAGCCGTAGCCAATGGGCTTCATTCTGGAAGGTTGTCAATAATCCATCTTCTACGCTGACTGCGTACGTTTCATCTGGTGGCCTCCAATGGCCTGTCCAGTACGTTTGTGCACGTCCCGCCCTCCATAGGTCCCGCCCCATCGCTTCTGGTTACTGGTTTCCGTCTTCCTTCAACCTCCAGCCCGCCTATTGACCCGGAGGCCACGACCACAAACCGCTCTTAGGCCCCGCCCCCGCTCCCATCGAAGCCCCGCCCCACCCCGCCTAATTCATCTAATCCTCTTCGCCCCGCCCCACACGCTGAACGCGCCCCACCCTAAGCCCCGCCCCATCATTCCTCGTTAGGCTCCACCCTGTAGCCCCTTAGGCCTCTGGTCCGACATCCTCCACCCCGCCCACTAGCCCTTAGGCCACGCCCTTAGCTTCTGCTCCGTTATCCAATCCCGTTAGCTAACTCTGTTCCAACCCCTCCCTTTATTGGTCCCCGCGCTTCTCTGTGGGAATGAGCAACAGCGTCGGCGGCCCATGGCGGAGGAAGGGTGGGACTTCCGGCCACACTGAACCCAATAAGTAGGCGCCGGCCGGCGACCCGTGCGGACGCCTCCGCCCCTCAGGCGTCCGACTCCCGCCTCCGTCTTCGTCTTCCAGCCGCCTTTGCTGCTTCCCGCGGCCTGGACCTCCGCAGTCAGCATGCCGCACGCCTTCAAGCCCGGGGACTTGGTGTTCGCCAAGATGAAGGGCTACCCGCACTGGCCGGCCCGGGTGAGGCCGCGCGTGGACCGGCCCGACGGAGTTGGCCGCCCCGAAAAGAGGGGCGGCGGGCGCGCGCGGGGTGGCTGGAATGGAGGCGGAGGGGAGGCTGAGGAGGGGTTGGGACTGCGGGTTGAAGTGGATGCACTGTGGCTCTCTGGGAGCTGAGGACCGCCTTGCTCAGGGACTGCAGCGCCTGGGGTCTGGTGGGTCTTCGGGGCGGTCCCTCAGGGCTGGGGTATGGCAGTGTTTGGTCTGAGTGACCTGCATGGTTAGGTCCTGAGCCTCAGAGACGCACGGTCCCGTAGGCAACGTTTCGGCTGTGGCCGCTATCTTTGACCTCAGGAACCTGTGTCCCTAGTCTGGGGTCCAAGACCTGAGAGACCAATGTAGCAGGGTCTAAAAGTGCTTTTAGGGATCCCAAGATCGTGGAGCCTGAGGGGTGTAGTCGGGCTTCGTGGGGCCTGAAGGTGTAGTGAAGCCCAAGGGCTGCACGGGATTGGAGTGAAAGAGTCAAATGATGGGAAGAGCCTGTCTCCCAGGAGGCTCCGTGTGATGGTTTGGGAGCAGGGTGTAGCCCCAGAGGAGGGGAACTCTTCTCCATTTAGGTCATGGTGAGGGGAATGGGGGCAGAGGTTAGAAGTCTTCTCTGGGGACCTGTAGCCAGGCCCTTCTAGGGATTTAGTGGAGTGGCTCACCTGGGAACAGACAGCTTCAGACTGGGGACAGGGGCTTTAGGATTTCCTATTGGAGGTAGCTGGGGCCCTGGAGTGTAGGTGTTTGGGGTGCACGGGTGATAGAATTCTGTCCCTGGCAAGTGAGGGCACATACACAGGGACCCAGCGGCTTCTGTTGCCCCCAGAACTTAGGGCAGGGACCACTCCAAGGCTGCAGTTGGCATCTATGTGGCAGGACTGAAAATTTTGAGTTGTGTAGATGTCGGCTGGTGTTCCAGGCCCTGATGCACAAGTCCAGTTGCGTAAAGACAGAGTTTTGTTGCCTTCAGTTCTTAGTGCAGAAGCCAGTGTTGGCAGTGTCTGCTTTGGAGGGGGGGGGGGACTTCATGGTGATGAAAGGCTGGACATCAGGGAGTTGCCATGGGGATGCCCAAGATCAAGCTGAACGGGAACCAGCTCAGGAGGTTTCCCCCTGACCAGAGGGCTGTTACTGACTTTCTGAGTTGTGGGACCAGTGGACTAGGCACCCTAGCCAGCCTGTATGCTTGTGCATACGGTATCCTGTATCCAGCCACCAGGGACCAGAAAATGGACTAGTAGGACCAAAGACAAGTGAGGGATGATACAGGATGCTGGCCAGGGAGAGAGGACCCAGCAGTCCCCAGGTGTTGGCTGGGTGGGTGGGTAAAGCATCACCCAGTCCTGGGAATCCCACTGTGTGGGGAGACTGAGGGAGGGGGCAAACTTTGCAGTGGCCACTGCCCTCTCTAGCTTAGCTCTTTGCGAAGCTCTTGTGCCCTCTCGCTTCCCAGCCTTCTCCAGCACAGAGAGAACATTTCCAAGCACCTGATTGGAAGGGAAGGGGCTGCTAGCCTCCTGTGGGAAGGTGACTGGCAGCTGCCGGAGCCCATGGCTTGCATGAAGAGGGTGGGACTTCCGGGATGTTCTGGCTCTGGCTGCTGCAGCCCACCCCCCATCCTCAGCATCCCTGGAGCTACCAGCTCCACCTCTGGGGCGAGAGCAAATCTGACCTTTGTGCAGGAGTGTCCGTCGGTCGTAGGGGTGGGGGTGTGGGAGAAACTGGGCGTAGACCCACCCCGTGGGGGTTCCAAGTGACCATACTGGGCCTGACTCAGGTTAAGTACCAAGCTTTCTTCTTGGTGTAGAGAGAATCACTGTGGGTGAAAGAGAGGCTAGCAGTGGGTATGCACCTTTAATCCCAATGCCCTCTGCTTGGTCTCCATAGTTCCAGGAGGGCTACATAGTGAGACCGTCTCAAAAACAAACAAAAAAAAGTCAAATTAAGGGGCTAAGGAGCAGGCTTAGTGGTTCTGAGTTGAGCCCTCCAGACTTGTGTTTGGAAAGTACTATGTATCTCCAGAGTGTGCTTTTCCCCAGAGTAACCAGCCCTCACCTGGAGCCCCCTAACCACCCCCCTCTCACTACAGATCGATGACATCGCTGATGGTGCCGTGAAGCCCCCACCCAACAAGTACCCCATCTTCTTCTTTGGAACACACGAAACGTAAGTGTCTGTCGCACAGACTGGCTTCTTTCCCAGGGTGCCCTGGCTCACCTGGAACTGGCCTGTGATTCCTTCCTCCAGGGCCTTCCTGGGACCCAAGGACCTTTTCCCCTATGACAAGTGCAAGGACAAGTACGGGAAGCCCAACAAGAGGAAAGGTTTTAATGAGGGACTCTGGGAGATCCAGAACAACCCCCACGCTAGCTACAGCGCACCACCGGTGAGTGCCTGGCGCCTGTGGGCAGTGGAGTATTTGAGGGCTCCTGGGGGTGGGCTTCCTCAGAAGCTTCCAGGCTGCTTTCTTATACCCTGCAGCACTATGGGTGCTGTGGATCGGGTCTTTCTTTGGGGTGGTTGTGCTGGGCTCTCCAGGGTGTGGGTCAGCATCCTAGGTCTCTGCTTACTCCATTCCAGGAGCTCCCAGGCCATTACCACAGGTATGTCTAAATACCACCCAGTGTTCCCAGGGTGGGACCTGAGTGCAGACTCATGCTTGGTGGAGACCACCATCTTGGGATGAGCCTGGAATTCAGAGCAGGTTCTTACAGGTCTGATAGACACTTCTCTAATGTGAACTGCCTCCTTTGGCTAGCACTCTCCTCTGTCCCCGGACTCCCTTTGTGGATTGAGCAGGGTAAGCAGTAGTGGTCAGGGAGGAGAGGTAGCGCCAGGAGTCTCAGAGACAGCATCTCCGGGCAGTCTGTCTGGAGAGAAGGACTGTAGGAAAGCTGAAGTGAGGACTCAGCAGCTGCTTGCCGCAGACCTGATGATTGAGTTCCATCCCCTCATAGCGGGGAGGGGGACTGGTTCCTGCATGTTACCCTCTGGCCTCCTAAACAAATATAATTTCTCTAAAATTGAAACTTAAAAGTTAAAACCAATAGAAAGCCATTGTGGAAGACTGGAGGGGGTGCCCATGTGGGCATTCTAGAGTGAGATGAGGGGAGAGGATGTTGCACTGCCTGGGGTCCTTCACACTGCTGTCTGTTACTGCTGCTTTGGGTTGCTGATGTTTTTTCTATGCATGTGTGTGGTGTGTACATGAGCACGTGTGTGCATATCTGAGGCCAGAGGTTGACATCAGTGTCTTCCTGATCACTTTCCACCTTACATATTGAGCCACAGTTTCTTATGAGTACCTAGCTCACTCAGTTGGCTGAACAAGTTCCAGGGATCCCTTGATTGTGTCCTAAGCACCTGGGCATACAATTGGGCTGCCTAACATCTCTAGGGATACCGAGAACCTGAATTTCGGTGTTTTTGATTGTACAGTAGGTGCTTTGCTGGCTGAGCCATCGCCTCAGCCCCTGCTCTGGAGGTTTCCATGAAAAGTAGCAGGGTAGTGTCAGCTTGAGGAGGCTGGTTGTCCACTTGGGAGGTGGCCAAAGGGAGTGATCACTCAAACCAAAACTCCCTGTTGGTGAAGAAGGATCACCTGGGTTTGCTGATAGCAAGCAAAGCAGGACTTGAGGGTCAAGCCCGGCCTTGCATTTGTTGCTAAAAACCCATAGAGTCTGTTGTGGTTGGACCCTGAGACCTTGAGGTGCTCGGGGTGCCCCTCCTTCTCTAACTGGCTCATGCTGGAGGGATTCTCCCCAAGGAGTATTTGACAGGGTTGTGTTGATACCTGCCAAGACCAGGATCACGCACTAAGTTGGACCAAGTCCTGGCTTCAAGGAGTGCATAGTGAAAATTGTGGGATTCCCACTGCAGGTGTCTCCTAAGAACCTTTAAGACTAAAGGTCTGCCTTGACCACCTTTGTCGAGGGGCTGGGGACATTTTACTTCTCTTGTGTCTGGAGAGTGGAGTCGCTCTTTGTGTGTCCCTCCTGGGCTGTACTTAGGCAGGGGATCTTGAAGTCGATCCTGTCATGATCTCTCCTGGCGCTGGTTTGAGCGTGCTCTAGTTACACATCCTGAGCCCGTTGCCTGCTGGTGAATCATCACCGTATTTAATATTTATTGGACACCCACAACTTGCGGGCACCATGCAGACAGATGCCAGTCTTCGAGGAAACGAAACTTGAACATCAGGTGCTAGGACCATCCAGTTTTTCACATGCTCCCGAAGCAGAGTAGCTGGAACTTTGAGAACCCCTGGCTGCCCTGTGGTTCCGTGAACCGGGTGTGCCCTCAAGGAGGACATGAGTGTGGAATGTAGGTGCCTGTAGGCCTGTCATCCCAGCATTCAGAGATGCTGAGGCAGAAGAATCACAAGCTTAAGGTTTGTTTGAGTTACAGGGTGAATAAAGGGTCAGCCTGAACTATACGCAGTGATACCTTGAATTAAAAAGAAAAGAAAGGAAGAGTTCTTGAGCCACCCTTGGAGTGGCCCTTCCAGACATTGTTGAGATACTTTTGGCATGACAGTGTGTATGCAGGCCTTCAAACAGAAGCGTGATTTTTTTGTTGTTGTTTTGTTTTGTTTTGTTTTTGAGACAGACTTTCTCTGTGTAACATCCCATAGCTGCCCTGTAACTAGCTCTGTAGATCTGCCTGTCTCTGCCTCCCGAGTGCTGGAATTAAAGGTGTTTGCCACCATCACCTGGCATGATTTTATAGGAAACTGAGCTATCTCTTTTCCCTAAATTAGTCAGACAGGAATTCAAACTTGACATTCAAAAAGAACACTGTTCTCTGAGGAGCCATTCTGCCTTCTCACCTCTAGTTACTTTGTGTTGTTTACTTTCCCAGATAGCCCTGCCGCAGCGCCTTCCTACTCCACAGAAAATCATACAAAGCTTTCTTTTCTCTTTTTAAGATGTATTTATTTTTATTTTATGTGTATGGGTGTTTTGCCTGCAAGTATACAAGTGCACTATGTGTGCCTGGTCCCTGAGGCCAGAAAAGGCTGCCGGATCCCTGGCACTGCAGTTAACAGACAGCTTATGAGTACTAGAGGTTTCTTTTTTTTCCCTTTCTTTTTTTTTCTTTTTCCCTCACTTTTCTTTATGACACATATTCCCCAATTTCTTCTGGTCAGAGTTCTTTGAGAACATTCCATCAGCCTTAGTCAATCAGAGAGTAGACAAACCTGACTCAGCCATCCTGTGATTAGCCCCACAGATAGCATAAGTTTTAAACTGGCTATTAAAGCTTCCTGTGACCTTGTCAGCCTCGACCACATTCATCTGGATACATGTGTGGTCCTTGGCACCAATGATGTGTTTGCTTGAGGAGCATTTCCATGAAATGTACAGGTTTACGAACTCACTAGCATTGTTCTGTATGTTGAGGTCTCAAGTGCCCTTCCAGATCCAGCGAAAGCACAGAATAGAATGGAAGTGGCTCATCCCCTGACAACAGTACTGGGCCAGGTGCTGGGGACTGAACCCAGGCCCTCGGCAAGAGCCAGTGCTCATAACCATTTCTTAAGCCCCAGCTTGCTTGCTTGCTTGCTTGCTTGCTTGCTTGCTTGCTTTCTTTCTTTTTTTTTAAGATTTATTTATTATGTGTACAACATTCTGCCTCCATGTATGCCTGCATGCCAGAAGATGGCACCAGATCTTATTATAGATGGTTGCGAGCCACCATGTGGTTGCTGGAAATTGAAATCAGGACCTCTGGAAGAACAGCCAGTGCTCTTAACCTCTGAGCCATCTCTCCAGCCCCAGCCCCAGCTTTCTTAAGTGTTGGTTCCAAGCTTTGTATGCTCAGCAGGGATCCTGGCAGTTAGTCCATGCTGACAGACCAGCCTCCAACTTTTGGGGTAGTTGTTTGTGTGTGATATGTGTATGATAATGCACATGTGGAGGCCAGGGCAAGAATGTGGGGAATCATTCTATGTGACTCTCCGCTATATTGCTCTGAGACAGAAGCTTTCTGCACTGGAGGCTTGTAGTCTCGACTGGGTTGGCTGCTTGGTGAGCTGGGAGACACCTGTCTCAGCCACAGACCTTCACAGCTGTGGCTTCTTATGTGGACACAGGTCCTCATGGTTCCTGAGGAAAGCCTTTTATCCATAGAGCCCTCTCTTTCATACCGTCTTGGATTTTTTTGTTGTGTTTTGGGGGGATTGTTGTTGTTGAGCTAAGGTCTTACCATGTAGCCCAGCCTTACTTCAAACTCACTAAAGAGGACGGCCTTGAACTCCTGATCCTCTTGTCTCTACCTCCGAAGGGCTGAAATGACAGGCCTGTGTCACCATCTTACCCTCAACATTAATCTTGGTCTCTGCCCTCTTCTGGCCGGGATGCCAGATGGTAGCAGCGCACTTAGGACCACAATGCCTTTCAGCCCTGATGTGGTCCTCAAGTGGGGAATCCTTCATTTTATGCTACATACCCAGACAGTTTGCTTGGGCACCAAGAGGGGTCCAGCTGGGTTCTGAGGCCACTCAGACTTAAATAAAACTATTCAACCACAGCACTTTTTTTCCTTTTAGATTTTGTTGTTGTTGTTGGTTTTTGTTTGTTTTTTGGTTTTTTCGAGACAAGGTTTCTCTGTAGCTTTGATGCCTGTCCTGGAACTAGCTCTTGTAGACTAAGCTGGCCTCAAACTCACAGAGATCCACCTACCTATGCCTCCCGAGTGCTGGGGTTAAAGGCATGCACCACCACTGCCCAGCTTCCTTTTAGTTTTTAGTTATGCGCATGTATGCCTCCTTGCACTTTTGAAGGTCAGAAAACAACTTGTGATAGTTTATGTTCTCCTTCCACATATGGGTTCTGGTGATCAAACTCGGGTTGCCAGGCTTGGCAGCAAGCACCTTTATCCACTGAGCCCTTTGACTGGCCCTGACTCTGGTAGAGTAGACTTTGTACATCAGAAGGGCCCAAACAGCACCCTGGCCTGGCTTGAGCTTGAGTGTGTGCCTGTTCCACATCAGCTTTGCCAGTACAAGATTACAGGTGTGGGACTCATTGTCATTCATGGCTGTGAGCCAGTTACCTTAAAGGGGTCCCACTGAGTTGGAGAGACAGCTCATTTGATAAAGTAGTTGTCGTAGAGTCAAGAGGACCTGAATCCCAGGCAGGTGTAGGGCATGTTTGGTCTCCGCCCTGGGGAGACAAAAGCAGGGGGAAGCCCTTGAGCTCCCACCAGCCCACCTCACCACCTCAGTAAGTTCCAGGCCAGTGCAGCCAGCTCCTAAGTGGCAACAGACAAGCTGGCCCATTCTGGGTCTATTTTTCATCATTCTTGTTTGTTATGTTTTGGTTATGGTTTATGTAAACACGCACACGCGTTGAGGTCAGAGGACAACTTGCAGTAGTTGGTTCCCTCTTTCTACCATGTGGGTCCTGACGATCAACTTCAGGGCATTAGACTTGGTGGCAAGCAGCTTTATTCATTGAGCCATATCACCAGCCCTGTAATATTTTTGGGTTTTTTACCATGTAATCCAGGCTGAATTCAATCAGGAACCTCTGCTCAACCTCTCTCGATGATGGGATGAGGAACAGAAGCCCCAGACCTGGCTTCTGTCCAGGGCTCTCAAGCTAGTTAGCAACACAGTGGGCTGGGTGCACAGTGTGGGCTCCTGATGCTAGGCATGTTCCTTCCCTGTCAACTGGCACCTGTACCCACAGGCTGCTGGAAAGGGGACAGTTGGTGCGGAGCCCACTTCAGAGGCACTCAAGCCCTGGGTCTCTACCACACCTACATACTGTTCCCCTCTGTGTCCTACCTGACCCCCAGGGTTAGGGACAGAGTAAGGACAGCACTCAGTGAACATGGGCATAGCTACTGTCTTAGGGCTTCTTTTGCTGTGATAAGACACCATGACCAAAAGCAACTTAGAGACAGAAGGGTTTATTTGGCTTACACTTCCATCACTGTTCCTCTTGAAAAAAGTCAAGACAGGAACCCAAACAGAGCGGGAACCTGGAGGCAGGTGGATCTCTGAGACTTTGAGGGTGGCCTGGTCTACAGAGTGAGTTAAAGAACAGCTAGATCTGTTACCCAGAGAAATCCTATCTCAAAATACCAAAACAAAACAAACTAGCTATCACACCATCCTCCAGGGCACACAGCTGGACTGGGCTGCCCTGCTGTGGTCACTTCTCAATTCATCCAGGCAGACACTGAACACCGTCTATTTTCATTTTTGAAGTTTTGAAACAAGGTCTTAATGTAGCCCAAGCTGGCCTGGAACTCATGATTCTGCTGCCAGTCTCTTTGAGTACCAGGAAAGCAGTTATGTGCCATGATGCTCAGCTTTGAGGTGCAATGTTTTGGTGTCCTGTTGTTTTGGAGACAGGGTCTTATGATACCTGCATGCCGTTGTGCAAGTGTGGAGGTGAGAAGACAGCCTCTGTGTCAGTCCTCTCTGCCTTACTTGAGGTAGGGTCTCTTGTTCTGCATGGACCAGGCTGCCTGTCAGCTCCCAGGGCTTCTGTCTTCATCACAGTAGGAATGCCTTGATGATAGCTGCACACGACATCCACCTTTCATGTGTGCTCTGGGGGTTTGAACTCCAGTCCTCACACTTGTACAGCAAACACTTTTCTCCCCCACCCATGGCATCTATCTGTTGGCCAGGTTTCAAGGCCACAGTGGGCCTGGGCTACAGGTCTCATACTCACCTTGAGTTGTACAACCGATACACAGCCTCTCTATGCCCTTGTCCTGCAAGATCAGGACACCCCACACTCCTTGTCATCCATGAACAGCAGTGGCTCTCCATGGTATGATGCTGCCCTATCCTTCTATGAGAGTCACTCAGCATTTCTTGGGAATGAGAGAAAGGGAGAAGATAGAGTCAATCCCATGCCCTCTATGGGAAAGGTGTATCTCGCAGTCAATACAACCGCCCTCATTTTTCCCTCTCTATGTTTGCTTAAGCATCACACAGTTCAAAATGGTTTGGGCAGGTCTGTGTCGCAGCACTTTGGCTACATGTGAAGTTCTTTGGCCCTGGGAAGGTAAATGCTCTTTGCATGGAACAGCTCGGTCAGGCCAACACCTGGCTTTCCTTGGTGGGGTCATTAGCCTGGGTTAGTGTCTGTGCTGAGGACTCAACCTCTGCTCTCAGTTGGGGAAGATGCAGGACTTTATGAAGATGACTGGAAAGCCATTGCAACCCCCTACCCTCACCGCTGTCTCCCTCCTTCCTTTGCTTTAACTCCCTTTGTGGCTGAAGGTGACTTTAGACTGTTGATCCTCCTTTCTTTGCCTCCCACGTACTAGATGATGAGTCTGACCTGTGTTTCCATGCTATGGTGTGAGTTTCCACATTTGGGCTCATGCTAAAGCATCTGGGAGACCTGAACTACTTTATCTCCCATTCTGGTCACCTGTCTCCAGCTGCAACTCATTTCTGCTCTCATCTGTGTATGCCCATCATGGCTCCTGGAATCTTCTCCATAGCTTTTTCTCTCAGCCTCTGCAAGACTCCGTTTGCCATCCCCTGTTCTTCAGGCCCACTGCAGTGCTACAACACTTATAAAGGTCAGGTGACAGCTTTTGGAATAGGTTCCCTCCTTCCACCATATGCATCCTGAGGTTCAAACTCAGGTCATAGCAAGTGCCTTTACCAGCTGAGTTTCTCCCTAACCTTAAACCCTAGATTCTTGGGTGTATAAACACTCTGGTAGCAAAGGCAGGTGGATCTCTCTGAGTTCAAGGCCAGCCTGGTATAGATAGTGAATTCCAAGACAACCAGGGCTACATAGTGAGACCCTGTCTCAAAAAAAAAAACAGACAAAAAAGGATGGTCAGGGTTATCCATGAGGTCCAGGCCTGCAATCTCACCTGAGGGTAGCAAGGGCACACCATTTAGCCACCCTTAAAGCATCAGGTAAACTGTATCCTCCTCAGTTCCTCTTTAACAGTGTTAGTGTATTTGTAGCCGGTAAGGCTTTCACCATTGTGTGACTGCAGCACCCTCCACTCTACAGTGCTGTGGCACTTACCCTGCTCTTGGCACTTTGTTTTTCTACCCAGATTCACCCCATGTAGACAGAGACTCACACTGCAACACCGTCATCCTGGGTAGCCCAGGCTGACCTGGAACTACAATGTAATTGGGATTTTAGGCCTGTGACATACACCAGTGGCTTGCTGGCCATATTCACTATCTCTGGCTGTACCACATCTTTCTCATTCCTTACTTGATGCAAGTTTGAGTTTTTCCAGACATGGTTCTAGAAAAATGAACAACTGCCCCCAGCAGTTATGTGAAATGACAGTGACAGGGGCTCAAGTGACTATGCCAGGGGAGGTCCAGTACTATTACTGCTTTTACCTGTTGTCTCCCTTTAGATTGAACTCCCTGAAGTCCAGACCAAGTCTGACTTCTGGCACATAGTAGGTGCCCCATAGTGTATATTGGATGAGTGAGTGTGGGCCAAACACAACTGGGACTCACACATTCTCCCTGTACCCTGAGACATCGTGTGCCACCTGACCAATGGTTTCAGAGTCTCAGTAAATCCATGCACGAGCTGACCACAGCCTCATCCTCCATCTCTTTGCCATCGGTGCCTTCTATCTGTACCCTTACATCACAGCCTCCTCCTTTTTCTGAGAGGACCCTCGCTCCATCATGCCACTGTGAACTGCATCTTGCCCATCCTGCTCTATGTCCTGATGGCCCTTCCTGAGTGCCCAGTGCAAATCTTCACTTAGTACTCACAGCTACACAGTGTTTCTGTCTTCCTAGTCACTGTAGGAGCCTGGTGTGTTCCGTGTGTCCCTAGGTCCTTAGCTGCAGTCATTGTTCTATACAAAGCCTGTGGTGTGGTTGGCCTGTGGCTGCTGCCGGAGCAGGTACTGTGAGGGTGATGAGTTCAGCAGTGCCCCCGAGGCTGGCTTTCTTCTCACAGTACTAGGGTAGCTTGAAAGAGAGCCAAACCAAGCCTGTTTGGGCAGGTCTGTCATCCCAGCGTAGCATCAAGGCCAGCCCAGGATGAACAGAATATGTCCCAGGACACAGCCTGGGCTTCATAGTACCCTGTCTTACATGGAAAGTAAAAGAGTGCCAGGGTTGTAGCTCAATGGGATAGTGCCTAGCATGCATGAAGACCTGTGTTGTGTTCCTAGCGGCACACACACAAAAAAACACCACAATTTGTATGATTTCTTGCTATGGTTTACACACTACCCTGACTTCATGTGATGGCTCTGTGCTACCTTCAACAGCCTTATGGGATCAAAGCTGTGTTTTCCCTTTCTCAGATGGAAACTGAGGCACAGAGCTAAAGCACTTATACACTGCATCCTACCACCTGACTGTCATGTCTGTCATAGATGTCTCCATCTTGGCTCTCCTGCCTCAGTTCCCCAACTCATGAGTGAGGTGGCCATACCCTGAAGCTGGATTCCCTACATTAGATGCTGTCTACCTAGTTACCAGGGGGCTAGGAAGTCTACCTGGCCCATTGATACATGTCTGTCACCCCAATCACAGCCAGTGAGCTCCTCTGACAGTGAGGCCCCTGAAGCTGACCTGGGTGGTGGCAGCGATGGGGACAAGGATGAAGAGGCCCGGGGAGTCATGACCGTGACTGCTGTGACCACCACAGCCACCAGTGACAGGATGGAGAGCGACTCTGACTCTGATAAGAGCAGTGACCACAGTGGTCTGAAGCGGAAGACGCCAGTCCTGAAGGTAGTGTGAGGTGGGCGGCCAGCTCGGGGGCCTGACCTCTTGTGACCCTTCATCTTCTCCTGCCCCTCACTGTAGGCATTGTTTTTGTTTTGTTTTGCGGCAAGGTCTCCCTGTATAATATCCCAGTTGGGCCTGAAACTTGTAATCCTTCTGCCTCAGTACTCATTTTTGACAAGAACTGAGATGAAATTCAGATTTCAGTTACCTTGAAATTGATCCCCAGGGAAGCAGGATATGGCTCTCAGTAATGTTCTGGATCTGTGTCTGTGATATGTACACATTTCTGTCCCTGTGTGTAGAGAGAGACCAGAGGTTGGCATCAGGTAACTTCCTCAATTTCTCTCAGTCTTGTATTTTGAGACAGTCTCTCCCTGCACTTGGGAGCTCATCATTTCCACTAGGCAACTAGTGAGCCTGGGGACCTTGTCTCTGCCTCCCCAGGTCTGGATTACAGATGTGGGTTTGCTTTTTTGTTTTTCTTATTTTCTGCACCTTCACGTATGTCTGCACACCTCAGTTGTGTTTGATGCCTAAAACTAGAGATACTGTTGGATCTCCTGGGACAGAGTTGTAAATGTTTTGTTTCTTCGAGACAGGGTCTCATATGTAGCTCTGGCTTCCCTGAAACTCACTATGTAGATTAGGCTGACCTTTAACTCAGAGATTCCCCTGCCTGCCCTGAGTGCTGGGGATTAGAATGCTGAATTAGAGGTGGGCATTACCACTCCTAGCTTTGTGGTTACTGATAGTTGTGAGCAGCCTTGTGCATGCTGAGAACCAAGCCTGGATCCTCTGGAGAGCAACTAATGATCTTTTTTTTTTTTAATATTTATTTATTTATTATGTATACAGTATTCTGTCTGCAGGCCAGAAGAGGGCACCAGGCATCATTACAGATGGTTGTGAGCCACCATGTGGTTGCTGGGAATTGAACTCAGAACCTTTGGAAGAGCAGGCAATGCTCTTAAACACTGAGCCATCTCTCCAGCCCCAGCAACTAATGATCTTAAGTGCTGAGCCCCAACCTCTTTTTAAAGTCTATTTTTCATCATGTCTGTGATTTGTGCCTTGGGGGAGGGTGCACATGCATGCAGGTGCCTGTGGAGTCTAGCGGTGTCTAGGACTGGATTACAGATGGTTGTGAGCCTCCATGTGGTTGCTGGTGACCAAGCTTGGGGGCCTCTGTGAGAGCAGCTGGTGCTCTAACCATGGAGCTCCTGCTCCAGCCAGAGATGGGGCATTTCTGTATGGGTGCAAGGGATGGACTCAGGTCCTTGGGTTTGGCGTACTTTTCTCGGCCACAGTGAGCTGCACTGCCTCCCCCACAGTTCCTACAGAGGGTCTGCCCTCTCCACCACTCTGTGTGTGTGCGTGTGTGTGTGTGTGAGAGAGAGAGAGAGAGATTTTCCTTTCGATACAGAACTTGTATCTATCCAGCCTCATCAGACACTGTCCTCCCCAAGCCCCTGAAACCCACTGTTACACACACACACACACACACACACACTTCCTCTCTCTGGTTCTGATAACTGAAGGGATAAGGAGCTCCTAGGAGTGGGACCTGCAATACTGCAATATGTGTGTCTCTGTATGTGGCTCGCATCACCATCCCAGAATTCAGGAGCACCAAGGCACATAGGAGGGTCCCATCTGGAACCAGGACTGTCCAGCTGCTGACCCAACCTGGCCCTGCCTTCCAGATGTCAGTCTCTAAACGAGCTCGGAAAGCCTCCAGTGACCTGGATCAGGCCAGCGTGTCCCCATCGGAAGAGGATTCTGAGAGCCCATCTGAGTCAGAGAAGACCAGCGACCAGGTGAGTGGAAAATAGTCAATAGGACAGCCTGGCATGCCAACCAGTACCCCTGACGTTTCTGTCTCTTCACCCAGGACTTTACCCCAGAGAAGAAGACAGTGGTCCGGGCACCACGGCGGGGTCCTCCAGGAGGACGCAAGAAGAAGGTAAGGGTGCTGTGCCTAGGTCCTAAGAAGTCATTAGCAGCCTGAGGGACCATCTATGGCAGTGGCCCCTGGGACCCAGGTATGCAGTGATGCCCCTGGGGCCTGCAGGTCATTGCTGCTCCTCTCAGGGGATCCTACTACCAGTATTAAAAAACCAGGTCTGTGTGCCAGAATGTTGTGGCATCAAAGTTCACATGTGCTATGTGCATGTGGGGGTGTGAGGACTTGGGTTCACAAGGTTGCACGTGCATGTACAGGTGTGTTCGTGTATCTGTGGCCATGTATGTTCGTGTATCTGTGGTCGTGTGTGTAATGTGGATGTTGCATGTTGTACTGTGGCATGCATGCTGTGGAAGGACAGCTGGACAGTAGGAGGCAGGGCTGGCCTATGCAGGTTTTCGGTACGCACCTGCAGTTGAAAGCCCCTGGGCTTGGCCATGATCATGTTCCCAGGAGCTATCCAGGGTGTCCAGGACCCATGTTCCTGCTGTGGGTGAGGCACAGACTGTGTCCTTTGACGACTGGAGCTGCCTCTGCCCCCTTAACTCTCACCCTATGCGATTCCCCTCTGGCTCTGCCTGTTCCCAGAAGGTGCCTTCAGCCTCGGATTCAGACTCCAAAGCCGACTCAGATGGGGCCAAGGAGGAACCTGTGGCTGCAGCACGGCCATCCCCATCCTCCTCCTCGTCCTCTTCATCTTCCTCCTCCGACTCAGATGTATCTGTCAAAAAACCCCCTCGAGGCAGAAAGCCAGGTAAGGCCTGAGCCAGCCTCAATGCAGCCCTGTGAGGCCATGGAGAGAAGGTCACCCCTCATTTTTCGCAGCTGAGAAGCCACCCCCCAAGCCCCGAGGGCGGAGACCAAAGCCAGAACGGCCACCTTCCACGTCCAGCAGTGACAGGTGGGTATCTGCTGGTGATGTGGGGGCTGCAGGGTATGCTGGGGTCCCTGCTGATGGACTTTCCACCCTAGTGACAGTGACAGTGGTGAGGTGGACCGCATCAGTGAGTGGAAGCGGCGAGATGAGGAACGGAGGCGTGAGCTGGAGGCGAGGAGGCGACGGGAGCAAGAGGAGGAACTCCGGCGACTTCGAGAACAGGAAAGGGAGGAAAAGGAGCGCCGCAAGGAGCGAGCAGAACGTGGGGGCAGCAGTGGGGAAGAGCTGGAGGATGACGAGCCTATGAAGAAACGCAGCCGCAAGGCCCGGGGTCGGGCTACACCATCCTCCTCTGACTCAGAACCCGAGGGGGAGATTGGGAAAGAGGTATGTGGTGCCTCCTCTTGATGTGAGGCCCCAGGCACTGGCCCTGAACTCCACTCCTTTATTGAGCACCTATTGGGTATTGGGGCTCATCCTGGGTCTTGGAGATATGGCAGTAACACAGAGCCCAGGGCCCTAGCCATAGAAGATAGAGATAGCCATTCAAGTATAAGGCTTGCCTGTAAAATGGAGCACTGGATTCCACACGTTTATATAAGACCGGGGAAGCCATAGTCCACATGTGCTGGGTGGGGGTGGGACAGGCTGCTCCTAAAGCAGCAACCCTGTCCTCTGGCTGCTGTAGGGGAAGAAGTTGGCCAAGAAGTCCCAACTGCCAAGCTCAGAATCTGCAAGGAAGTCTGGGCAGAAGGAGAAGAGAGGGCGGCCAGATGAGAAGCCACGAGCCAGGTTAGCACCTGTCCTGAGCCCTGGACTTAGTCCCTCTCCCCTCAGCCTTGCTGTTGAGTTCAACCTTGAAGCCGCATTCATCGAGGGTTCCAGCTCTTGGGTACACGTCTCCCCTGGAGCCATGTGTGACTGACAAGGAGCTGCAGGCCTATAGAGGGTAGAGGCCAGCAACACTGCCCAGCACCCTGCAGGGCCCAGGACCTAAAGAGCCATTCAACCAGTGTCCACAGCGCCCAGGGGACACCATGCCCAGCACAGTGGCTTTAACTCTGAAAGGTGCTTTCTAAGTGTCTCAACTATTGCTGATCAGCGCTGCC
The DNA here is from genome assembly GCF_982192425.1 of Myodes glareolus. Classification (NCBI taxonomy): domain Eukaryota; kingdom Metazoa; phylum Chordata; class Mammalia; order Rodentia; family Cricetidae; genus Myodes; species Myodes glareolus. The sequence goes on along the minus strand of NC_142033.1, from coordinate 101,627,205 downwards.
CATGGGGATCAGCAGTGTGGCGTGATGGCCACGCAGCACAAGATGTGATATGCTCACTGGGCTTCTCATGGTTAGCCTGGTTCATAGAAGCAGAGAAGGGTCCTAGGCTCCTGGCCTGGCTGTCTGTCCTCACCTTGGGCCTCCTGAGGTGGCCTATCTGATGGGAGCCTCTCCATAGGCCTGTGAAGGTGGAGCGGACACGGAAGCGGTCAGAGGGCGTCTCACTGGACAGGAAGGGGGAGAAGAAGAAAGGTGAGCACTAGTGCGGTGCAGGATTCCAAGGCTCTAGTGTGGGCCTGTGGTGGTGGGAGGTGCTGGGCCACCTTGTAGCCAGGGCCAGAGCACCCTGTGCAAGCCAGCATCTCTCCTGCCCAGAACCTTCCGTAGAGGAGAGACTGCAGAAGCTGCACAGCGAGATCAAATTTGCACTGAAGGTCGACAACCCAGTAAGATGCCTGCTGCACAGCCACAGAGTCACAACCTCATGCTGTCCTGAGATGGGTGCTTTCCTTAGCCACCTCCTTTCAAGCTTCTTAGAAGTCTTGGGAAACTGAGGCAGGGTCCCCCAGGTGGGGGAGTGGTTCATAGTGGCCCAGGAGACCTCACCCCCACTCCCATACCCTGCAATCTCCCCTGGGGACAGCAGGCAGCACCCTAGGAGACAGCCAGAGATGCCTCCCCACTCTTCCTGCTCTGCAGGATGTGAGGAGGTGTCTGAGTGCACTGGAAGAGCTGGGGACCCTGCAGGTGACCTCTCAGATCCTTCAGAAGAACACCGATGTGGTAGCCACACTGAAGAAGGTATGGCATGGGGCACCAGAACAGAGTACCTGGAAGGTGGTATTGGTGTCCAGTGGGAGGATTTAGAGGCACAGCCAGAAACCCAACTAAGATTGACCTCCTGGTGACCAGATTCGCCGGTACAAAGCCAACAAGGATGTGATGGCGAAGGCAGCAGAGGTCTACACCCGGCTCAAGTCTCGGGTCCTGGGGCCAAAGGTTGAGGCTCTCCAGAAGGTGAACAAGGCTGGAGCCGAGAAGGAACGGGCTGACAGCGAGAAGGTGGAAGAGCAGCCTGGGGAGCAGGCTCCCAGAGAGCTGGTGGAGGATGAGCCCAATGCCGGTGAGGGCTGCCTGCACCTGGCCAGAGGGATAGGCAGGAACTGTGCCATGTTCGCCCCCAGTAAGCTTATTAGACCCAACCATATTCTGTGATAGCTGGCATAAGGTATGCCAACTCCACTGGGTGCCAACAGTTGGATGTTGGCAGTGCTCTGTAGGCCACAGCACCTACATGTACTGCACTGCTTGTAAGCCCGACTGCAACTGGGCAAGGAGGGTCCTGATGAGAGGCAAGCAGTGTGCTTATGGTTACCCTGTTTGTTACCTTAGATCTCTCAGCACCTGTGAACGGGGAGGCCGCATCACAGAAAGGGGAAAGCACAGAAGACAGAGCACAGGAAGATGGGCAGGACTCAGAGGACGGCCCGCGGGGCGGCTCCTCAGAAGAGCTGCATGAGTGAGTGTTTCTTGGGCATCAGGCACATTCCCTGCATGCTGGAGCCCTCTCCCCACCCCTGCCATATGCTGGGCTGGCCAACATACTGATTGTGGCCCACATCACGCTACCCCAGGCTTCCAGCTACTGGTGCTGTGGGAAGGGCTTCCTGATGACTGTCCAGGGGTGGCGCAGGTAGCCACCATGAGCACCAGCCACTGGACTGAGCTACAGTTGGCCTGAGGAAGGTCAGGAAGGCCACACCAGGCACTTATGCCAACAGCAAGGGCATTACCCTTTTTTGACTGCCCACTCATCCAATGACTCTGTGGTAACACCAGGTAACTGCATCCTGATCAACCTTTACTGTGCCCTCAGCAGCCCACGGGAGAGCTCTGACCCCGCCAGGCCTGGAAGTGAGCATCAGGAGCATGAGAGGGTGCAGCTGGCCTCCGAGTCTGCCGATGATGATGAGGAGGACAGCTGAGCTCCAACTGCCATGGCCATGGTGTCATGTCCGTCCCCAGCCTCCCAGGGAAGTGCTGCGCTGTTTGTATTTGTGGCCTAGGCCTTTCTGCCTAGTTCTGTGATTTCGATTGACATGAAATGGTTATAAAGGGTTTTGTAATGAAAAAGAAACAGCTTTTATTGGCTTGGTGTCCTGATATGAAATGTAGCTGGGCTAAGGCCAGAGCTCTATGCCTGACACAGGGCTGAGGTACCAGCCTGCATTGAGTAGCCTGTTCCACCAGCATGAGAGTAACAGACACTAAGGACACTAAGGCCAACAGGAGACTGTGCCCTGACTCGACCACCATCCCATTCCCCAGCTGTGCAGGGATCCCAGCATAGTGCCTCTGGAGCAGCTCAGCATTTGAGCTGGAGTGTTGCAGTCCACACCATCCCAACCTTCTCTTGCTATGTGGCTTTTCTGCTCTGCTTGTGTTTCCTGTGGGCTCAGGTAGGGTACATGCCTCTCAGTGTATCCACCTGCCTCCATGGCCACCAAGAACTGAGCATGATGTAGTGAGGCTCATCTAGAGGGCATAGCTGCAGACCCTGGACCCAGTGTTGGTCACTGGCTAAGTCTAGTGTTGCATCCTGATGCTCAGGAAGGCTCCTGTCCTCTCCGTCACGGCCTCTCCGCCATGTCCTCTCCTAGGCCACAGCTAGCCCAACCTTAGAACTCAAGGACATTGTTGCTTTCTAAGAGTGCACAAAAAAGGGAACTGGAAGATTGGGGATTGCTAGCATTGCTGGGGTTCAGGTAGAGCTGGACTGTGGCCTTGGATGGCCGGTCCACAGGGGATTGCCTTGTACCCCATCATCTTCTGTGCTTTTGTCTTGGATGCACAGGACGAGAGAGAAGGGCTATCACCTGCCCGTGTCTCCAGTCAGTACTTCAACCCTAGGCAGGCATATCCTCATGCAGACCACAGTTTCAGCAGTGACGGCCCTGTCAAGTGGTACCTGTCTCTGTGTAGTGATACATGTGTGACCCTCCTTTCCCAATAGAGCCGTTCAGAGTCAGGCCCACAGCATGCTGGGATATAAGTGTGGCTTTGAGTGGCTCTACACCCCACTATATATTAGAAGGGGTTGTGGGAGCTTGCCTTAGGGTGGCTGTGCATTCTAGTGCGTTCTAGTGCTGGGGAACAAGTTGCCTAGTATGTTAGCTAAGACCTTTGGATACACTGCTCAAGGTGGGACCTGGGGTTGAGTGGCACCACCCACAGTAGAGAGCTGTGGGCCCCTGGAGGTAGGGTCCCAGAGGCTGGAAGGCTTGTCAGTGACGATAACTGAAGGACCTCCTAGGTTTGACTCTGCTTCCGCTTTGCTCTGTTGTCGGGACCTGTGTGTCTGGTCCCGACTTGGTGGCTGGAAGAGGGGCTATCAGTTACTGGAAATAGGAGGAGCCATGACTGGTTTCAAATTCACTTTCTGAGGACCCTCTGCTCTCCCTTAATCCAGAACTTTGGGGTCATGCAGCCCTCAGGTGTCTATAGCTGGTCACCAGGCATCAAAGCAAATGGTCCTACCAGCCAGCTGAGTGGGGGGCTCTGCTGCAGCCTGTCCAGCAGCACCTCCAGACCTTGCCATGCCTGTACCACACCAGCACTGCTCTGGGCCAGCTGCTCTGCCTGCAGCTCGCCGCTGCTCTCAGAGGACACAAGACCATACAGTTTGCAGAGGCTGTGCCGTGCCAGCCCTGCCTGCTGCTGCACCTCTGGCAGGCCCTGCAGACTGACTGCCAGGCCGCTGTAAGCTGCATGGAGCTGGCAGGCTAGTGTACACAGCCTGTCCTGAGCCCTGGAAGCATACACCTGCAGAGGAAGAACAAGGTAAGCAGGGGTGGGTCATGTGCTAGGTGCTGGGGAGGGGCCCATGCCACACACACCTCATGGGTACCAACAGCCTCCGCCGTGGAGCTCAAACTCTGGTTCCCGCACACCTGCCCACCTGGAGCCTCCATGGTCATGTCTGTCTGGAAAGAGAGCCACAGGAGAGGTGGTGGCTCTGGTGGAGGTAGGAACACTCAGTGCTGTCCCTAGATCTTGAGTCTAAACCTCTTCATACATGGTACGGCCAAAACACAAATTCTACCTGAGGGCATCTGGAAGGCCAAGTGCTGGTCCCTCTGTGTCCACTCATCTCCTACCCCACTGTTCCCTTTGCATGTCCACAGAGGTTCCCTTCTGTCCCCCAGGATCTACCACTGTATACCCCACCATGCCTGATCTGTCCCTCCCATATTTCTAGTGTCCAGTTAGGAGAGAGGGATTTCATGACCAGGAAGGGGTGGGCAGATGACAGGAATGCCACCCAGCACCCAGAATACCAGGCCTGTGTGTCCATAATGCCCAGCAGAAGCCTGGAGACAGGACTACGGGTGAAGAACCCTTGCTAGGGCCCTGTCACCCTCACCACCCTCTCTCTGCCTTGGGTTCACAGTCACACACCCAGCTCACTAGATAAGGCTAGTACAAGCATGCCCCAGCTCCCTCTGCATGTAGGTAGCTTAGCCCATTAGGCACTTGACCTGTGAACAGTTGGAGGTACACAGGGTGGGAACCAGAGATGCTCTTACCACCTGGAAGGCCTCCTGGAGTTGGGCCACTGTAGCTCTGGCTTGGAACTGCTTGTGCTGTATGTGGCTCAGGGCATGTTCAAAAGCCCGCTGGCGGAAACTGGGTGCCAGGTCACCTAGGCGGACAAAGTAGCTTCCCTGGTCAGCAGAGAGCACCCGAGGCCCTGACTCTGAGGCCGCCAGCTGGGCTGGAAGGAAGGCAGTAGGACTTAGTCTGAGAGGTCTCTTGAGGCACCCACACTGGGGCTGGGGACCTGCGATGGGGACGGACAGGCAACTCACCTTGTTCCTCAGCTGTCATGGGCTGGAAGATGTCCCCAAGCCCTTCCAACTCATCATGAAGTGCAGCAAAACTTGTCGCAGCCAGCTGACCACACTCCTCCTCAGACTTGGTAGCTGCATGGACAGATGAAGCCACACTAGACACAAGGCCTTTGGTGGCAGCTATGGGTTCTGTGACAAGCCCCAAGCCACGGGTGTCTGCAAGGCTGCTCATCTCAGAGCACAGAGATTCTGCAGAAGTCAGGGTAACATGTTCCACACCATGGGTGGTGGCATGAGAGCCATAGTCTGAACATGGGACTGTATTGACACCTGTGTGGGTGGTGTTGATGGCTACATTATCTGCCTGAGACCGCATGGCAGACCATGTGTCCTTGGGTGTGTCCAGGCCCTTCTGAAAGACACCTTTGGCCATGTTCATGGCCCCAGTGATCCCAGCACAGACAGTGTCCTTTGTACCTGTGAGCATGCTATTGCTGGTGTCCAGGCCTGTCTTCATTGTCTCAGTGGCCATATTCATGGTGCCTGAGAGGCCAGCCAACATTGTAGTCTTGGTGCCTGTAAGGGCTGCTTTAGAAGTGTCTAGGCCCCCCTGGGCAGCCCCTTTGGCCACATTAATGGCACCTGTGACCCCAGCACAAAAGGTGTCCTTTGTGCCCGTCAGCACACTCTTGCTGGTGTTCAGGCCCATCTGCACTGTCCCTTTGGCCATGTTCACAGCCCCTGTGAGACCTGTGGTCACCGTGTCCTTGGTGCCCATGACCACAGACTTGGTAGTGTCCAGGCCTCCCTGGGCAGCCCCTTTGGCCACGTTCACAGCCCCTGTGAGTCCTGTGGTCACCGTGTCCTTGGTGCCCATGACCACAGACTTGGTAGTGTCCAGGCCTCCCTGGACAGCCCCTTTGGCCACATTAATGGCGCCTGTGAGACCTGTGGTCACCGTGCCCTTGGTGCCCATCAGCACACTCTTGCTGGTGTCCAGACCCGTCTGTACTGTCCCTTTGGCCATGTTCACAGCCCCTGTGAGTCCTGTGGTCACCGTGTCCTTGGTGCCCATGACCACAGACTTGGCTGTGTCCAGGCCTCCCTGGGCAGCCCCTTTGGCCACATTAATGGCGCCTGTGAGTCCTGTGGTCACTGTGTCCTTGGTGCCCATCAGCACACTCTTGCTGGTGTCCAGACCCGTCTGTACTGTCCCTTTGGCCACGTTCACGGCACCTGTGAGACCTGTGGTCACCGTGTCCTTGGTGCCCATGACCACAGACTTGGCTGTGTCCAGGCCTCCCTGGGCAGCCCCTTTGGCCACGTTCACAGCCCCTGTGAGTCCTGTGGTCACCGTGTCCTTGGTGCCCATGACCACACACTTGGTGGTATCCAGGCCTCCCTGGGCAGCCCCTTTGGCCACATTAATGGCGCCTGTGAGTCCTGTGGTCACTGTGTCCTTGGTGCCCATCAGCACACTCTTGCTGGTGTCCAGACCCGTCTGTACTGTCCCTTTGGCCACGTTCACGGCACCTGTGAGACCTGTGGTCACCGTGTCCTTGGTGCCCATGACCACAGACTTGGCTGTGTCCAGGCCTCCCTGGGCAGCCCCTTTGGCCACGTTCACAGCCCCTGTGAGTCCTGTGGTCACCGTGTCCTTGGTGCCCATGACCACAGACTTGGTAGTGTCCAGGCCACCCTGGGCAGCCCCTTTGGCCACATTAATGGCACCTGTGAGTCCTGTGGTCACCGTGTCCTTGGTGCCCATCAGCACATTCTTGCTGGTGTCCAGACCCGTCTGTACTGTCCCTTTGGCCACGTTCACAGCCCCTGTGAGTCCTGTGGTCACCGTGTCCTTGGTGCCCATGACCACAGACTTGGCTGTGTCCAGGCCTCCCTGGGCAGCCCCTTTGGCCACGTTCACAGCCCCTGTGAGTCCTGTGGTCACCGTGTCCTTGGTGCCCATGACCACAGACTTGGTGGTGTCCAGGCCTCCCTGGGCAGCCCCTTTGGCCACATTAATGGCACCTGTGAGTCCTGTGGTCACCGTGTCCTTGGTGCCTATCAGCACATTCTTGCTGGTGTCCAGACCCGTCTGTACTGTCCCTTTGGCCACGTTCACAGCCCCTGTGAGTCCTGTGGTCACCGTGTCCTTGGTGCCCATGACCACAGACTTGGTGGTGTCCAGGCCTCCCTGGGCAGCCCCTTTGGCCACATTAATGGCGCCTGTGAGTCCTGTGGTCACTGTGTCCTTGGTGCCCATCAGCACACTCTTGCTGGTGTCCAGACCCGTCTGTACTGTCCCTTTGGCCACGTTCACGGCACCTGTGAGACCTGTGGTCACCGTGTCCTTGGTGCCCATGACCACAGACTTGGCTGTGTCCAGGCCTCCCTGGGCAGCCCCTTTGGCCACGTTCACAGCCCCTGTGAGTCCTGTGGTCACCGTGTCCTTGGTGCCCATGACCACAGACTTGGTAGTGTCCAGGCCTCCCTGGGCAGCCCCTTTGGCCACATTAATGGCACCTGTGAGTCCTGTGGTCACCGTGTCCTTGGTGCCTATCAGCACATTCTTGCTGGTGTCCAGACCCGTCTGTACTGTCCCTTTGGCCATGTTCACAGCCCCTGTGAGTCCTGTGGTCACCGTGTCCTTGGTGCCCATGACCACAGACTTGGTGGTGTCCAGGCCTCCCTGGGCAGCCCCTTTGGCCACATTAATGGCACCTGTGAGACCTGTTGTCACCGTGTCCTTGGTGCCCATCAGCACATTCTTGCTGGTGTTCAGACCCGTCTGTACTGTCCCTTTGGCCATGTTCACAGCCCCTATGAGTCCTGTGGTCACCGTGTCCTTGGTGCCCATCAGCACATTCTTGCTGGTGTCCAGACCCGTCTGTACTGTCCCTTTGGCCACGTTCACAGCCCCTGTGAGTCCTGTGGTCACCGTGTCCTTGGTGCCCATGATCACAGACTTGGCTGTGTCCAGGCCTCCCTGGGTAGCCACTTTGGCCACATTCAAGGCCCCTGTGAGTCCTGTGGTCACCGTGTCTTTGGTGCCCATGACCACAGACTTGGCTGTATCCAGGCCTCCCTGGGCAGCCCCTTTGGCCACATTAATGGCACCTGTGAGTCCTGTGGTCACCGTGTCCTTGGTGCCCGTCAGCACACTCTTGCTGGTGTCCAGTCCCGTCTGTACTGTCTCTTTGGCCACGTTCACTGCCCCTGTGAGTCCTGTGGTCACTGTGTCTTTGGTGCCTATGACCACAGACTTGGCTGTGTCCAGGCCTCCCTGGGCAGCCCCTTTGGCCACGTTCACAGCCCCTGTGAGTCCTGTGGTCACCGTGTCCTTGGTGCCCATGACCACAGACTTGGTGGTGTCCAGGCCTCCCTGTGCAGCCCCTTTGGCCACATTAATGGCACCTGTGAGACCTGTTGTCACCGTGTCCTTGGTGCCCATCAGCACATTCTTGCTGGTGTCCAGACCCGTCTGTACTGTCCCTTTGGCCATGTTCACAGCCCCTGTGAGTCCTGTGGTCACCGTGTCCTTGGTGCCTATGACCACAGACTTGGTGGTGTCCAGGCCCATCTGTACTGTTCCCTTGGCCATGTTTGCAGTCCCAGTGAGTCCTGTGGTCACTGTGTCCCTGGTGGTGCTGAGGACAGTCTTTGAGGTGTCCAGACCTCCCTGGACAAGACCTTTGGCCATTCCTACTGCTTCTGTCATGCCTCCGGACACTGCCTCCTTAGTGCCCACAAGGGCTGACTGGGTGGCGCCCAGGCCACCCTGGACTATTCCTTTTGCCATGTCTATGATGCCAGCCACTCCAGAGGAGAAGGCGTCTTTCTCACCAGTCACACTGGAGCTTCCCACATCCTTGTTCCCAGTCGTGGTCTAATGAGAAAGGACACAGGTCAACACTTCACAAAAGACCCTTTAGGGTAACTGCTGTCCACACCCTCTGTGCAGGTTCCTGGGACTTCCCACCTATCTTAGCCAAACATCCCACTGTCATCCAGCTGCAAAGTCATGTCTGGGGACTTGCTATAAAGAAACTTTTCAGTTGGGCAGGTGATCCTGCCACGTAAGAAGCTGAGGCCAGAAGACTCAAGGGCTGCCTGACTACACTATGAGACCTTGTCTCAAATAACTAAAATGCAGGTTGACAGAGACCCTATCAGTGTCCTCTGGACACCATCTCCATGGACCCACGGCTCAGAGGCCACTTTGTTGTCACTTTGCTGCTGTTTGATACCAGTCTCATGTAAACCCAAAATTAACTATGTCGGAGGACTTGCTGGTATGTCAGCAATACGCTGCTACTGAGCAGCCTAGGGGACTCTGAGCACCCCTGGAGACACTGTAGCTGTCCCAACAAGAGAGGGTGGAGGCCCAGCCCAGCATGCAACCCACAGTATGACCCAGTTAGCCCAGTGCTCACCTAGCATTGTTAGTGGCCTGGGCTTGAGTCCCCAGTGCTTCCTGCACTTGTGTGATGGAAGGCACACATGGTGTCTTACCTCCCCACTAGCCTGCACTCCCCTAGAAAATACACTGCTGCCTGCTGGGGCTGACAGAGGACACACCCTTCAATCCAACCTTTGGAAGGCTGAGGGAGTGAGGTCGGGTGCTCAAGGTCAGCCTCAGCTGCAGAATGAGGTACCAGCTAGCCTGGGCTCCACAAGACCATTTCAGATACAAAAATCCACTTCCTTCAAGGTCAGGATAGTGGATGAAAGAAAGATTCAGTGGGTTCTTAATTGTTGCCAACAGAGGCCTTGGCTACCAGGGACATATTTTGATTGAATCTACAGGGTGCAGTCCCACCATTTCTGGCCTAGTTGGTGCTTTAAGGCAGTCACAGGAGTTGGGGTGGGGTTTCTCAGTACCTGCTATGTGGTTTTGTGGGGCACAGCCCCTGTCTTCTTGAGGGGGAAGGGGAGGGCTAACATTTAAGTGCTAAGCATCAAGCCACGATACTGTTGAGATCTTGTGCTCCTTTTCCAGATGTAGAAACGGGCCCAGGGTAGAGAATGTGCTAGGGGCACCACCTTCTCTTTGTCCTTTGAATCCCCATTCCACGGAAGGAGCTAGAGCCTCCTAGACCTTCCTGTTCAAAGCCTACCAATCCTGCTCACCTGTTGAGACTGGAGCAGCCCCGCCACACCCCTTGCCGTCTGCTGCAGGTCGGTGGTCACTGCAGAAATAGAACCAGTTCGGAGTGAGGGGCGGGCCTCCAGCTGGAGCCTGTTGCTGTTGTGCAATTCCAGGCATGGCCCCAAAGGACAGGAATGTCCCAGCCTCAGGCCAGGGACAGCAGGAGGTGGCATCCACAGGCAGGAGCCAGGCCTAGCCTCCTTCCCCCTCCCGGCCAAGGATGACTCTGGCCGCTGTGACACAGGGCTGTGGGAGGACTTTCTGTGCTGGACACCCACCCTGCACCGTTGGGGCCCATGGAGCCTGCAGTTGGTGAGTGGTGCCTTCCTGCCTGCACCATGACCCCCAGCAGCCTGTCACAGCTGTGTGGCCTTCAAGTCAGCTGGTGGCCTGCTGCAAGCACCCCAGCTGAGTCCTAGGATGCTGTGTGACCCCAGGGCAGCTGCTGGCTCTCTCTGAGTCTTTATCCTTGACACTCTCAGACAAGCACAACACCCAGCCAAGTATCCAGTGCAAAGAACAGAGGGACTGAGGCATATGTTGCCCAGTATCTGTGCCTCAGCTTCCCCATCTAATGAGATAATGCAGACACAAGGTCAGCAGGATTGCCACAGGTCTCTCCTGAGCAGTCTGCATGGCTGCTCCATTCCTACCACCTCCCTTGTGCCCCTCACCTGGCGATGAGGGGACAGGAGTCCCTGTAGGGTCTGTGACTGATCCCACATCCTTTGTGGAGCTGTGAGTGTGGGACACCAGGTTCCGGGCAGAGCTGAAGCCAGGCAGAGACCCGAAGAAACTGCTCAGGGTCTGTATGGGGTGGGTGGAGGCAGCGTGAGTGGACACTGGGGTCACCTTTCCTGGGTCCCTGGTGGGGCTCCCTCTTTATTCTCTTACCTTGCCTTTGGATTTGGGGGGACCTCTGGTCCCATCTCCTGAAGCTGACATGATGGTGACCTGTGGGACTAGAAATGGGCAGAAAGTGTTACATGGTGGGGATCCCTCCTGCCCTGTTCCCACTCTGGGCCCCATAAGCAACCCCCTTCACCCACCTGGAGGCGGCAGTCGCTGAGTGATGCAGCTAGACTCACCTGGACCGTGCAAGGTCCCTCAGAGCAGGGCTGCTGCTGGCAGTGCCTAAGCTCCTGGTTTCCAGGCCTTATAGGGTCTGGGAGGGTGCAGGCTTGGCCGGCCCAGGCAGGCAGCCAGAGAACTGGGCGGGGTGGGGGGGGGCAGTCATGTGCCTGCCCTCCTGGGCCAATATGGACCCGGCCCAGCACCTTTTCCCTGCTCTCCACCTCGGCCCAAGTCACCTCTGCCCACGGTGCCCGCATGTAGGCCCAGTGACTAACAGCCCAGCTGGGCTCCCTGAGGGACTGTGTGCTCTCTGCCTCTACTTTTCTGAGATGGAACGCCTGATCAGGCACCACCTTTGGGGCTCAGTTCCCCCTTCCAGAGTCATCAGTGGTCTTCCTTGCCTCTGTCCTCACACTGTGTTCCTGGCTCCTCCTCTAACACAGGAGGACCCTTTCTTGCCCCAGGGCCTTTGCACAGTCCATGCCCCTGCCTGCTACACCTTCCTCTAGATTCCCACACAGCCTCACCTGTCATCCTGCTTATCTCCTGCACCCAGCACAGTGCCTGGCACACATCAGACACTTAAGAAACATTTGTCTATAAATGGGGACTATTAAAGGTACATATACATTTAAAATGAGGTCATACATGATTAGTAGTTAGTGCACACTACCTTAGCATTATCAGGTAGAAACAAGGTCTCCAAGGGAAGAGTGTCCTAAGGAGGGCAGTGACATGTCCCCCTACTGAAGGGAGCGTCCTGGGGGTAAGAACCCAACCGTGGTGGGCCCAGCCTAAGCAGTGTGTGCCCTATGGGCAGGACTCAGACAGATCCTGAACTTTGTGTCTGCCAAGTGGGCAGAGTGACCACCACTCCCACCCTGGGTCCTGTCCCAGACTTGTACCCTAGGAACAAGGATCCCGACCTCAGCAATGAGGCAATTAACTCTGGCACTGAGTGAGGGGAAGGGTTCCAGGCGGGGTGCGATGAGGGGCTGGCACCTCTGGGCCATTTCCTTGGATCCTTGGTTGTGTTGGGTGACAGTTCTGGAAAGAAGTGGGTGCCCCCAGCTATTGCTCCTGAGGGCCTGGGTCTCCCACCCAGGCCCCATTGCAGCCAGCTCCCTCTTGTGTCTCCAGCTAGCACCTGCCCCTCCCCCAATCCACAAGGCTCCCTGGAGAAGGCTGCCTTGGGCACGGGGTGGGGGGGTGGGGGGTGTTCCTTTTGGACAAGATGGGCATTAGCAGGTAGGCAGAGAGGGGGTGCTGTTCCGAGAGCACTAGTGAGCTCTGGGGTTTCTGCAAGTGAGGTCCAGAAACACAATCCAGACTGGGTTTCAGGGAGGCCGGGGGCTGCCCTGACCCAGGAGCCAGAGGGGCAGGCAAGAATGCGGTGAGAAGCCAGGAGGGCCCTGCGGGACCATCTCGGCCTTTGCCCTGCTTTTGTTTCCCGCAACTCTACCCCAGTGTAGCCTGCCAGGTCCAGGGAGGAGGGGGAAGAGAGGCCATTCCTTGGCAACCCTCCTCCCCTCCCCTGGTCACACACACACTTCCTCTCCTGCTTCCAAGAGGGTCCAAAAAGTGATTTATACTATAGTATGATTGACTTCCACTTAGGTGTACTGAGGAGTCGACAGTTAACCTAAGCTCCTCCGTGCGGCTCACTAAGAAATGTGTTGACCCTGAACACTGGCTGGAAATTCCATCTCCACACCCCGAAAAGTCACACCTTGAAAAACCCCAGCACCTGAGTTAAAAGACCCACCTCAGACCACAGCAAACATGTTTATTCTGGACCATAAACAGCAAAGCAAGTGGGTCTCTGGCCCAGCAGGCCTGGATGGACATCTGGACACATCCCCCCACCCCCCAACACACACACTGATGTCCCAGGACACAACGTGTTCCTCGGAAGCCAGAGCTGCATTTTTCTAACAGTCTTGCTAAGGAGATAGCTCAAGCTTGCCTCAAATCTCAATCCTTTTGTCTCAGCTTCTAGTGCTGGCGTGACAGCTGTGTGCCAACTTTGAAGGTGGGGACAGGATCACAGGAGAGGGAGAGTGGCCTCCGTGGAGTCCACTGCCTGTCGGGATAAGTGCGGTCACATAACCACCAGGGGGCAGCAGGGGCCTCATTGGTCAGAAGTCCAGCTCTGGCATCAGTCTGTTCCTGGGCGGGCCACTCGGGGGTTCGGCCTGTTCCCGCGAGTCTGCGTGCTCGGCCTCCCAGGCCCTCTGCTGGGCCGGCCAGTCCATGTGCACCCAGCGCGGGTCGGGGCCGCCCACCACCTCGTCCACGCAGGCAGCCAGGTCTGCCAGGGGCTCGGGCCGCTCCACCAGGACCGGTGCAAAGGGCCCCACAAGCCAGGGCAGGGGCACGGCTCGCAGGACCAAATCCAGCAGCTCGTCCACGCAGGCGTGCGCCCGTGCCACGCGGCCCCGACCCTCGGCCAGAGCGGCGGGAGCCACGTCCCGCAAGCAGCGCGCGTCGGCAAAGGCGGCCTGCAGGGCATCCACGCTTCGCTGCACCTCGGCCACCTTGGCCCAGGCACCGGGTGGCAGGCCCCGCACGCAGCCCGCCAGCGCGTCCACTGCGCTCTGAAGCTCCAGGGTCAGGCTGCGAGATAGAGCCAGCGTCTCCAGCTCCACCTGCAAGGGCCCCCCGCCTTAGTTTTCGCATGCATCTAATGCAGGGTTCTCAACCTGTAGGTCGCAATCCCATTGCTGTTGAAGGACCCTTTCACAGAGGTTCCGTATCAGATATTTACATTGTGATTCCTAGCAGTAGCAAAATTACAGCTATGAAGTAGCAGTGAAATAATTTTACGGTGGGGGTCACTACAACATGCATTAGTAAGACTGAGAACCACTGACTTAATGGAAGTTTTGACCTGCTTCAGCTTCCCCATGAAATCTAATATGAGGGTCTTGTTTCCCTGTTTCCCCTATGAACAACAATGGAGGCTGCAGCTCTACCGTACTTTATCTCATTGTATACAGAGTATGTGTTTTACCTCAGTTTCCCTCATGGACACCCAACCTGAGAGCACTTGAGTCGGGGTCTCTGTCTGGAGCCCAGAGTGGGCCCCACCTTCCCGTAGCCCCTCACCTGGCTGTATCTGCGCCCATTCTCCGGCCATGGAGTCCAGTCCCCCGACAGCTCCTGCACCTTTGGGGGATAGGGAGTGAGGATGGGGCTCGCCCCACTCTGCATATGGTGGATCTGCGGGACAGGTACACCGGGAGTCAGAGTCAGGCTGGAGGTCTGGGGTGAGTGGGCCCACCCTAGCCTGCAGCCAGCCTCCAGCAGCCCTTAGTGAGCACTGTCTGAACACAGCCAGCCTTGCATTCTGTTGGCCAGCAAGTCTCTTCCTTGCTCTGCTCCTCTTGTTTGCCCAGTGTCACAGCCCAGTCCACAGCAGTTACTGCTTTGCCCAGAATAGTTTCCCTCCCTCTCCTGCTGAAGGTGAATGGACGCACGGTGTGGGATATCAGTATTCAGTATGCACCCAGGAAGAGGGGAACCGATGACTGCTCCACTGTGGGTGGTCCTTGAGATGGGACTCAGTGCAGACAAGGCAGGGCACACAGCACAGATCCCTTCCTAGGATGCTCCAGTCTCACACCCACAGAGACAGGAAGTAGGAGGGTGGGAAGGGGACATGGAGTCAGTATTGAACAGGGCCAGAGCTTCACTGCGGAGAGATGCTGGGTGGTAGGAATAGCTGCATGACAGTCTGGTGCTGGGATGGCAAGGCCTGAGCCACCACACCCCCGTGATACCATAAAGCAGATGTTTGAAAGCAAGGTGATAATGCAAGATCCTGTGGCCCCACACGGCTGGTGAAACACGCAACTGTGACCAGGCACACAGTGAGCTTTCTCAATAAGCATTTAGTAACCTGATTATGTACAAACCGCCCCACCCGCCCCTGTGGGCAGAGTCGTGCAGAGGCAGCCATACAGGGGAGAACTGGCCATGGCTCAGTGCTGAGCACCCTCCCAGTGTGTGTGAAGTACCCGTCCTATCCCAGCACTGGCAATGGGGAGAATCTGGAGCACAGGAAGTAAGGACCACACAGGCACAGGGTGTGGTATAGCATAGGACCCACTGCAAAGGCAGGGCAATCTAAGTGGGTACAAAATACAGGATGTGTGTGTTGTGGAATACTATTCAGGCAGGAAGAGGAGGGAGACTAACGCCCGGTCCCACATTAATGCAAAAGCACAAACTTTGGGGTCACATTTCCAGGAGGTCAAGGGCCCTGGGGCAGGGTGGAGCCTACTGTGAAGCCATAGGAGGTGGGGGGGGGCAGGAACAGGAGGACAAAGACTGTGCTCACAGGTGCCCTCTGGTGTATCCTCTGTGGGGAACGTGCGGGCCAGCGTGCGTGCGTGCGTGCGTGCGTGCGTGCGTGTGTGTGTGTGTGTGTGTGTGTGTGTGTAAAGAAGCGGGTGAGTGAACTAGGCAAGAGTTTTGGAGGCAGAGGCCCTATTAGCCTTGAGGAGTACAGGAGGGGAATGGGGGCAGAAAATGCAGAGGGAGACAGTTTGGGGTGAAGGCTGAGGTGTGATTTGGGACCTAGGGTTATGTGTCAGGATGGGGTCTCTTCTTGAGCCTAGTAGACTCAGATCCCTGGGAGCCCCCCTCCCCCACCACACCTACCCCACCAGCAGAAACCCCGCCCCACCCCAGCGGGAACTCCTCCGACTACCATCCCTGCTTGCTCACCAACTCCAGGGTCTCCTGCAGCTGGGCCAGTGTGTCCTGCGTGCGGTGTTTGCTCTGCCTTAGTTTCCCCAAAGAGTGTTCATAGGCCAGATGGCGGAGGCGCGCTGACAGGGATCCCAGTCGCACAAAGTAGCCCTGTTGTCGCCTCTGCTCCTCCACAGAGCCCACTTCTGGGCCCTCAGCCTCGGCTGCCAGGGCCGCTGGGGATAGGGACACCGGGGACTCTGCTCACCCACCATACAGAGCACTCAGGTCCCCAGCTGTACAGCGTTCCTGTGTCGCCATTGCCCTTCTAACTGTGCCCAAACCCTACAGAATGAACATGTAGCCCAGGCTAGCTTCCAACTCACTATGTAGCCGAGGCTGACCTTGAGAGCTAGCGAGTGCTGCCACAGTGGTTCATGGGGTGCTGGGGATGGGAGCCGGGCTTTGTATCCCAGCCCTGGCACCTTCCCTGTACATTCAAGGAAACTGAGGTAGGTCAGTGGGGTGGCTCAGTGATGGTGGAAGGACTCCTGGAGGTATCCTCCGACCTCCCGTGCCTGCCATGGCACACTTACTTGCACATACGTGTGCACACACACTGTTTTTTGTTGTTGTTTGTGGTTTTGGTTTTTCAAGACAGGGTTTCTGTTTCACTTTGGAGCCTGTCCTAGAACTCGCTTTGTAGACCAGGCTGATCTCAAACTCACAGAGATCCGCCTGCCTCTGCCTCCTGAGTGCTGGGATTAAAGGTGTACACCACCACCACCCAGCGCACATACACTTTTAAGCTGAAATATTTTAGCAGGCCTGAGGCAGACCCAAGACTTGAACCCAGGTCTTCTTCTACCAAACAGCCAGGTCTGGTGATGCACGCCTGTCATTTCAGCACTTGGAATGCAGAGGCAGGGTGGCCATGAGTTCAGGGCCAGCCTCGGCTACAGAGTGAAACCCTGTCTCAAAACAACATCCATACATCCATGTATGAAATGAATCCATACATCCGCAAGCCAGATAAAGTCGTTTCCAGGGCCACCACATGCAAAAGCCCTGTGTGTCCTTGGGGTGTCCAGGTGTCTGATTTTCTGGGTGCAGAGTGGAGGGAGCGAGCTGACCTGGGCTCAAGTTCCAGGTTTCCCTGTGCGGAGCATTGCAATCTCAGGCGAGCCCCAGCCCTCTCCAGTCAGTACCTAGCTCGTCCTCAGTCATGGGCAGGAAGTGATCCACCAGTTCCTCCGACTTGCCCAGCACCATGTCCATGGCCTGGCTCATGGAACGCCTCAGCTCCCCGCTCCAGCGCCGGCCCCGCTGGGCCAGGTCCACCACACCTGTGACACTGTGGGCCACTGCGTCCTTGGCTGAGCTCACCACCTGTGGGGAGGGTGTTACTCTGGGCACTGTGGGTTTGCGGCTCCATTTACCCCCACCTAGTCCTGGGAGCAGAGATCTTCCTAGTTCTGTACCTCAGTTAGGTGGCCCTGAAGTAGGGTGTACCTCCTACACATCTGCTCCCCCAAAGTCTCTCCCTTCCCCTTCTTGACCCTCAGGGGAGGGTCCCCTAGGCCTGGTCATTTCTAGTACCGTGTCCGATGGTTGCTGCAGGAACGGTAGCTTCTCTTCCAGTTTGTCCAGTCCCCTGCAGGCGAGATTGTTCACAGTGGTCACTGAAGAGAGAGGGGAGCCATGGAGGACTGAATGATTGTGGCGGGAGTGTCTGGCTCCCCCCTCCCATAGGTACAAGAGAGGCCACAGAGGAGACCTGACTAGGGGGACATGGCAGACACAGGGAAGAGGACCTGAGGCATTCAAGCTATAGAGCCCTGTCTCCTAGTCCCCTGCTGAGTCCCTCAGTGAGCTGGGCTCAGAGTCTTGGGAACAACAGAGGAGTCGGGGACCCTCAGGGACCCTCTTCAGTCACACAGCCAAGGGGCTCTTGTCCCCTTGGTCAGATGGGAGCCCTGAGCCAGCGACCTAGCCTTTGGAGACAAGGAAGGTGGGAAAGAACAGAGGGGACCAAGAGGGAGTCTACAGTGACTACATGTGGATTTGATCCCAGCTCTTGCAAAATCTGAGGGTGGTGACACGTGCCTATCATCAGGAGGCTGAAACAGGAGGATTGCTGAGCATTCTAGACCAACCTAGGACACAGAGCAAAACTCTGAGTCAGAAAAACGAAAAAAGGGGGGGGTGTACAAGGGGGGACACCTGGTTCTGGGGTGGTAAGGAAAGATCAAACTAAGGACTACGGGGGCGTGACTCAGACTCACACTGAGGTTGCAGGTGCTCCAGCAGCGGCTGTGCGTGGTCCAGGGCGCAGGTGGTCACACTGCATACACAGTGCTCAGCAAGGCGACAGGCTGATCCCAGCAGCGGGTGCTTGTCCTTGGCCGCGGTGTAAGCACCGGACACGGCCGTGCACGTGGCCCTGATGAGGGGTAAGGCCACCACACGCTTCACCAGGTTCTGCAGGAACCAGTGACATCAGGGCTCAGTAACACCAGGGGACAGAAGGCAGGTCCCTGGTCGAGCGCTGGGCAGCAGGGCACCTCCCCCATGCTCCTGGGATCAGCTGGGTGATGACCTCCAGGACAGAAACTTGACCGTTAAGGCCTCAGTTTTCCTATAGGTTGTAATCGTGGGTGGTATATACCCTGAGTCTGGCGACACCGGTTACATGAAGAAGAGAGCTGAACCTGGTGTGTCAGTGTCTCACTGTTAGCGCCTCCCACAAGGGATGTGAGGGGACCCAGCCCTGAATCCCCCCCCTCAGAGGCGCTCCCCGGCTGCTGTCACTCTCCCAGCCCCTCACCTGCTGGTCTGTCTCCTCCTGAACTGTCTCATCGGGCATCCTGGGAAGACAGGACACAGAGAGAGAGGACCCCTGAGAGTTAGCCCTGTGGGATGTCCTGAGGTGCATAAATAAGCCATGCACAGGGCCCAGCACAGAGTAGGTATATAATAAAACTCTACGGCTTTGTGGAGGACGGGGCGTGGGCCCGAGGAGACGTGGATGAGTTCAGATTCCATCATTACCTGCGGTGTGGCGTTGAACTGGAGCCTTCACCTCTCTGGTCCATTTCCAGACCTACACACCAACTCCACTCGCTGAAGTGGAGGCAGCGGCCGCAGAATCAGGTGCCTTTGACAGGCAGGTAAATTGAGGCACAGGCTGCACGTGGAGCTCCGAGGTCACCCTCAGCTGTCCAGGGTGACAGGGACGCTGACATTAGGGCTCGCACGCACCATGGCCGTCCCACTGTCCTCTGCGCCTGGGCCCCGCCCAACTGGGTCCTGGGCCGGGGCCCACTGGGCCAAGGGTCGCGCCACCTGCCACGCCTGTGGCTCCGCGCATGCGCGCCCCGCCCCCTTCTGGCCCCGCCGGCAAGGTCCGGGTGTTTGGGGTCAGTGCCTAGTGCGCCCTCACCTGGGCACAGAGCAGACCCCGCTGGTGTTCCCGAAGCCCCCACCCGAGTCAGTCCGTCGTGCCCTTATAGCAGCTCTGGGCGGGGCCTCCGGGAGCGAGCCAATGAGGCGCCGGGGTGTGTCCCGTTCCCCGTCCGTCCTTCCCAAGCTCCCCCGTGGCCATAGCGACCAGGAACGCTGGTGTCCGAGTCAGGTCACCATATCTGACCTCTGACCAGGACCGAAGTATTTCTTACTCTTGATTTTCGTATGTACGCTTGTTTTTCCGAGTCAGAGTCTCACTCTGTAGCCCAGGATAGCCTGGAACTAACTACCTAGTCAAAGACGACCTTGAACTGATCACCCAGCGGCTAAAGCGACTGAAGTGCCCACCACCCTGGCTAGGCAGTGCTGGTCAGGGACCCAGAGCCCTAGTGGTGGGGAGCTCTGCTCCTTGAGGCTCCCCAGACTTGCTTCATCATCATCATCATCATCATCATCATCATTACAATTATGTGTATGGGTGTTTGTCTGTATGTCGGTCTGTCATTGTGCATCGCCGGTTCCTGAGGAGGCCAGAGAGGGCTATGGCTGCCTGTGACTGTAGTGGCAGGTGACTGAGTCATCGTGTGGTCGCTGGCACTCGAACCCTGGCTGGAGCCCTTCGCCACTCTACGGTTTCTGCTGTTTAATCCTGAGAGCCGCAGATCCTGTCAGCTCTGACCCCACTTTACAGATCAGCGAACCGAGGCTCCAGGTTTAACCCACTCTTCTCAGCTTCCTCTGCAGGACTGTCACCCCAGCACCATGCGGCAGAAGCAGGAGAATCATGAGCTCAGAGCATCCTAGGCTACATAACAAGTTTGAGGCCAGCTTGGGCAACATGAGACCTTGTCTTAAAAGAAAAAAGATGGACGGTAGTGGCGCACGCCTTTAATGCCAGCAAAGGCACCCTGTGCCAGGAGGCAAAGGCAGGCGGATCTCTGAGTTCGAGGCCAGCCTGGTCTACAAAGCGAGTTCCAGTCAAGCCTGGGCTACACAGTGAAAAGGATCTGGAGAGCAGTCTCAGTCAGTAAAGTGCTTGCCAGGGAAGCCTGAAGACCTGAGTCAGAATCCCCAGCAGACACACTGTGGACGGAGGGAACCGGCTCCCGCAAGTTGCCCTCTGACCTCCACAAGCTCGCTGCGGTGCACACGCATAAAATAAATATAAAACAACAGGGAACCGTTGAGCCGGTTTTACTAATTGCTTTGGTGACTGGTGACCCCTGACAGGGTGGCCTGGGGTGAGGCAGAAGGAGAGTGTGGACAGCGAAGAGCTCGAGGGGGGTCAGGGAACCTCAATCCCTGAGATAATGGGGAGCCCGCGCCCCAGTCACCAGCCTACGGGGACCCCAGCTCCTTCACATCCAGCAATCGCCGTCCCCTCAGGGCCTCGGGCCCCGCGCAGCGCGTGTCGTTCTGCGAGAACATCTTATGTCTGTTGGTGTGCAGCCAGCGACAAAGGTCCCACAGGTCCTCGTCGCAGACCCAAGGATTGTGCGACACGTCGAAGCCGTCCTGCATGTCGCGGGTCGGCCTCCCCAGCGACGCCAACAGGCCGGGGGGCGTACTGGATAGAGAGTTGTTGGACAGATCCAACATGTCCAGTTGCCGGAGGCCCCGGAAGGCGCCGGCCGCCACCGCGGCCAGCCGGTTGTCGCTCAGGAACAGGACGCGCAGAAAGGGCTGGGGCGCGAGCAGGTCGTCCCCCAGCTTCCGCAGCCGGTTCCCTTCCAAGTGCAGGCGCTGCAGCCGCCTCGGGCCCCGCAGGAGGCCGGCGGGCAGAGTCTCCAGCAGGTTGTGGCCCAGGTCCAGAGAGCTCAGGGCTCGCAGGCCAGTGAAGAACCCGGAGGGCAGCGCGCGCAGCTGGTTTCCCGCCAGGTCCAGGTGGCCCAGGGCGCGCAGGCCCCACAGCCACCGCGCGCTCGCGTCCCGCAGCCGGTTGTCCCGCAGGACTAGGGTGCGCAGGGCGACCGAGGCGAGGAAGAGCCCCGGGGGCAGGCGGCGAAGCTCGTTGCGGGTCAGGTCCAGGACGCGCAGACCGGGCACGGGCGCCAGCAGCCTCGGGGACAACGCCTGGAGGCGGTTGCTGGAGAGGTGCAGCTCCCGCAGGCGCCGACACGCTTGCAGGGCGGCGGCGGGAAGCTGCGTCAGGTTGGAGAATTCCACAGACAAATGGAGAGTATCAGCCGGGAGGGCACTCGGGAACTCGGTGGCACCGTGGCACATGACGGTGGTGCCCTCAGCCGATGGCAGTACCACGCATTCCTTGAGGCTGGACGCAATGCCCTGGGCTGAAGTCACCAAGAGGGCCAGGAGGAGCAGGATTCTGGGTAGGCGGGTGTTGAGGTCCTGGGGGCTGCGGTCAGGGAACCATGGTGAAAATATATCCCATTCTCCCCTATGGCCACCATGCTAGACTGGGACGATAAAGACCTCACGGTTTGTTTCCTGCGTCTATTTTTGTCCTTTAGCTAGGTTGAGTTCATTGGCAGAGCCAGTGAACTCCTCCTATTCATCCGGCAAAGTCTCAGTCACACTGTTTTTCATTCTCACCTACTGCCTCCCCTCTGCTTCCAGAAGCAGCCTTTGTCCAACAGCAAATCTCACCTCTACGTCGCTTAAGTTGTTTGAGTTCCTGGGTCTGACCCCTACACACTTCCAACCCACCCCCAGCCCTAACAGATGATCAGTTATTAATTATTCCCAGCTCAACTAGTTTCTTAATTCTGATCTAGTATGTATCCTGGGTCTATTCCTATCTCCCTCATTATGTGTTTGGAAGGGAGAGTCAGTGGACTTCTGCTCATCCTGCAAAGCCCCAGCCGCAATGTCAGGCTTTCATTAATCCTTCTCTGTCATTCTCAGGAAGGCAGATGCTCCCACATTGGGTTCCTCCTTTCTGTCCAGCCCCGGGTTGGGTTGTGGCCATCACTGGATAATCCAAGAGAGCTCAGGGTCCAGGTGAACAGAGTCCATCTGTAGTCAGGTCTGGCTAAGTTCTACCACAGCCCTGTAGCTCTAGGTCTTCCCTACTGCAGTGGATTAGAGGTGACCATGGCCTCGGCACCTCCACTATGCCTGCTCATGGGGCCTCTGGGTGTCTGTGTCTTCAGTAACAGCCTACAAGCCTGCTTCTGTCCCTGGCAATGTCCCCACAGCTCTGCCTGGCCTGGTGCCAGGTCTGTCCAGCACAGGCCTGGGAGACCTACCTCCCTCCTTGCCACGAGGCCATGGCCGCTCTTCTGTGTTCCCTCCGTGTCTGTTTCTGTGGCCCCAGGCAGGTGGCTTTATATAGTCCCCACCCCACCACAGGGCACAACAGGAAAGAGCCTGGGGACAGGTCAGCATTGCTACACCCCTTCCTGGCAGTGGCCGCTGCTTCCTGCCCCTTCCTGGAAGGCCTTCCTCCAGCTTTAACCTACTGAGGGACTGGTCCCACCCAGTGTCTCCAGGGCTGAGTCCCCATCTCTTCCACCACACGATTTGGGGAGAGAGGTTACAAGGTGGCAGGGACCTGGCTGCTCCTTGGAACAGCAGGAAGAGCATTGGGAAAACTCTCCAGTCGAATACCTGGCACGCTGTGTTTTCTTTCTCTGCTTCTTTAAGGCACTGAGCAAGGAGCAGGGCCTGGTTCTGAATTCAAGCTCCTAAACAACGTCCTAAAGCAGGTGGTTAGGGTCTCAGGACTCAGTTTCCCCACCTGCACAGCTGACAGTCTCCAAGAGAACCTCTGACGACTGTATGTATCCGAAGCTCAGCGTGTGCAGGTGTCGGCTTTGAAGACTGTGTCAAACAACCAAAACTACAACAGCGAAATCCATTTCGAGGCTATGAATTTGCCTTTGAGGACAGCGTTGGCTGTGTCACAGGCACACACACTCGCAGAGGCCACAGCCAATGCTGCCTTTCTCTTAGCTCTCGCTGAGCAAGGCCTCTCACTGACCCAAGACTGGACTAGGCTGACAGAGTCCCAGAGATCTTCTCGTCTCGTCCTCCCAGCACTACAATTACAATTACTGGGTGTGCACACCACCACAGCCCGGTTTTTTTTTGAGTGCCAAGGGATTCAAACTCAAGTCCTCATGCTGCCACAGGAGCTTAGCAAGTTCCTCAGTGTTATAGTTTCCCAGGTCTTCCCAGGTCTGCCTGACCTCTCCTCCCAGCCTGGGCTCTAGGGCTAAACCCCCATTTGCCTGTGAGCACGACTAAGAGCAGACTGTCCCCCAGGTGTTCCCAGTCACCCCAGAAAACAGAGCTGACCCAGAGTCGAGGGGGCCGGTGGATGTAAACAGAGTTTTATTGACGGGGATAGGGCTGGGGAGGGTCCTGGACTCAGCTGGCCACGTGGCATGCACGGTCAGCTGGCGGTCAAAGAGTGGACGTCACAAGGGGGGGGCGGGTGGCATGGGCCTCTCTGACCACCCCAGGGCTGTATTTACAGGGGGGTCTGCCCACCTCCACCCCCCTAAGACCCCCACAAGCCCTTTAGAAGCAGGGTTCCCCATCTCCCAGCCTGGACCGCAGGTCCCCTCTGCAGAAGCAGGATTTGAACTCCAAACCGGCACCTCGGAGGCCCCCTCCCCTGGGATTTTCTCCAGAAGTTCCACCATTGGCTCAGCCAACGCCAGGGTCTCTGAGGGCGCCATCACCCACATTCTGAGTCGCACACACGCACACCCACGGCGGCCCTGTCTCACACACGCACACACACACACTTCTGTCCCGGGCCCTTGCACACGAACAGACCATGCACACAGACACACACCCACACACGCAAGGACCCGGGACCGGGGAGGGGGTCCCTTCTGCGGAGGATGACTTGAGGCGGGAAGGCTCATTTCTGCAGCTCTGCCTCCCCTCACCCCACGTCTTCACCCCCCACCCCGGCTGCCACCCCAAGAACGGGGCTGTGCAATTTCTTAGAAAAAAAAAAACTCAAAATAAACAAAAAAAAATCAAAGTCTATGCGCAGAAGGTCAAAGGTCGACCTCCTCCCGCCCACCCCGGGGCTTCGTGTCCTGAATCCTCCGAGATGGAGGGGGCTCTTGTGCTTCCCTGTGGCGAGGGGACCCCCACACATGTGGGTGGGGGACGGACGCACCCCACTCGGAGCCGGCAGGGCCCGGTGACCTGAGCTCGCGCCCCCCGCCCCGCCCCGGTCGCTGTGGTTGGCACCGTCAAGGCGTCCACCCGGCCTAGGGCACCGGGGGTGCAGTCCGCTCACCTGCCCCGCAGGGCAGCAGGTGCGTCGAGTCCGCGGGTGGGTGGCGGCGGGGACGGTGACCTCCGGGCCGGGCCTCGCCGCTGTTGAACGTGTGCGTGCGCCTCAGGGCTGCTGCGGGGGGCCCGTGGGGACCCGGTCTCCGCAGACTGCTGGTCGCGGGTGGGCTCCAGGGCCCGGGCAGACCGTCGCCCGCCGATGGGTCCAAGGGGCCCGTAGGTGCGGACACCACCCGCCGGCGGTCCGGGCTGGCGTGCGGCGTGAGCGGGAAGTCGCCGGGGTGCGAAGCCCGGCCGGGTCTAGAGGCGCAGAGGCGACCGTCGGGGCCTGGCTCCGCCGGCACTGGGGGTTGCTCAGGGGCGCGGGCGGGCGCCAGCAAGAGCAAGGAGGTGGAGGCCGAGGCCGACAGCAGAGCGTGGCTGTGGTCCCAGGCTCGTGGCCCCAGGGCGTGGGCGTGCGGGTGCGGCGTGGGCAAGCGCTTCTGGGGCAGAGGCGTCTGCTCCGGGGTGGGCAGTAGCCCCGAGTCCAGGTCATGAGGGCCACCATGCAACAGTGCTGCCTTCGTCCAGCCGTTCTGCATGAGCGGAGCGAGCAGGGCCTCCGGGGGACCCCCGGGTCCACCGCCGGCTCCGCGGCCCCCGGGCCCCGTACCCCTGCGCTCGCCCAGCCGGCTCACGCTCAGCACTGCCTCTCCGCCGCCGTGCGCCAGGATGGCCTCCTTGTCCTTGCGCCGGGCCAGCTCCCGCCGCTCGCGGAGACCCACGAACCAGCCCACGCTGAAGCCAGACACCACAGCGCCCACCACGAACGCCGCCACCGAGGACGTCACCAGCAGGTTCACTGACACCAGTCCTGCGCGCTCATCCGAGAGGCTGGCGCGCAAGAGTCCTGGGGACAGAAGGTGGCAGTAGGGTCCCAGCCTGAAAGCCAGTCTGTCTGCCCTAGACAGGCACTGAGTCACACGCCCATTTTTTTTTTGGGGGGGGGCAGGTTCCACCCTGACCGAGCCCAGTTTATCGCTGGGGGTTCTAGACCCAGGCTCTACCCCGACCACACCCCCAGGCATGAACTTTGTGTCTGAGCCACGCCCCTTGTCCGTGTTTTTTTTTTCCTGGAGTCCGTATCTTTTCATCCCTCCCTGCAGTCGCCACCAGAGGGCGCCCAGGAGCACAGAGTCACTGTCTCTGCCCAAAGCCTTCCAAAGGCTCCTACCTTCCTCACCCCCAGATACACAGGGGAGTCCCTTTCCCAGCTTACCTGAGCAGTCCCCTAAACCTGAGGTGCTGGCCCCGGACACATCTTGCTCAAACGTGGCACTGAGATGGGGGAAGGGGACAGAAGTAGACTTAGCAGAGAACCCTTTGCACCCAGCATGGCACAGGGAGGGGGATCGTGGACCGTGGATCCTCAGATGCGCCCCCCCACATGTCCTCCTTCCCCCGTACCTGGTTCCTGGTCTGAGGAAAATGCAGGAGCCGTCAGGGGCCCACCCGCAGTATGGATCCTGGCTGCCAATACAGTTCCTATGATAGAGCATGTAACAGCTGCTCAGGGGACCTGGGCCATATGGCCTCCGGAGCCCACACAGTCTGCCCACTGCTCCTCCAACACAGGCTCCATCCTGCCCAGGGCCTTTGCACAGCTGTGTGTGCTGCCCAGTTCACCTCTCCATAAACCAAAGCTTTTCAATGACATCTGGCTGTCTTCTCTGCCTTTGCCTCCCACCCTGTGCCAGCCTTGGGGCGGAAGAGGCACTCACTTCATGCACCCCGAGTGGAGCTGGCAGCGGGCAACGGGCACACGGACCACGCAGCGGGGGAAGGCCGCCAGCAGGCCACCTGAGGTTGTGTCCAGCTCCAGGCTCAGCAGTCGCTGCTCCCACTCACCACCGCTGCTGGACCGTCCACACCTGGGCATACAGAGTGGTGAGTGAGGCTGGTGTGCCCACCCTGGCATCCAGCCAGCTGCTCCCACCTCCTGGTTATCCCCAGACCTGTCAGGTCGGTAGGTTTCAAACTCCTCCAGGAAGACACTGGGCCCGGTGGTCCCTGAGACACTGGCATTGGGCCTCACGAGGAATTTGAGGACGGTGCCCACCTCAGAGCCAAGGAAGACTATTGTCTGATTGCCCCATGGGCCCGCACCCACGTCCACAGCCACTCGAGTCAGCTGGTGCCTAGAACACAAGATGGAGTTGGAGGTCAGGTTGGTCCTGAAGCCCTGCAGGCCTCCTACTCCAGGTATCAAGCATCTCCTAAATTGTGGGGTGTAGGAGTAGTTACACAGATACACACCGACAGTTACACAATGATGCACATGACACTAAGAAGTCATGCTAGGTACTGCCTTGGGCCCTTGGCATAGGCTGTGCCCCCCACTCCCTACCCCAGGGCATTTGCATGAGCTGTCCTTGCCCAGCATATCCTTCAATCAATGAAGGCCCTTATGCCCCCCATGACATCCCAAACTACCCCGTCCCCAGCACTGACCGCATCAGAGTCCTCACGATCCAGGGAGCATGGCCCAGAGAAGGTACCGCTTCGTCCATCAGTGGGTGGGTCTTCACGAAGTTGAGGATCTCATCGGGCAGGGCACTGGAGGCGTTGTACTGCATACCGGGTGCTGCACAGCACCCGGGCCTGAGGGAGGACAGAAGAAGGGGAGTCAAGGAGGGTTCAGAGTACCTGGGGTGCAGCTTGAATGGCTCCCCACTCTGACTTCAACTCTAAACTCTTTGGAGCTTCAGGACCTCTGCACTGTGATCTGATTTGCCCTGAGGCCTCACACAGACGTTGCCTGGCTTATCCCTCTGGTGTTGCTTCCTCCACCAGCTTCTTTCATTTTCCCTCCACCATCTCCTCTCCCAAGCTGGGTGTCACTCTCACCTGGGCCGTGGCACTTGGTCTTCAGGTACTGGCGTCCAGATGGACTCGGGGGACTTCTGCTCTCGGAAGCGGCCTTCAAACACAGCAGCCACTTGGTTCATGTCAAAGGCGCAGACGGCTGAGCCGGGGATGCTGCCGAGGAGGGTAGAGACACTGCTGAGCCAGGTGGGGATGAAGTCACACAAGCCACTCCACCTCCCGAACACCCCCAGGGCCTTTGCATCTGCTCAGTTCCCACCATGGCTCGCTTGACTGTCTAGTGTTCCAGTCACATCTGCTGACCTCTCTCTATGGATCGTCATTTGCCTATGGTTCCCTTGTGCTCTGGGACCCAAGTCTGAGCCTTGCTCCATGTGTGATCCTCCATCATTCCAGCATATTTCTTGATCCCTCTGGCTCCTGTGACACCTGACACATGAGCCTCCTTCGCAGACCAGCATACAGCCTCTGAATCTTCATCTATCCTGTTCCCTCTTCCAGGGCCCCAGTGTCCCTTCTTCAGGAGCCCTTCCCGCCATGTCCCGAGGGACCACAGGACTCTGAGTGTCTCTTTTTTTCCTTGGCCCCAGCTTGGCATGGAGGTCTCCTGGAACCAATGCCGCCCAACACAGGACTCAGAATGTTTGCTGGGTGAATGTGCAAACCCGGGGATTCTGCTCACCAAACACCCCTGGTGGGCGCCCTGTGGCATTGGCTGACCTGTTGCTGGGGGTTGAGAAGACAGCAAGGATCACCGGCCGGCCACCCAGGCTCACTACACCTGTCACAGCCTGCAGTACATTGAAGTAGAAGTGCGAGTCCCCAGGCACAGAACAGTTGAGCCGGGCCTTCAGGAAAGAAGTCCACTGCTTCTCCAGCACCCGTGGGGAGCCACCCACATCATTCTTGCACACACGGGCCACGCGGGATACCACCACCTGGACAAGCATCAGGCATGAGGAACAACGTGAGTCAGCATGGTGTAGAAATAGCTGCTGCAAGGGCTGGAGATATGGCTCAGAGGTTAAAAGCATTGCCTGCTCTTCCAAAGGTCCTGAGTTCAATTCCTAGCAACCACATGGTGGCTCATAACCATCTGTAATGGGGTCTGGTGCCCTCTTCTGGCCTGCAGGCATATACACAGACAGAATATTGTATACATAATAAGTAAATTTTTTTTTTAAAAAAAGAAATAGCTGCTGCAAGCCATGCAGGACAGAGGGAAGCTCTGCTATAAGAACTAGAGGGGACCTGCCACATGGGACGCCAGACTCCAGGGATACTGACGGCACAGGTGACAAAGCAGGAGATAAATTGATGGGTGGGTGGATGGATGGGTGAGATGGGTGGATGGGTAGATGGGTGGGTGGATGGGCGGGTGGGTGGATGGGCGGGTGGGTGGGTGGATGGGCGGGTGGGTGGGTGAGTGGATGGATGGATGGGTGGATGGGTAGATGGGTGGGTGGATGGGCGGGTGGGTGGATGGGTAGATGGGTGGGTGGATGGGTAGATGGGTGGGTGGATGGGTAGATGGGTGGGTGGATGGGCGGGTGGGTGGATGGGTAGATGGGTGGGTGGATGGGCGGGTGGGTGGGTGAGTGGATGGATGGATGGGTGGATGGGTAGATGGGTGGGTGGATGGGCGGGTGGGTGGGTGAGTGGATGGATGGATGGGTGGATGGGTAGATGGGCGGGTGGGTCGATGGATTGTAGCCAACTCAGGTTAATGCTTCCTTGAAGGACTGAAGAACAGATAGCATGGTCTGTGATCTTGTGTCAGTGAGACAGACAGAGTGTTGAGGGATGGAGGCAGCCGGAGCTGTGGGGTCAGATGACACCAGTATCTCCACCACTTCTCTCTACAAAGATTTCAAACTCTACAGTTACTCGCTAAATGTCTTCCAGCATCAGAGGTTTGGGCCTTGCTGGGGGGACACTATAAAGACTGGGCCCTCCGACCCAGATGGATTCCATGGTTAGAACTCCTGTCCACCTTCCCTGATGTGAGCTTCTCAACTCAGTGTCCCCCTGCCCAGTCATCCCAAGGGTAGTTTTGTCACCTTTTCCAGGTAGTTAAACTCCATGGCGATTTCTCGGAAGAAGAAATAGACATGACTTCCCCATTCCACCGCATGTACAAAGTAGGGCTCTGTGGAGAAGAATCGGGGTCCAGCCTGAGTCGTCAGGAAGGGGCTCTGGGGCTCAGAATGTCACCAGCGCAAACTGTGAGCTGAGCCTTTTATTATGAAGAGGGGGCTTAGAATTGCCACTTAGTCAAAATGACTTTACTTTAACTCTTTTTGGGTGAGTGGGGTCATAACAAAACCACTGTGTCTATGCTCCCTAAGCTAACTATGCTGTTTTATGACCTATGTCCTCTCTATTTGGTGGAGAACGAGGCCCCAGGGTCTGCTCTCCTGTCCTTCCTCGAGGTTCCTCAGTCACCCGCTTCTAGCATGTTCTGCTTTACATCAAAATCTTCATCTAGTCTCATCTTTAAAAAGATCAACAGATTCCAAAACGGAGATCCCAGTCCCTCTGCTCCTGATCTCCTCCGGGGCTTTTCCTTGTTTGGGAATGTCAGGTAAATGTCACAGCTACAGCTCACACTCTGTTCTCAAGGGTCTCACCTTTAAACCACTTGGAGTCATGCTTCACTGTGCGCAGGGTGGGCCGGTCCCCGAGGCTGCGGTAGATGACAGCATCGATGGCTAAGAAGTCAGTCACCGTGGCTGTGAAGAGCATTCCATCTGGGGACCAAGTATGAGAGGAGCAGATAGGGGGTTAGACTGAGAAGGACCAGAGAGAAGCCAGGCATGGTGGCACACTCCTGAATCCCAGCACACGGGAGCCAGAGGCAGGTGAATCTGAGATCAGGGCTAGCCTGGTCTACAGAGCAAGTTCCAGGCCAGTCAGGGCTACACGGTGAGCCACTGTCTCGAAAAACAAGGAGGAGAAGGAGGAGGAGGAGAAGGAGAAGGAAGAAGGAGGAGGAGGGGAGGAGGAGGAGGAAAAGGAGAAGGAAGAAGGAGGAGGAAGAGGAGGAGGAAGAAGAGGAGGAGGAGGAGGAGGAGGAGGAGAAGGAGGAGGAGGAGGAGGAGAAGGAGGAGAAGGAGAAGGAGAAGGAGAAGGAGAAGGAGAAGGAGAAGAAGAAGAAGAAGAAGAAGAAGAAGAAGAAGAAGAAGAAGAAGAAGAAGAAGAAGAAAAGGCCCAGGGGGGCGGGGGGGGGCAAAAACTGGAACCTCAGCCTAACATGGCCTGTCACCAGACTGAACCTGGAACCCATCACGATCCCAGGCTGAGTCTTGGTCCCAGGTTCAATCTCTTCCTCTATGCTCAGCCTAGCCACCATCCTGACCTTGACTCTGACTGTGTCTAGAGTCTGTCTGTCCATTTCCCAGCTGCCTCCGAGTGACCAAGACTTTAGGATGAATGGGCCAACGCAGGAATTGCTCACCTGAGAAGAGGGCGACATTGGCATGCTTGGGGTCGTAGGGGCAGCGGGCCATGCCGCTGATGTTGTCCCCGAGAGGCTGCAGCGTGTCCATCTGCATGGAGGATGGAGTCTGAGCAATGGCTCTCACTCTGCCTGGCAGCTCCTGGCTTCCCCCACTCCCCAACTCCAGAAAAACCCTCACTTCATCCTGCATTACTGTGTGACATTGGCCAGTCAGTTAACCTCTCTGGGCCTTAGTTTCCTATGAAACTATTCACATTCCTATGGTATGTGAACGGGCCCGAGCCTATTGTAGTCAGTCTTGCAGGAAAAGGGGAAAAATCCCGGCAGGCCTAGCATAAGGGTACATGTGGCTGGGAGGAAACACTGGGCAGATGGAGGTGAAGCAGACCCCTTAGGGGCTCGGAAGGGCTGAGACTCACACTGTAATTGGCGCAGATGGGGTTAAATGCATTGGAGCCACACACGAAGAGCGTGGACTCGTCACGAAGCAGGAGCACCTTGACGAAGTTTCGACACTCGCCCTGGGGTGGAGAGGGAGGAAGGGGACATTAAGGGTGTCGTCCAGTCCCTGTGAACACGGCTTGAGCTGGGAAGTCAGCTGAGGCTGACCTAAGGTATGGGGTTACATGATGGGATGAAGGGGGTTGGGTATGTCCTGGGTAGATGGGGAGAGACAACTGAAACTTCCTGCCTTCAGGGAAACCATCACGAGGTGGGAAGAACCTCCCTGAGACTGGCCGGGGGGTAGGGGGGTAAAGGGTGGGCTAGGCCACGGCAGTACCAGGTCCCTCTAACCTCTTGCTTGCCCTTCATCCGACACACATTGATGTCACTGGGATTGGAGCGCCAGGTCAGCTTCTGCCGACACAAAGAAAGTGGGGTGAGGTGAGTGTGGTCCTCAGCATCCCTCGGATCCCTCCTCTCAGCCGAGTTCCACCTTCCCTCTTGGAGCCCCGGGACTGGCTGGCGCCTTCCTCACCCTCTGGTACCGCAGCTCTGTGGATGTGGACGGTTCCAGCTCTACCTGGTACAGGTTGTCTCTATAGGAAGAGCACGGTCTGTGAGGTTGGGGGACCCCACCACCGTCAGTCCTACCACAATACATATGGTGCCCATTCGGCACCCACGCCGTCCCTGGCCCGATTTGCTGTTTCTGCCTTTGAAATCTATGCCATATCCACCCCTTTCTCACCCCCAGCACGTGCCACCTCCTCCAGCCTCTAATCCTAACAGCTTGCTCACATCCAGGGCTCAGTGCCAACCTGCCACCAGGAGGCGACTGTGAGCCCCGAGTCCACTCCTTAGCCCGCAGCCTGTCACTCCCTCTGCCAAGCCCTTCTATCGCTCTCTCTAGGCACCCAGTAAATTGTGCCCAGATATTGTCCCCAACTGTAATACCCAGGTCAACTGTAGGCTCTAATGCAGAATTCAATGCCCTTAAAACTCAGACTTAAGGGTCTGGAGAGATGCCTCAGTGGTCAAGAGCACTAGCTGCTCTTCCAGAGGACCTGAGTTCAATTCCCAGCACCCACATGGCAGCTCACAACTGTCTGTAGCTCCAGTTCCAGGGGACCTGACACCATCACATGCAGGCAAAACACCAATGCACATAAAATAAAAATAAGTAGCTGGGCGGTGGTGGCACACACCTTTAATTCCAGCACTTGGGAGGCAGAGGCAGACAGGTCTCTGTGAGTTCGAGGTTTGCCTAGTCTACAAGAGCTAGTTCCATGACAGGTTCCAAAGCTACAGAAAAACCCTGTCTTGAAAAACCAAAATTAATAATTAATTTAAAAAAAAGAGCTCAGACTTAAGGCAAGTGATCTCTGTGAGTTCGAGGCCAGCCTACAGAACGAGTTCCAGAACAGACAGGAGTACACAGAGAAACCCTGTCTTAAAAAATGACAGCAACAACAAAACCAAACAAAAATCTCAGGCTCAGGCCCAAGTGCCCTTCAGACAGCACTCTGTACCCTCAGGAGGTAAAGTCACAGGCTGCAAAGCCAACCGGTGGCCCCAGAGCGGAGGGGAAGAGACCCGCCCCCACAGGTCGTCCTCGGCACCCGTGCACCTTTACATAAACACATCACGTATGTCACACATCACGTATGTCACACAGACACAAGCACAAAGTAAAATAAACCGGGTGATGGTGACGCACGCCTTTTATCCCAGCACTCAAGAGTTAGAGGCAGGCAGATCTCTGTGAGTTCCAGGACAGCCAGGGCTACCCAGAGAAACCCCATCTCAAACAAGCAAAACCACCCAGCATTCAGCATCCTTAAACTCAGTGCTCAATAGTCTTACAACTCAGTTCAGCACCCTTGAAACTCAGCATTCAGCACCAACCACAGGTCGCGCATTCCAGTCAGGTAACAAGCCCATCACGCAGCCCCTCAACTGTGCTGTCGTAGAGTCCCAAACACTTGCATACCTGTCCCCGATGAACAGTGTCCTGTTAACGCGTAGCACCCGCTGGATGTTGAGGTCCTCGGCACCCTCCGCAGGGGTCAGACGACCAGGCCCGCTGCCCACGAACACGGGGTAGTGGCTCAGGTCTAGGGGAGGGCGTGAAAGGAGGACGCACTTGGAAACAAGATCCCGCCCACCTGGGACCCCGACACTCCCCACCCGTCGATTTCCTACTCACAGTCCCTGGGGGCCACGCTGAGTGGAGGTGGTTCTTCCGGGAAGAGACCTTGAGCGACCCCCAGGAGCAGCAGCAGGAGCAGCAGCAAGGCTGGGCGGGGAGGAGGCGCTCGCGGGGTCCGCATGGCGAGGACCAGGTGGCCGCAGGTGACACCTGCAAGTCAGGACTGGGGTGAGTGGCGCGGTCTGCAGTTCCAACAGCAGCCGGCAGGGGGCGCGCGAGCCCCTTCCTCTCAGACTAAAAGTAAAAACATTGATAATAATAACGACGCTCAGACGTTGTTTAATTAACAAGCGACTTTACGACCACATGTGAGTAAAAATCTCAGGAAATAGCTGCAAACGAAAATGCATTAGGTAATTAAAAATTAATCACGAGAATTACAATAATGGATATTATCTTAAAACATGCGCTTTAGAATCCAATTTCAAAAAGCATTTAAAAATATCATTCAAATTAAAACACGAAAAGGCTTAGAGCCTGGCGTCGTTGCGCAGGCCTGTCATATCAACCCCGGGGAGGCTGAGGCAGGAGCATCATTATTAGGTCTAGGCCAGCCTGGGCTTAACAGCAAAACCCCATGATAAAACCAAATCGCCACAAAATTAAAATAAAGAGGGACATGATTTTTAAAGGCAAAGGCTGAACAAACCATAAGAGAATTAAAAGCCCACGGTGCTTTATAAACCACAGCATAAGCAATGGGGTCCGGAACATCCCACAAGACAGGACCTGGTGTCCCTGGTGAACTTGACTTTCCTCTTGCCGATTCCTCTTGCTCTCATCCATAACTGAGGAATCCTGAGGTATGTGAGTTCACACAAGGGACCCCAGCCCTCCAAAACTGGGGATCCCGGGGCATGGCGGCACCTCCCTACCAGAAAGGGGTGCAGTTCAGGTCCCAGGCACCCCTCATGGGACTCTCAGCAGCTTCATCAATCTTCAACCAACTCTGGGCCTCAGTTTCCTCATCCAGGCAGCAGAGATTTCTCCCAGCCCTCCCTCCCCCCACGATCGTGTGTCTTGGGGATCTGGAGCCCCAGTAGGTGGGGGCGATGGAGGGAACATCAGTCCCAGAACACAGGGCTCTAACGTTCAGGGCCAAAAAACAGGAAGACCTTGCGTGGCTTCCTCTCCCTGACCCTGGCTTCCAGGATTTGTGACTCAGAGGATGCACGTCCTCAGACACGGGTCTACTTCCTCATGAGCTTCCTACAGGGCTCCTCCCTGCGCTGCCCCCCTCTACTTACCCGCCCACCATGACCTCAGCCTGCAGACTGCCCCAGTCCCTCACTGGGGATTCTAGGCGGGGCCCCACCCTGGCCACGCCTCCAGCCCCTCACTGGGGGATTCTAGGTCTGATTCTGTAGCTCTGGACTCAGAGTTCAGGGAACACAACCACAGGAGTCGCATTGGGGAGCTCTATTTTTAGCAAAAGTCCCTGTCCCCCAGAATAAGATGGAATATTAAACAATTTTTTTTTTGAGACTGGTTCTTACTATGTAGACCAGGCTGGCCTCAACCTCCCTGAGATCCACTCCTCAGCCCTGAATCTGGGTCTTTAAGGCAACACTATTGAATTGGGGTTCCAACCATTCTCTGACACGCTGCAGCCTCCTTGCACCCCAAGGCCCTTCCACACCATCCAGGATGCCCCTCCCCGCTCCACTCAGCTCAGGGTCACCCACACATTTTCCACTCATCCATGAAGTTCTTCAGCACACAGGAGCGAAGGACACTGTGGGTCTAGCTCCTCTAGGCTCCCACCACCTCCCTCAGACCTCAGCCCACTGTCCCCAGCCCCATCCTCCCTCCTCCCTCTCTGTGCCCCCTCCCCACTGCTCCATACATAGGCTGAACCCCCTAGGTGCCCACACTACTCTCCTACGGTCAGGTATATCTTTGGCACTCAATAATCACTGTGTGTAAATACATGACCACCACGGAGAGCTGTGCCCTGCTGCCTCAGTGTCCCCAGTCCCCTGACATAACCCACGGTCACCCCATCGCCAAACCTGTCCTAGTGTGAGTGACCACCCACACGTTTCAAATGTGTCCCTGGGTGCACCCCCACCCCCGGCACCTGCCTGCGTGCCTCCCCCACATGGCTTCCAGGGACTCCGGTTCATGTGACAGCCCAATCTCACTGGCTGTGTGAGGAAACTGAGGCCCGGCACGTGGGATGGGCAGGCCCAGCCAGAGGCCAAGGACCTTCACTTCCCGGACTCTGCCTTCAGAGACACAACCGCAAATGTCCCAGATGTCACAATTGAGCCTGGGGGCAGAACACCTCCAGTTGGTGGAAGTCTCTGGCTGACCCCCAACCCAACTCCTCGTCCCCACCCTCACCCAACCCCCCAATCCCACTCACCCCATCCCCCTCCCTCAGTTCACCTTACACCTCCTCACCCACCACCCCAAACTCCTCATCCCCTCACCCCTGCATCTCCATAAGCAAGTTCTAAATTCAGTCCCTCTTGATTTCAGGGGGACTGGGATGATGTGGAAGGGTCCCCCCACCTTCCTGCCTCCCCATTCCTCATGACCACCAAGCAAGTAACAGTTGGGCTTTCAGACTCTGCCCCTCACCTGGCTGTGACTCTGACAGACCCTCAACTGTAGGCAATCCCCTGCCTCCTGCTTCCCCAGTGGCACTGGCTTCCCCAGGGGGATCGGGTGACTGGCAGCAGCCAGAGCTGGCCTGGTCCGGTTACTGGGTTACTGGCTCTCCTTACAGCCACCCCCAGCTGCTTCATGCCCCACTTAGCAAAGGCAGAGGAGGGGACTCAACCTCATCCCCTCAATTTGAACCCGTTTCTCGACTCCTCAATATGGCAGCCTCAGTTTCCTGATGGCCCGACACGGTATCCAGTAAGCTATCCAAGTGTATATGAGTGGTGCACAATGGTTGCTTAACTATAAGGGTGTCAGAGCTTGCTGTGTCCTCCCTCTGGGAAGTGAGGGCTGGTCTGGCAGCCACTGCTGTGTCCCCACAACACGAAGTCAGCATACCAGGTGAATCAGTGCCCTGAGAAGGATTGGCAAGGGCAAGCTCACACTGAACTTTCTGAGCACCGACTCTATACCAGCACGGTCAAAGATACAGCCATGATCCGAATCACATATGCCCAGGCCTTGGCACATGACGGGTATACAGAAAGTGGTCAATAAACGACATGCAAATAAACGACCCCTCAGAAGTGTGACCCCAGAGCTCAGGGAGGCTGCATCACTTGGCCTAGGTCACACGGCCTAGGTCACGTGGCACAGCCCAGTGGACAGTGGGGTTGAGAGCAGAGGAGGGAACCTGTGAGTCCACTCCCGATGGACACCTGAGATAAGCGCAGGGACAGGCTCCAGGGCCTCGCAAGGACTGCTGGGAACAGGAAGTGAGGAAGACAGGCAGAAATGGGTCTTGCTGGGGAAGACCCTGGGGTCAAAGTGGACCACAGGCCCCAAGTGACCGCCCATGGTGGGAGTCAAAGCCAGGGTCACTCCAGGATGACCCCAGGACCATAGCACCCCAGTCCCAGCTTTGCGTCTTCCCAGCACCTGGGAGCCAGACCCACTGAAGGGGTCTACACAAACACTTATGGAGACCTACTGTGTTCCTAGCTCACATCTGGAGACCTACTATGTTCGGAACTCACATGATGGAGTACACACTGTATTCAGGATCACATGATGGAGCACCCACTGCGCTCCCAGCTCACATGTGGAGACCTACTGTGTTCAGGGATCACATGATAGAGCACCTACTGTGTTCCCAGCTCACATCTGGAGACCTACTGTGTTCAGGGATCACATGATGGAGCACTCACTATGTTCCCAGCTCACATCTGGAGACCTACTGTGTTTAGAGCCCTGTGGTGGTGTGTCAGAGAATGTCTGCCTCAGTTCCTGGAATAGGAATTACCTGAACTTTTCACCTGGGAGAAGACTAAAGCCCAGAGTGGGCAGAAGGAGTCCAAGATTGAACAGCCACAACTACTGCCCACGAGGACCTACCTAGGGGTGAAGATGTGCCCAGTTTCTGGAATCCCCAATGTCTGTCCGTACTCCCTGCAGCCTGCGCCATCTATCCAGCTCCCTTCTCCCTCCCCCCAGTCACAGAGGTCCTCCCCCATCACACCAGAATGCATCATGCAACTGATTCCCTTCTACAGCAGCGACCCCTGCCCTGGGACTTAGCATGGCCCTCTGTCCCCTGCCCAGGGGCCTGTCCACAGCTGTGTTTCCCGCCCTGGGCCTCTGCACTGTCAGAGGGTTGAGGGCCACATCCTGGGAAGGGATCTCTGCTGCCTCTAGTGTGACAACCTCCCGCCGGACTTCCACAACAGCCGGCACAGCCCCTGCTGCAAGGCCCTTTTCCATGCACCTTCCCTGATCCACAATGCAGAATTCAACTTTCCCTAGCTTCAGTTGCCCCCTCCACTCCAGCTCCAACTGCACACAGTAGAGTGAGCCAGTATCTGCCTCAGTTTCCCCTCTCATGGTCTGGAAGAGTTCTAAGGAACAAACAGAAAAGCTGGGGTGGTTGTCTGGGCAAGACAATGACCACAGTACACAGGGGCCACTGGGAATGTTTGTTGACTGACTGAATGACTTCTCTAATCATTCAAGGTACCTCTAGAAGAAAGTTCCTTGGGGCTGAGCCAAGTGCATCCTGGGAAATGAGGTCTTCAGCCAGCCCAGCCTGCATCTCACCTGAGTTAAGAGTCACCCACCCACCACGGTCAGCCCTCGGTTCCCAGCGACCCTGAGATCTCCCCATGTCCCCTGTCTCTTAACAATCCCGCGTGGCCCCGGGAATGACGCTCCCCCTTCACAAAGTTCAGGCACCCTGGAAGTTCTCCCACTCCCCAGCCCAGACCGCCCAGCTGCCCTTCCAGGGCCACACCCAGGGTCAGCTCGGGACACCAGCCTTCCCTGGAGGCGACGGTCACCTTTCCTTCAGGCTCACCTGTCCGCAGTTTGACGTCACCTCTTCCGAGGGCAGCCACCTGCCTGCCCTCTGCCACAGACAGACAGATGGACGGGGTCGGGGTGGGGGGTGGGGGGTGGGGGGTGGGGGAGGACTGGAAGCCCCAGAGGATCTGAGGCCTCGGGAAACGCAGTGGGGGAAGAAGCAGGCAGAGCTGGTCGCACCAGAGGGCGCTCAGAGATTGACCTCCTAGCCCAGGACACACAGCAAAGCTAAAAGTTCAAACCGACTTCCCTCCAGGGCCCAAGACATCCAGGGCCACCTCGGAAGAGGGGTACTTGAGAGTGCTTGGTTTCCAGTGAATAGAGAGAGCGGCTCCCTCACTTGCTGCCCGAGAAACCCAGGGCCCCACAGAACAAGGCAGTCCCAGTGGGCATTCAGGGCCTCAATTTCCCCACTTCCTTTTGGCTCCCAGGCTGCCAGCTACTCAGTCTGAGGCTCCCCAGCAGAGAACAGTGACCTCCACTCTGCCAGACAGTAGGCCAGGTGGCATCAGGCCCTCCCAGGTCCAGGCCTTGAACCCCAGACCTCCCCACCTCTAACTTCTCAATAACCTGAAAGCAATCGTGCACCCTGAAAACCTGCCAGGGGCTGAGAAAGGGAACCAGGCAGAAGCCGCCTGGCCAGGCCCTCCAGTCATCTGTCCTCGGAGCATCCTCCAGTCCAGAGCTTGCTGGGCTGCAATATTGGGGTTCCCAACTCGGTTACACTCAGCTTGGGGTGGGGGTGTCCAGAGGCTAAAAGAATCTGGGGGTGACACAGACCTCAGGCAGGTGACAGAACCTGGGGGGGGGGGCGACACAGAGCTCAGGCACCGGGGGCTGGGGAGGGGGCAGAGACCTGGGTGGGGGAACGACACAGATCTCAGGTGGGGATGAAACACACACAGACCTCAGGCAGAGTGACAGCGACCTGGGAAGCTCAGTGACACAGACCTGCGGGAGCAGGCACACGGACCTCATGGGGACACACAGAGACAGCAAACGTTGATGACACAGAACAGACCTCAGGCGGGGGTGACACAGACCTCAGGTGGGGGTGACAGACCCCTAGCCGAGAAAAACTGGGATCCGTGAGTCCCTCCTGACCTCAGAGCTGTCGCAGGCCTAGAATTCGCCATCTGAGGCCGAGGTGGGGGTTCAGCCTGGCAGCAGTTCTGGGGAGGCGCCCCAAAGTCGGCGGTGGAGAGCAGGATGGGACACGTGACCCCCGCCCCAGGGACCAATCAGCGCCGCGGTCGGCCGGGGGGGCCACGGTGGCACCCACCCTGTGCGGCTGCTAGAGATGCTCCTTTGTCCCATTGTCGGGCTTTGGGGGACCTTGGTCGCCCCCCTCAGGGCCCCGCTGCAGCGGGGGCGTTGGCCGCGGTCTGTGTGCCCCCCCCCACTCCAGCTGCGTGGCCGAAGGGGACCGGCAGGTTCCCGAGAGCTCGGGGAGCAGCCGGTGCACGGGGCCGCGTGGGAACCCACGGGAGGTCGCGGCCGCGTGTCCCGCCCCCTCCCCCACCCCCACCCGCAGGCCGTCGCCCCAACAATTCAAAGCCACCGTCTCTGCCCCGACGCGACGAGCCCCGGCCTTGGCTGCAATCCCCGCCCGCTGCGCAGCCCGTTAGCCCCGCCCAGGGCGCTGGAGCCGCGACCGCACGCGGGGGCCCGAGCCAGTGTCGCTGCACGAGGCGCCCGCGGCCTGTGCGTGCCCGGTGCGTGAGTCCCCAGTGCATCTGTCTCCGCATCTGTCCCCGCGTCCGTCCCCGTGTCCGTCCCCGCATCTGTCCCCGCTGCATCTGTCCCCGCAGCATCTGTCCAAGGTGCGTCCCCGCGTCAGTCGCCGCGTCTGTCCCCGCGTCCGTTCCCGCTCTCACCTCGAAGCGCAGGCCGAGCACTTGCCCGGCTCGGCCCCGGCCCCGTAGCACCTCAGCCCGGGCTCCCACGCGCGGGCGGCTCCCGCGGGGGCGCAGCGCGGTGTCCGGGCCGGGGCCGCATCTCCGCCGCCGCCGCTGCGACTCCCGGCTCCGCCACCTCCGCCCCCAGCGCCCGAGCCCGGAGCCTTGCAAAACCCGGCGCGGATTGACGCGGAGCGGAACGCGATCGTAAGGAGAGTGGTGCCACGGCCTTCCCCGGCCTCAGTTTCCCTCTGTGCTTCTCACCTTTCACCACGGGAGTGACGCTAAAGGCCACGGGGTCCCGCACTGAGCGGGGTATCTCCAGTATACAGTATACATAGACGCTTTGCTATTGGTTGTTTTACATACAATTATTATTCCTCCCCACCCCGTTCACAGGGTTAGGTCCCATGGCCCCTGTGGCTCATGACATCCTTGAGTCAAACCAGGAGGATCTCTTTTATTTATTTATATTGTTTGACTAACTAAAGCGGGCTCGCCTATGGAGTCCAGGCTAGCCCGGAACCCAGAGTGCAGACTAAAGGTCTGCGCCATCACGCCCGCCCGCAACACTGTCTGAGGGACATTGGACGGCAAGACATCTCTTTCCATGCTTCAGTTTCCCTCTGTCGGAAGCCATCCTCATCCCAGATGTGACCTAATGCTGAATGCAAACCTCTCTCTCCCTCGGAGCTAGGGGCCACTTTATCGCTGTGCATCCAGTATACAGAAAACACTCTTTCGCTGTTGTCTGGAGTAAATCCTACACACGCCGCAGCTGGGCACCCCTGTCCCCAGGACTCCAGCCCGAGGGACAACTCGGGTGTTAGGATTTGAACTCTGAGTCGAGGTTACATGGACGTCTGGACGTCCTGAGGGGTTAGGCAGGCTCCCTGTTTGTCTCCAGGCTGAGACCTCACCGTGACCTATGCACCCTCTTTGCTGTCCCCAGCAAATCAGTCAAGACACAGCTTCTGTGGAGATACTGAGGCCTGCGAGGCAGGGGACAGGGACAGACCTAGGTCTACTCCTTGACCTATAATCCGTTCATCCGACAAACACTAATTGTCTGTGTCCTTGGTCCCGGAGGCCTGCCAAGGTGACCAATGGCTGCAGAAACCCAAGGGCTCTGTGACCGCCTGGGGCGGGGGAGGGAGGGCACGGGGAAGTTGTCAGGGCACGGTGCGGTGCGGGGAAGGACTGTCCCCAGAGAGACCTGTCTGAACAAAGGCCCATGGTCATGAATGCTGCCTCTTTCACAGACAGGACAGGGAGGTCAAGTGGCCCTCCCCCACCGGCTCCGGCTGGTCTCGGCGCTGACCTGATGGCCATGGGGAGTCAGGGAGGAGGGACCTCGCCTGAAGCCTCCAGAGCCAGCAACAGCAACCCTCCTCTCAGCTGTGGGGCAGACCCCGCCCCCTGGGCCTCAGTTTTCCCAGCCTAGGCAGCGCTGCGCGCCCGCCCTACTCCGGGCTCAGAGATTCCAGTGCGGATTTTGGGGACGCCCGAGGCTGCCGACACCTTCTTTCTTGGTTGCGGCCCAGGGGTGCGAGGGGGTCCGGAGAGACCCTAAGAGGGACAGTCGGCCTCGGAGACACTAAATCGGAAGGCTGGGTCCAGGGACAGCGAGGACCCTCTCCGAACTCTGCGCGCCCCCGCTCATTCCTCTCCTCCCCAGTTTGCTGTGTGACGCCAGGCAGCTCCCTGACCCTCTCTGGGTCCATTTGAAGCTGGACAACCAACTTGCAACGGACCACCTGGATAGGGATCCAGGCAGTCCCTTGCCTCAGTTTCCCCCTTTATGAGAGCACACTTGGAGCCAAGTGGTGGGAGGGTCATAGTTACTCCACCGCACTCGGTGTCACCCCGGATCCGGGCTGTGACCAGGGAATCCCCCCGGGGCTGTTCAAAGGGCAGCTGCGATTGGCTGAGGCCTCTCGTGACGTCAGGCCCTCCCTGACGCCCCCTCCCCCAAGAGGCACGTGGAGGGGGGGGACGACGGCCACGGGGGAGGGGCTCGGCTCGGGCAGATTGGGGTGTCCCCCCCCCAGCCTGAGGTAGCAGCTGAGAGGGGCAGACGCGAGTGTGCGCGTCCTTCAGTCCCCTCGGCCCCCCCACCCGGGGCTGCAGCTGCTCGGGCGACAGATGCACCGCTCAGTCCTCCCAGCTGGTCCCAGAACTCACGCGGCCCGGGTGGGGGAGGGTTGCGGCGGGTTCTGACCCTTCCTTGCCCCTGTCCTTTGACCCCTGGGACAGCGGTCCTCTCGGGGACCCTCCCTTAAGTTCCAGGCTCTCCCTGGGCTTCTTTCAGTATTGGGTGACCTATTGGGGTGGGGGCATGCGAGGCCACCAGCAACCTCGGGAAAGGCACAGAACGCGGCCAACAAATAACAAAACAATCCCTGGGGTGTACAGAGTCCTGATGAAGACAGGGGCCTGTATTAGGCACCTGCTGCATGCAGCTCCAGGAACCCCCGAGTGCAGCTATTGCTACTCCCTGAGTGAGGAAATTGAGGCCTGGACCCTGGGGTGCGGATTCCAACCCTGTCTGTTGAGAGTAGTGTTGAAGTTTGGCACGTGTGCTGGCCCCCTCTGTACCCCTTCTTCCCTGCAGACCCAGCTCCTGCCCCCCTCTCCCCTGCCCTCTGCTGGGCCACCCAGGTCTGTCCCCTCCCAAGGGTGAGGCCCAGGTCTACCCTGCCCTTTGCTGAGCCCCGGGGTCTGTCATGTGTCCTGGTAAATAGGTGAGTTATGAATGCTGTCAGGACCTGTCTCCTTGCATTGAGGGGGAAACTGAGGCCCAATTGACTCCAGAGTGAACTCCAAACTTCCGACTTTCCCCACCATTAAAGCAAAGCAACTAAGGGGACCTTCTTGCCAAAAACCGAGGAGAGGTATCCAGTGAGACAACGATTTCGGGAGCACTTACTGAGCGCCTACTGTGTGCACGTGTGAATAACACTGCGATGCATCTTATTGAGCACCTACGGTGTACACCACAGCCCAGGTGCTTTGTTCCCTCTGATAGCCCAGGACACTATGTCCTCAGTGTGCACTGTAATCCAGCTACTTTGTGGATTTGGATGGCCTTGTGTGCACCTCTTGAACAACTACTGTGGCAACACAGCTCAGGCTTTTGCACACTGGGGTGGCACAAAACCCTGGGTGCTTTGCACAGTTGTAACAGCAGGATTCAAACCCAGGACAGAGACTCTGGTGGGTCTGAGTCTTCCCCTGGTTAGGAGGGAGGATGTGTGTGAGGCTGGGCTGTGTGGAGCCTGAACTGACCTGCCAGAGCCCCAAGACCCTTTTCCTCCTCCCCCCCCATATCTCTTCATCCCACCAGTTCCCCCCACCCCAGCACCTCAGCAGAACTCTCCAGAAGAAAGAGATCACAGCATTTCCTACTCTAACCAGCAAAGTCCCCAGGCCTAGTACTGCCCTGGGTGGTCCTCACCCTCCAGACTGTCCTTTGCATATGCAAATGAGGCCAGAGGCATTCTGGTCCCCAGTTCTGAAAGGGAAGAGAGACATCCTGATAAAGCCACCCTCAAACTCTCCAGAACTCATCTTCGCTCTGCTCTGGGAGGGACAATCACTATGTGGCTGCATCCTGCCTCAAGGCCTTGGCACAAATGGTGCAGAGGGATTAGAAGCAAGCTGGGTAAAGTCTGAAGCTCGCAGAGACGCAGAGATGGCAATCCAAGCTCAGCCTTTGCCTCCAGGGGGCTGATTGACAAGAAGTCATTGCTGAAGATGCCCAGCACACAGTAGGTGCTCAATTTGAGATTCAGTTTTCCATCTCTGTATTTCTCTGAGTCTGGGGTAGGAGCTCACCATAGAAATATTACATAATCAGGAAAAACACAGCATGCTGACATGGCCTGGCAGGATCCTGCTCCCGGGGAGTTCTGAAGTCAGAGCTGAGGAGATAGCGGGAGGGGCTAGCAGCAGGTTGGAGAAGGCAAGATGTGGATAAATAGAACGTTCTGGAGATGGTGGTAGGGACTGCCACACAGGTGTGGATGAGCTAGGCGCTGAGAAGTTAGTAACCGGGTAAGATGCGTGAGATGGATGGGGGGGCTGCTTCGAACAGGGTGCAGGTGCTAATGACCTCATCCTGTGGCACCAGCCACCAGGCCGGCGTGGGTCACACTGACATCAGCATGTGTCGGGCACTGGTGGCTCTATGCTCAGACTCACATACCTCCGCAAACCCCAGTTACCAGCTAACTTGAGTGTGCACCTACTGTGTGCTGGGCACATGCTGTTCCGGCAGAGCTCAGGCACCATCTGTTCCATGCACATTTATTGAGTACCTTCCGGATGCAGCAGAGGACACAGGGTGAAGATCTCCAGCTTCCAGGTCCTGACATTCCAGGGAGACAGACACAGGAACCAAGAGGTCCATCCCGGGCTGTGTGGCAGAGTGGGAAGAAGGAGGAGGGAGAGGGAGGGGCAGGGTGGACAGTCTTTAGGAGGGCCCAGCAGGTCACACTGAGGGAATAAATAAACAGAGAGTAATAAGAACTGGAAGCGGCTGAGACTGG
Organism: Myodes glareolus; assembly: GCF_982192425.1. NCBI lineage: Eukaryota > Metazoa > Chordata > Mammalia > Rodentia > Cricetidae > Myodes > Myodes glareolus. Next base: position 101,582,361 of record NC_142033.1, on the reverse strand, counting down.
GTGCAACCGTGCTAAGGCCTGGGGCATGAGGAGCCTGTGCCTGGCTCATGGGAGGCACTACTCCCTCATCCCTCCCAGTCCTCACCATCCAGGACCACAGGTGGTAAGGAAAGACCTGACCCCACACTGCAGTCTCATGGCCCTGAGCCGGCCTGGTCCAGGTCGAGGGGGAATTAGCGCACACTAGGAACAGGTGGGGTACCAGGGCTGCTGGAGTCTAGAGAGTCACCCCCACTGTGGCAGATCCTGGACTTGTAGGAATAAGGGGGAGAAGCTGGAATCCTCAACACATCCACAGTCACCACCACAATCAGGCAGGTCCCCAGGGCCCTACGCCTGCTGCAGACTGAGGCCTGAGAGGCCTGGGTCCCCTAGGCACATGAGTGTGCCACCCAAACACATATGGCTAATTTGCATTAAACTGGCATGATTAGCATATTTATTTTATTTTTTTAAACTTTATTTAACTTTATTTCATGTGCATTGGTATAATGATGTCAGATTCTCTTGAACTGGAGCTACAGACAGCTACAAGCTGCCATGTGGGTGCTGGAAATTGAACCCGGGTCCTCTGGAGGAGCAGTCAGTGCTCTTAACCACTGAGTCATCTCATCAGCCCAATTAGCATATTTATTACACGTGTCCTCGGAGCTTGATAAGTGGTTCCCACAGGAGGGGGAGGAGCCTACACACCAACCCGAGTCTGCAGGTGGGAAAACTGAGGCTCAAGATAGGGAGAAAGACGCAGGACATAAGAGAAAGTCTGGTAAGGATCACTCCTTCTGGAGAGGAGTGCGGCCTCTGTGGCAGCTCTGAGGAGGTGACATTTGAGAATAAATGTCCAAAGAAACCCCCTGGGGAAGGAGGGGGAGGTAATTCCAGGCAGAAGGTGTCACAAAGGCCTGGGGTCAGGGGAGGAGGCTGTGCAAAGGCCCCAGGGCAGGGGACCACTGGGGCAGGGGACAGGGCTGTGTAAAGGTGAGGGAAGATTCCAGAGAACTGAAGACTTTTGTCCTCATAGGTGGCCAGCAGAAGGAGGGAAAAGTTGGGGGGTGGTGCACTCTTAGGGGAAACTGAGCCACTGTCCATTGCCTGCTTTGCAGCAGGGATCCCTGGGGCAGGGGTGCGGAGCTGGGAGCCCAGGAGCCTGGAGGGGGGAATCAGCTCCTCCGCTGTTGTATTTATAGATTCCGTTTGATGTCCCCACCGTTCAGGGCTGACCTGGTTCTCAGCAGCTGCAGGAAGGAGGGAAGGAGGAAGGTTCTGGAAGCTACTAGTCAGAGGCGAGGAGGAGACAAGACAGGGAGGGAGGCCAGGAGCACCCAAGGGAGGGGCATGGGACCAGCCTCAGTTTCCCGCTGAGCAGTATGATTTTGGCAAACTATTTTTCTTTGTTTGTTTGGTTCTTTGAAACAGGGTTTCTCTCTGTAGACCAGCCAGGGATGTCCTGGAATTCACAGTGTAGACCACAGTGGCCTTGAACTCAGAGACCCTCCTGTCTCTGCCTCCTGAGGGTCGGGTTTAAGGCCTGTGCTACAACCGCTGTTTTAATGAGTTTCTTGAGCACGTGCCGCCGTGAGTGGCCATCAGGAGACATGTCTGTCCAGGAGTCAGTTGCCTCCTTCCCAGTGGGCTGAACTCAGGTCTGCGGCCTCTCGGAAAGTGCTCTCACCAGCCCAGATACAGATTTTAACATGGCATGAGAGGGACCCAGAGCCTTGTACACACTGGGTCTGCCTACTGTGCCCCACTTCCATCCTTAGCTTCGCATCTTAGCCTTTGACATCATCAGAAAGGATCACATCACCACCAGGAAGCTTTTGTTGCCTCCAGCAGCCCCTGAAGTGCTGTGTGACCTTGGGTCAATTGCTCAACCTTTCTGGGCTCTGATTTCCTCCAGCTATGATTTTCTTATGAAAAGGGACTTCTATATCCCTTGACCTCACTTGGCTCTCATGTAGGGAATTCGATGATTCAGGCCTTGGGTTCCCAGCACGGGGGAGGTGGAGGCAGAGGGACGGTCCTGTCTCTGTACTTCAGTTGCCGCAGCAGTTGAGAAAAACTCAGCTTCAAAGAAGGAGTTTATAGGGGAATCAGGGAACCTCTCATCCCATCCTTGCCTGCCACTGATGACACACGTTTGCTAGTATAGCGTGGGCGACCAGAGAGGTCGAGTCCATTTCTCAGGGCCACACAGCCGAGAAGGCCTAAAGGCTAGGAGCTCAAGTCGGGTCCCACGAGCATGCAGGAAAGAAGTTGGGCACTCTGTGGGGTCAAGTGGCCGGCGTCGGGCCTCTGAGGACCTGGCTGGCGCCAGGCTCCAGGGTTAAGCCTCTGTGGCAGCTGAACTTCCGTGGACTTGTAACTCCCAAATCCCTGGAAGTGCAGCACCAGGTGTTCCGGAACAGTCTCTCAGGCTTGACAGGCCGCCGCACATGCGGAGGGACAGCTGCTGGGTAGGGCGGCCCCAGGGAGGGGGCACTGCAGGCGAAACAAACGCTGGCCAGAAAACCAGGCCACAAGCCCCCTCGAACACCTGCCCCTAGTACCCCTGGAAAGTCCGTTCTGATGTCAACATTTGGGGAGCATTTATGGAGCACCTGATGAATGCCTGGTACCCAGCAGAGCCCCCGCCCCCTTTCTAAGGCATCATGGGTGAGTGTGTGTGTGTATATGTGTGTGTGTGTGTGTGTGTCTGTGTGTCTGTGTGAGGACAGCCTCCACGTCATCACGAGGACACTCTCTCCTTGGCTTGGGACTCTCCATGTAGGCCATTAGGATGTGTTCTGGGGCTAGGACTGGGGTCCTCAGGCTAACACCGCCTTTACCAGCAGAGCGACCTCCCTAGCTTCCTGTGGACTCTTCTGCCCTGCTGAAGCCCCATTTGCACGTGGAGCTAAGGCCTAGAGAACAGCAAACAGCAAAGTCAGAACTGAGCTGGGCTTCTCCTGCCCCAGGGCCTCACTCTTCCGTTCTTGCTCGTCCCTGACGCTTTGAGTCCTCAGGTTAGGAAGGAAGATTTATGGGGCCCACCAGCTCCCCTCGTGGTGCTTCTGTTCTCCCCGATTCCATTTCCTCCATCCCCCATCAAAACCCCCCCGAAGTGACCTCCCAAGGGACCTGAAGAGGTTGGCTGGGTCATGCCCCTGGCAGAAGCAATGTTGTAGGGGCTCCCCTAAGCTTTGACTGTTCACAAAGCAGTCACCTGCGGAACCGTGTTGTGGGAGGGGCCTCGGCCAGAGGCAGGTCCGTTAAAAGAGGCCTAGTCCGTGAAGGGTCCGGAAGGAGGAATTTCTTGGAGGCATGCCCGGGAAGGGGTTCTGAGGAGGGGTGGCCGTGGGGGTGGGGTGGGGCTCCTCAGAGACCGCTGGAGTGGAGACCGGAGCGGACCACGTCACCCCGCGCTGTAACCACGTCCCAGGCCTCGGGATCTCCCCAGCCCGTGCCTCTCCCCACTGTGCAGGTCAGCTGCGGCCGTATTTATAGTGTGTGTCCCTTCCGATCACCGGGGACCCACCGCACCTGTCCCCGCACGCCGGGCTCCTCCCGCCCCTCCTCCCTCGCTCACCAGCCCTGAGACCTTTCCCAGGCCCCCTGAGGCCCCCTAGTGTCGCCAGCCCCCCCCTTCCGGACCCAGCACATTGTCCCCATCCCGGGGTCCCGGAGTCTGGGCGGGGTGGGGGCTACAGCCTGTGGTGGGGGCTGCCTGCTGCTCGCGGTCTCTGGGCAACGCTGGCTCTCATCGAACCGGCACACAGAGACTGCGCTGTTCCCGGGGAGGGGACAGAAAGCTGGAGGTGACGGTGACAGCCTGGGAGGAGTATCTCGTGCAGGGGTGCCAGAGTAGGGTCTGAGTGCTCCAAGTTGTGGATAGGTTGGTGATGAGGCCATGGAAATCCTCCCCCATGCTCAGCTGTCCCCATTGAGTCCCTAGCTCTGACAACTTCCTGTCCTCCAGGCCAGCCTTGTCTCAGTACCAAGCAGTCTGCATCTCAACCCACTTCATGGATCTGAAAACCAAGGCCTAGGAATGGTGGCACACACCCATCATCCCAGCTTTCAGGGGACAGGGGCAAGAGCATTGAGTCAGAAGTCACCCTGGGCTGGGTTGCATGTATATTGAAGGAATAAGAGGCCACATCTGGGGGACACCGGCTAGACACTGACCTCTGCTGCTATCTCATGGGTTATCCAATCGCCCCCGAGCCTCAGTTTCCTCTGGTGTAACAGGAGCTATGGTTCCCACGGGAGGTGAAGTCCAGAAAGTCAGGTTAGCTAGTGCAGACTCTGAGTAGGGCGGTACACTCTGTGCCCACAAGACCTGGGTTCCATTCCCCAGCTTCATGGACAGGCATGGTGACCCAGGCCTATCATCCCAGCACTCTGGAGACAAAGGCAGGAGAATCAGGAGTTCAAGGTCACCCCTAGCTGCAGAGTGAGGTGAGACCACCCTGAACTTCGTGAGATCCTGTCTGAGAAAGTCATGGGCAAAGACTCTGGTGTCTCAGCTGGAAGCTGACCAGGCTGCATGAATTCTCTGCCTCAGTTTTCCTGTCATTAAAATGCATGCTTGAACTGTCCCTGTTTGGACAGGCCACAGTGGTGGCAGAGGAGCAGTGCCTCCAGCTGCTCCACCAGGCAGAGCGGCCTTCCCAAAGCGCCTGCTTGTGCCACTCTGGTCAAAGGGGCCCTGGTCACTGGGCACCCAGAGACTCTGAGGACCCCATGCCTCAAGATTCAGTAAGAACTCAGTGTAATGACATCTGCTTGACCACCTCCTTCCTGAGAATGACACAGTGGGCCCCTTACCTGTTCCATCTCTTGAGTTCTCACTGCATGGATCACTACAGAAACCAGCGATGAGGTTCCAGACCAATTGGTCAAATATCAATAAACAATTATTCTATACAACTGACCCCCAAAGAGTCTGTCCCCTCTCCTGACTCACACTGGGAGTAAGAGCAGGTTTCACACGCAGATTGGACTCCAATGGCTACTCTTCCTGCCTTAGAAATGGCAAATGGTTAACAGGAGGCTGACCTGGGCTCAGCTCCTCCACCGAGGTCAAGAATTGGGGGCCGTCAGACTGGGCAGGGTCAAGGTCACACAGCAAGCAAGAAGGAAAGGATGGGCATGGGGTCATCTGCTTCTGAGGGAAAAGATGAGGGTGTAAGAAAAGTTGTAAGTGGATGGACAAAAGGAAGGTTAGAAGGGTGGGTGGGTGGGTGGATGAGTGGCTGGCTGGCTGGCTGGCTGGATGGATGGATGGATGGATGGGTGGATGGACAGATGGATGGATGAATGGGTGGATGGGTGGGTGAATGGATGGGTGGGTGGGTGGTAGATGGATAGATGGGTGAATGGGTGGGTGGATGGGTGGGTGGGTGGATGGATGGATGGGTGGGTGGATGAGTGCATAGGTTGATGGATGGGTGAATGGATGGTGGGTGAATGGGTGGTTGTGGATATCTTTGTGTGTTTTCATGGAAGGGTATTTCACTGTGTTGATTTCCATTCCGTTTAGGGTGCATTTAATTTGGTGCAATGCCTCAGGAGATTCCCTGAAGCTGGTAGAGGCCCCACATACTGTCCTCATAGTGATGGTTTCTTCCAGACAAGGGCTGTCTGGATTGGGCCTTGAGCAGAGTCCCCCACAGCTCTCAGCAGCTTCTCTTTCAGCGAGTGCTCATCTTAAATCTGTTTCCCCAGTGCCAACCTGGCTCAGGGACCTGACTGAGTTCACAGGAGATGCAGACTCTCTCCGCTTGACTGAAGCTTGCGAGTCAGGGCCTCTAGGACACGGTCGGGATCAGTGTGCACTGACTTTGGTGGATGCTGCTAAGATGTGGCTACCGTGTCAGAGACAACCCCAAGTGACTACTGCAATGGACTCGGGTGGTAAGGGCCATTTCCCCTGGATCAGGATATGAACCTCATTCAAGTGGATTCTAGAAACAGAAGATGGGGGAGCCCATGCTTGGTAGGTGTTTGTTTATCTGGTCAACCTGATCCAAGTCAAAGTCATGTGGGAAGTGGGGGACATCAATGAAGTACATGCTTCCAGCAGATTGGCTTGTGTAGCAATTTCTTGATTGATGATTGACAGGTAGGGTCTAGCTATTGTGGGTGGTGCCATCCCTGGGCTGGTGGTCCTGGGTTCTAAAAGAAAGCAGGCTGAGCAAGCCAAAGGGAGCAAGCCAGCGTCTGTATCAGCTCCTGCCTCCAGGTTCCTGCCCCGTGTGAATTCTTGTCCTGACTTCCCTCGGTGACGTGTGACTGCAGAGCTGTAAGGTGAGATAAACCCTTTCCTGCTCAGGTTGCTTTTAGTCATGATGTTTACTATGTCAACAGAAGACCGTTTAGATCAGAAGTTTAGACAGCCAGTGTGGACACGTGGCTCTTGTAACTTAGCTCTTACACACCAAGTCGATTCCTGGGCGTGGCCACTACGGATGGTCTGGGACTGATAGAAGACTTTTAAAGAAAGAAGAAAGTCCCTGAATACCGTGCTCACTCTTGAGATTTAGGCTTATAAATATACTTTTATTAGATGATAATTAAGATCGTTATCCTAATGACGGTTATTATCGGCTCCTGATGGTTTGGGGCAAAGCTCAAGCGGCTGCAGAGCCTGGCAGCTCTAATGAGAAAGCAGGAAATGGAGAGCTCACCGCCCAAGGTCTGCTCAGGCCCAGGTAGCAGGAGGGAATGATTTGATTCTGTGTGTGTGTTTGTGCATGTGTGTACACATGTACACGTGTACACGTGTAGGTGGCATCCAGACATCCTTACCAGGTATGCTCCTCAACACATAACCACCATCACTTTTCAGATTTATTTTTATGTGTGCCTGTGCTTGTATGTGTGTATGCCTGCATACATGCGTGTGAGCACACATGTGTACAGGTACACACTGAGGCCCGGAGCTGTAGTTACAGGCACCGTGAACTACCTGTTGTGGGTGCAGGAACTGGTCGGGTCCTGTGCAGGAGCAGCCACTGCTCTCAACCATTGAGCCATCTCTCCAGCCATTCCACTTTTTATTTTTCTTTTTTAAGTTTTTCGAGACAGGGTTTCTCTGTGTGGCCCTAGCTGTCCTGGAACTCACTCTGTAGAGCAGGCTGGTCCAGAACTCAGAGATCCTCCTGCCTCTGCCTCCGAGTGCTGGAATTTAAGGACATGCACCACCATCGCCTGGCTGCCATTTCTCTTTTTAAAAAAGAATTTGGGAGGCAGAGGCAGGCAGATCTCTGTGAGTTCGAGACCAACCTGGTCTACAAGAGCTAGTTCTAGGACAGGCTCCAAAGCCTGTCTCAAAAAAAGAAAAAAAAAGAATTTAAGTTCCAGCATTCAGGATGCAGGGGCAGGTGGAGCTCAGATGTTTCTTGTCAGCCTGGTCTACATACTAAAACCTAGTGTGGAAAAGAATCATTTTTGTGGGGCTGGTGAGATGGCTCAGTGGTTAAGAGCACTGACTGCTCCTCCGGAGGACCTGGTTTCAATTCCCAGCACCCACATGGCAGCTCACAGCTGTCTGTAAATCCAGTTCAAGAGAATCTGACATCATTATACCGATGTGCATGAAATAAAGTTAAATAAAGTTTTTTTTTTAAAAAAAAAGAATCATTTTTGTTATTCCACCGTATTTTGGGAGGCAGGGACTCTCATGAACTTAGAGATCCCAGAGCTACAGAATCAGAAAAAGTAAGTGGTCATGGTGAGCCGCCCCCCTAGAATCCCAAATGATGGGATGCGGGTGTGGTCAGGCTGGAGCCCCGCCTAGAATCCCTCAGTGAAGGGCTGAGGCATGGTCAGGGTGGAGCAAAGCCTCATATAGGTGATCTGTTGACAACAGATCTGTTGCCTGTCTTATAATCCCAGGAATTTTACAGATGGGGAAACTGAGACACAGAGCAGTTCCTTACCTGGTGGCATTTGAGTACCTGCATCTAGCCACACTGAGTGTTGGCCTGCCCACATGGACCTGTGGGCTCTGCGAGCGCATGTGCATACATGCATGTGTGCGTGTGCGTGCATGCGCGTTGTGTGCGTGTGTGGCCAGCCAGGCAGGTAGTCTTGATTTGCGAGGAGGCATCTAGGGAGACCCCAGTCCCTACGGTGAATGGGGTGGTAAGGCTGCCTGGCAACCATCTCTGAGCCAGATGTCCATTCCTGAAGCCTGCTCTTCTCCCATGCTTGTGCTAGCTGGGGGCCAGCTACTGACCTCCGGCACAGAGTCCCCTGGGGACTGGCAATCAATTAGTGCTGGTCTTGGTGTCTGAGGAAAAAGCTGCTGGGAAGAGTTGAGGGCAGCGCCTGGGGCGCAGCGCCTTCCATTGCCTGTGAGGCCAGGCCAGTGCAGCCTGCCCTCTGCAGCATCGGGGCTCAGAAGCTATGTGCATGTACTGAGCACCAACTGCATGCAGCATAGCAGCCTCTGACCAGTCTTGTCCAGCTCTGTATCTCCAGGCTTCCAGTGACTGATGGCGGGGACAGAAGCGTTCTAAGTTTCCTCTGTGCGTGACCGGGGCTTTGGTTTGATATCTGGGCAGCAATGGGATGAGGAAGAAGTGTAGGGGTGGGCCCTCTGGAGAAGGGTGGCCATGCACTCAGGAGGGCCTGAGTTCAATCTCAGAATCACACAAATCTGTGACCACCGCTTTCCCTACAAATGACACTCGCAGATGTGAGAGGTGGCCATTCATCTGTCACAAAGATAGACGGTGTCTGGTGTCACCCAGGATCCTCAGAGGGCGCCAGGAGGGTACAGATGTTAGGCTGTACTGTAAGATCTTTTGAAAACTGGCATCGTCACATCTAGCTGGTCCAAGCTGGATCCAAGACATGGGAGTGAGACCTCCACAAACACCTGAGCTGAGACGGGCAAGCTGCATTCAGATGGTAAAACCCAGGGCACACTGTTTCTCTTGGATGTAGGGTACATGATCCCTGCACCCCGAAACAGCACTCCTTCAGTGTCTCAGTCCCCAGGGTGGAGAGCCGACTGCTTGAGAGTCTCAGACCTGAACTTGCTGCCAGCCTGTTTCTCTGTGGCCACATCTAAGACACATCACCTGCAAGGTCACTAGGTGGGCAGGAAAGGCATCCACGGGGGACCTGGGTAGGCCCCAGGCCATCAGATGTGAGCAGTGATTTCACACAGGGATTGCACATGGGGGCCTGGTCACCAAAGGGATTTATGGAGTCAGTCTTCGGGAACCAAAGTCGGAGCTGATGAGCTCTGAGAGACACAGGTCTCTGCTTGGGAGGTTGGAAGTCAGAAGCCGCAAAATCCTTCACTGCCCCCTCCCAAGAGGTGGTAGGTGGGACCAGAGCAGGAAAGCTGGGTCTGGTCAAAGACAGGCACAGGCAGGTGGATCTCTGAGTTCAAGACTGGTCTGGTCTACAGAGTGAGTTCTAGCACAGCCAGGGCTAGAGAAACCCTGTGTCAAAAACAAACAAACAAAGCAAAACAAAGGTCAAAGGCAAACTCCCCCCCCCCCCCCTTGCAGGGATCAGACCCTGCCCTTTCCTGTCCTCCTCTTTCTACACCAGCCACAGGTCAGCCTGCCTGCTACCGCCACAGGCCAGGCTCCATCTTGCCCTCAGAGGCTGGAATGGCTGGAGATGGAACAGGGGAGCTGGCGAGAGATGGAGCCTCGTCAGGCCGCAAAGTGAGAGGACAGAGCATTTCAGCCCTTCTGAAGCTCTATCAGGTAACGGGGCGTGGGTCACTTGGGGGAGCAGTGGGAATCTGGGTGCAGGTTGAAATGGGATGAGTTAACTGAGTGAAGGAAAATGATGACGGCCTGGACATTGGGTGCTTTGAGGGACAGGAGATCAGCTAGAGAGAGACTTACAGACCCACTTGAGTGGCTCCGGCAGTTGTGGGTATTGAGGGTCAAAGGTACAGATGTTGGGCTTCAGGGGAGCCCCTGATTGATGGAGAAGCCATGACAAATGGACAGAATTATCAGATTCTTTACATTACATCTTTACCAAGAAACAATTCTACCAAAATCCCTCTTTCATACGTAATGGCAGCATAGTATTCCACAGAGCACAGTTCTCCACACATCTCCTGTCCCTGGGCAGTCAGGCTGTCTGTAGCCTCAGCTCCTCACTCCACAGAGGGTCAAACATCCTCGAAAGTGGCAGTTTCTAGGCAGGATGTAGGCAGAAACTAGAAGGCTCCAAGAGTCTCCCACCTCCTGGGGTCTCTGCAAAACAAACAAACAAACAAACAAACAAAACCCTGCAACTGAGACAGGGGTCCAGAAGGCTGAGGACCCTGGAGAGGAGAATGGGAAGGAGCGTGTGTTCATTGTCTGAGTGTGGAGCTACATATTCCGCCCAACTCTAGGGACTCTTTCCTCAAGCAGGATTTAAGATTGGGAGGGACCCCGACTCAAGATTAAGGCCCACCCTGGTGCCAGCTGCATGGTGACCGAGCTGTCAGAGGCAGGGCAGGAAGACAGAGTGCTGGGGTGGTCCTGGGCTGATCCCCACCCCATCCCGTCGCCCCTCCCACCCCCATCCCGTCGCCCCTCCCACCCCCATCTTCGCCGCCTTCCCAGCTCCTCTCCCCACTGCCGGCGATGCAGAATAGAATTGTGTTTTTATAACTTCTCTTCCCCCAGTGCCGACTCCATGTGCAGAGTTATATTTAAAAAACAGAGCCGTAGAGAGCTGCCGAGGCTCACAGCCGCACCCTTGGTGAAATGGGGGAAAACCAGGCATCTCTTCCTTACGGGAGGCCAGAGGGTGGCATTAGGGCTCAGAGGTGACAGGGCCTGGGGCACATCGTTCACAGTTAGACTCTTAGCAGCTCCCAAAGACTGTCCCTTGTCACAGCAAAGCTGGGGGGGGGCGGGGGGAGGCGTGAGTGGCTGGAACCATTGACTACATGATCCGGTGAGATAGCCGCAGACATCACTAACATTATCCTTGCTGCCTGGCAGGGCAGGTGTGCCACTCAGCATGGGGTGAGTCTCAGTGGACTTCCAGGGTCTGGTCACCGGGATTAGGAACATCTATGTACCAGACTGTCACCTCCCGAGGGCGTCTTTGCTCGCATGCCTGGCGAACAGTTGAACACATGGTCAGAGCCAAGCCCTTTAGAACCTCAGAACTGAGCCCTTCTCCAGATGGGGTGCAGTAGAACAGGCCTGGAAACAGAACCGAAGAAACTGAGCCAGGAGAACTGGGAATTTAAGACCTGCATGGACTATAAAGAACTCTTCCTCAGAGGCCAAAACACCTCCTACAGAAAGACCTTCCTGATCCCACCCTGATAATGGCCCAAGGGGCTGGGGGTGGACCAGGGTGGAGCCCAGCATAGAATCCCCAGAGATGAGCTGGGGGTGTGGTCGGGGTGGAGCCCCGCCTAGAATCCAGTGAGGGACTGGGGGTGTGGTCAGGGTCACATGAACAGAGTCCTTAAGAAGTGTACTGCACCAACTCTTGGCGCTGACGGTCTCGTGGAGTGGATACCCACCCTAGTGGCTGTGCTTTCTGGTTTGATACACAGCCTAGCCAAGGCTGACCTGGGACTCACTATGAAGCCCTGAATGTCTTTTTTTTTTTTTTGGCTTTTCGAGACAGGGTTTCTCTGTAGCTTTGGAGCCTGTCCTGGAACTAGCTCTTGTAGACCAGGATGGCCTCGAACTAACAAAGATCCGCCTGTCTCTCCCTCCTGAGTGCTGGGATTAAATGTGTGCGCCACAACCCACTGGCATCCCTGGGAGTCCTTAAACCCTCTTGCCTCTGACTCCCAAGTGCTGGGGTGACAGGTGTACACTTTTACACCTGGTTTATCTGGTGCTGGGGACAGCACCCAGGGCCTATTGTGGTCTAAGAAACCCAGCCCAACCCCCAAAGTATTCATTGATTTCACCTTTGAAATGGTGGCAGGCATTTGAAAAAGGTTATCTGCTTGCAGAGGGGGAAACTGAGGCCTGGCAAAGAAAGAATTCTGCATGGCTTAAACTCAGGAGGTCAGACAAGGTTTTCTCCCAGGCAAACCACTGAGAAGACAGTGCCCCCCTCCACTCTCCCCACACCCTTCGTAGCTTGGGCAGTACTTTCCTGCTCCTTTCTCAATGAAGGACCAGTGTTGCAGGTGCAGGGAACAGCATGCACGTACAAAGCCCTTGGGGCAGACAGAGGGCACAGCCCACAGGACAGTCCTGGAGCAGGAAGAAGCCTGGTGCTGGGGAAGCGGAAAAGGCAGCCAGCGGGTAGGGGCTGGTGGGCTGCAAGGAAGACTTATTTGTTTTGTTTTGGGACAGGCTCTACACCGCTCTGGCTGTCCTGGAACTTGCTACGTAGAAGGGGTTGGCCTTGAATTAGAGCAGCACCCTCCTCCCAGTGTTGTGCTGGGAGGATTTGGTTTGCCTGAGTGAGGAGGAGGTGAGCTGCAGTGGATGAGCTGAGATGGTGTGCACAGGGTAGACCCAGCCCTGCCTGGGTGCATCTCAGAGGAGGCAGACGCCATCTCTGGGCTCATTTTCCATACTGGCTAGGTAGACATCATCACAGCGAGACTTCTCAGACTGCACAGGCACCAAGGCCAAGCATTAGCTAATGTTTATTGCCCCAGATTCTGAGCAGTGTGGGGGCTGCTGGATGACCCCTTTATCAGGCTGTTCACACATCGCTGAGGTGAGAAGATGAGGCCAGCAGCAGCCCTGGAGATGTCACCTATGAGGGCAGTGTGCACACCTGCTGAGATCCAGGAGTAAACACAGGACCCAGGCTTCATCCGGGTCCTCACATGCAGCCTCCTTCAGGTGCCAGACCCTCCAGCTCTCCTGGGAAGCCAGTGACACCCAGGACCTCTGAGGACACAGTGACAGTGACCCTGGTACCCAGGTTAGGAGAGGACGGGAGGATGCAGGAGTGAGGGATGTGGTGGGTGCTGTGGTCCCCCTGCTGTATGGGCTCATTCTGGACAGAAACCCCATTGGACTGGCTGAGGAGCATTTAGTGAGCACCTACTGTGTGCCAAACCAACAGGGACATGGGAGAGTGGTCAAACCAGCTGTGTCCCCTACAGACTGATTTCAGAAGCTGAGACAGGGGGATGATAAATTTGACACCATATGGGGTTGAAGTCGCAGGATGAATGGGGTATAGTGGGTGAGGTGGTGTGATAACTTCCATCTCAGCACTGGAGAGTTGAAGCAGGAGTTCAAGGTCATCCTCAACTACACAGCAAGTGTGAGGCCAGCCCAGACTACAGAGACTCTGTCAAAGAAGGAAGGAGGAACGGAGAGAGGGAAGGAGGGAGGGAGGAGAGGAGGGAGGGAGGAAAGGAAGGAGGGAGGGAGATACACACAAAGGTGACAATTTTGATTGTTTTAATCATTTTTTGTTTGTTATTTTATTTTATTTTTGAGATAGGATCTCATGTAGCCCAGGTTAGCTAACATTTCTCTATATATTGAAGACGTTGAACTCCTGTCTCCACCTCCCCAGAGCCTGATGACAGGCGCTGGGGTTGAAACCCAGGGCCTGCGCATGCCCTGCCCTCTCTGTGTCCACGGACTCATTCCTTTCCTGTTCGACAAGTCTCAGCGATCGCGGCCCTTGATCTTGCCCAGTTCAAGGTGGTGGAGAGTCAGCACCCTCAGAGACAGAAGCCTGAATAGCACCCCCAGACATGCACACCCCACTTTCTGTTCACACCTGTCATTTCACTGTCAGCCGTCTCCTCCCACACGCAGCCTGCGGACTGGCGACTGTGACTCCTGAAGGCTGGTGATGCGGCCAGCCGGGCAGACAGCCTCACCCCAGACCCTAGGGAGCGAACCCGCTGACCAGGCCCACAGTAGGAGACCCCAGTAAGGTTCCCCTCCTGCTCCCCACCCCTCCTTTGTAGATCATCCCTAGTGCCTGGAGACAGATGGATCCTGGTGTGTGGGTGTCACTCGCAGAGCCAGACAGGCTGAGGAGTGAGGGAGCTCTGAGAACCAGTGACTACACCCCAGTGTAGCATCCCAACGTGGGGGCACCTTAGGGGCAGTGCCGACCGAGTCCCTGCCTCACATGCTGTCCCAACCTCGTCCCCGCTCTGACTCATCTCTCAAGCCCAAGGAGAGGCTCAAGGAGAGGGGTCGCTGGATCGGGGTCACACAGCCAGAAGGGGTGCAAGGCGGTCTATCGGGATGCTGGGCAGCTGGTGGTGTGGAGTCTGGAGAGACTTGGCTCGCGACCCTGTCTCCCCGTGCAGGCCCCGCCCACCCTGGTGCCGGGAGCTCCGGGACGTGTGCAGAGCGCGCCTCCTGCCGGGCGGCTGGAATCTCTGCAGTCCTGACCCGGGACCAGGACCCAGGAGAGACCTCCCAAACCACAGAGATGTCCTGGCGTGCACCTCCGAGCTATGGCGGACCCCCCTTCTGAGCTAATCTTTTCATCTCTATGCTCCCCATTCCAAACTGAGCCCGGATCCCTTCTGAATTCCAAACTTTTCATCTCTGTACTCTGAAGCTCCGTCCCCATTCAACACTAATTCCATCCTCTCCTCAGTCACCTGAACCCACCACCCTATTTCCTGGCTCTGTGGCTCTGATCAAGGCAAGGAACTCCGAACTCCTAGGAGTGGGACCCTGCAGGGAGTGTTCTTCTGTTTCTGGCGCAAGTCGGTGAGTATCATCCATGGTGGAGCAGGTGCCTGAATGTCCTTTATACACGTGGAGCACAGCTCGTCTATCTCCCCACTTACAGACACTAAGGTTGCCTCCATCCTTTGGCTCCTGTGAATAATTGAATTAAAACTGCCATACACATACATCAGAATCTGTGTTTCCTACCTGGGTGTACCTAGGTGGGGAATGCCTAGGGGCCATGGAGATCTTCCATAAACTTAAGAAATTTCAAACTATTTTCTGAAGGCTGTCGCCATTTTACATCCCCCCCCACCCCAGAGGCGTCCTCATCCTCACGGACGATTTGTAAGATGATGGTGGTGGTGGTGGTGGTGGTGGTGGTGGTGGTTGCTAAACTGGATATGGACCTGGGGTTTCCTTCACACTTGGCAGACACTCCACCCCTGAGCCGCCAATACCCTCCGCCCTTCACTTGGGGATTCCAGGTTTAGGCTCCACCTCTGACCATGCCCCAGCGCCTTATTTGCTTCGCTTGAGCCACACCCCCAGCCAACACAGCCGGGTTTGAGCCCGACTTTGTCACACCCAGACTGTCTGTGGGTTTTCCAGACTAAGACTTGCTAAATCACGGCTCTCTGGCAACCAGGTGCCAAAAAAACTGCTTCAATGACCACTAGCTGCCCTGTTCCGTACTTGGAGGTCTGGGCTATGAAAATCTAGAGCAAGCTAAGCTGTAGTGGAGCATGCTTTTAATCCCAGCACCCGGAGGGCAGAGACAGGCGGATCTCTGTGAGTTCGAGGCCAGCCTGGTCTACAGAGCTAGTACCAGGACAGGCTCCAAAACGACAGAGAAACCATGGCTTGGAGAAAAAAGAAAGAAAGAAGGAAAGAAAGAAAGAGAAAGAAAGAAAGAAAGGAAATAGTAAAAAGAAAGAAAGGAAAGAAAATCTAGAGCAGTGGTTTCTACTGGGTACACTGAGCGTATTTGGGGTTGTCCATGGCTGTCACACAGCGGGAGCTCCTGATAGGGAGTGAGTGAAGGAGGTGAATGATGCTCGACATTCCTATAGAGCTCCCTGCATATCCCAGATGTCTACTGAAAAGTTTTTGGCCCCACACATCGGAGAGCACAGACAATTTGAAATCAGGGGGGCCACTTGGGTCAGTGCTGCTCCAGGCAAGTCGCTTGCCCTCTCTGGGCCTCAGTTTCTATCTCTCATAAAGACTGGATTTATTTTTGGGTCTTAAGGTCCGTGCCAGGGGAGGTCAGGATGCAGACAGCAAGCATCTACAAGGCTTCCTGGAGAGGGCGATGGCGCTGAGACCTTTCCAGTGCTGACTGGGCCATCAGGCACAGGAAGTGCAGACCGGGGATGCGGATTTGGGGGGAGGGTGGGAGGTGATGGGGGTGTGGGAGCCACTCCCTGGTTGAGTTCCCAGGATTTACAGCTGCGACCTCCAGGGAGGCTACCAAGAGCGAGACTATTGGAGTGTCCCCCTTACCCAGCGACACCCACCGAAGGGGGTCCTTCACAAGACTCGTGAACCCCAAGAATGTCCCAAGACAAATGTCGGGGTTCATTTATCACGGGGGTCCCAGATGACATCCTTACTCAGTGGGTAAACTGAGACCAGCCCGTGTCCATGTGTTTTTTGGTGCCTCGCGGGAGCGCGTCTCTTTGCTGTGTCCGGTCGGATCTCTGGCGGGGTGCACACGTACCCCATTTTTCTCTGCCTGAGTCTCCTTCCTCTCACCGCCCCCTCGCCCGGTTCCCGGCACGGAACCCCCTGCGCCGCCTTCGTCTCGGCGTCCGGGGCAGCTATTCCGGAGGAATCCCCCAGCCACAGGCCACGCCCCCGACACGCCCCCTCCCCTGCGACAGAGGCCTGCTCTGCTGCCACTGGCCCCTTCGTACACCGCCCGTGCGCTCCTATTCGCTGAGCCAGTGAGCGTCTGCAGGGGCGGGGCCTGTCCTGCTCAGGGGCGTGTCTATACCAGGGGGCGTGGCCCTGCGCAGCAGCCCGCTAGGATCCATCGGACCAGCGGCTCCCGCCCCACAGAGGCGCCTGCACACAAGTGACAGCCAGACGGACGGATCCTGAGGAGCAGGTGAGCGATCCGGGTCCCCGCACCTGTCCATCCTGGGTCCTTGCTGTCCTCTCTAATCCCCACACTGCCCTATGTGCATCCCGGCCTCAGTTTCCCTCTATACCTGTGCCTGGCTGTGTGAGTAGGCTGCTGTGGGCTACTGTAATGGTCCTAGTATCCCTTCTCAAGGGGACATGATGGACCTGGCCCTATACAGGTGTGCAGCCCGACTCCAAAACGGCCTGGATATTCCCGGCGGTGGCCGACCAGATTCCACTGTAGCTCTGTCTGGTACAGGGACCCCACCTGAGTCCCCCCATCATCCAGACTAGGAGCCTCCCATCGCCCTGAGCACTTGGACTCTGTTTTACCATCTGGGAACTGGAGCAATCCCCGTCATATAATTGGCAGGTGACTTGACCCAGGTCTGTGGCCTCCTGGCTCTTTCAGTGGTGGCCTGGAGGGTAAACTGAGGCCCAGAAAGTAGCCTGTGGTTTACCGGGGATGTGTAAACAGAGGGAACTCGAATGTGGCTTCTTACCTTTGTGAGTGGCCAGTCTGGAGCAGGACAGGGTGAGGGCCAAACTGACAGGCTCCTGAGACACTTCTCCAGCTCCAGGTTGCGGAGCCTCTGGAAGCCTGCCTTGGGGTCAGAACATGGCTCACCCAAACCTGACTTCCTTGAACAAGTAACTTAATTATAAGCCTCAGTTTCCCTGTCTGTGACTTGAGATGGTTGTTTCATGACTCCCTGGGGCTAAAGGCTTCTGGGAGGATTAAAGCAAAGACAAAACCCCTGGAGGCAGAACCAAGGTGGACTACATAGGGAGGCCACGTCTAAAACCAAGTGGAGACTGGGGTGTGGCCTGGTGGGTTCCAGCCCCACACCCACGTGAACCAGAGTTTGGGGTGTGTGGCTTTCGTACTAGCTCTTGGAATGGAGGCAGATGAATGTCTGTGAGTTTGAGGCCAGGCCTGAACAGGGAGTTTCAGGCTAGTCATGACTGTGAAGGGAGACCCCGTGATAACAACCAACAAAAAAAAAAAAACAAAAACAAAAACAGAAAAACAGGAATGTGGGCTTTGTGTGCCAAACTTCCTGTCTTCCCATCCTGGGACTTGAGAGTGGCTGCCCCTTCTCCACATGGACCATCCAGTCTCGGGACCTTTGCTCATACCTGCTACAGCCACAGCTGAGCAACACAGGCGCCAATTTTGAAACATAACAAGTTCATGATCTGGGCCGCACCTAGGCCGTGGGTGACTGGGAGAGGTGGGGCGGGGCCATGGGGACTATCACATGACAGAACAAAGAACATTGGCACTGAACACCTGTGCTGGGTCAGGGCTGGATCCTGAGGGGACAGGGACACGAGACACTTGTCCTCAGTTTACCCTCTGAGCACTGAGCAAGCGAGGACCCAGCCCATGAAATGATTACTGATTTAATGATTTAGTATACTGATTCAGTATGAGGGAACTCAGCCTACTTCAAGGCCAAATCGTCATGGCCACAGGGGTGCATGCCACCTGATGAGTCCGGTGCCACCCAGCACTCACTGGAGACTTGAGGGTGAACTTGGATCTAGGGATCTGGTGAATCCACTCTCCCCAGAAATCCTGCATTGTCCCATCATGTGGTTGCTTTGAGTTCCCAAGCCTCTGTTTACCCATCTGGGACCTTCCAGAGGGTGCTCTACAGGCTGGGGGCTTCCACAATCCTCACCAAAGGCACTATGGAAGGGTTGATGGGGCACATAGCTTCTGGAAGATTCTCAGACTGGGTCAGTAGGCCCCTCCAATCTTAGAGTGACCCTGTGTGAGATGAGCTCCTGGTTAGGGGCTGGATTCGTATCCCATTCCTGACTCGGTGTTGCTCTGAGACTATCTGTCAGCTCCCAGGCCCCTGCCTCAGTTTCTCCTTTTCTCATGACCATAAGAGGTTACTTAGTCACTTGACAAACAGTTCCTGAAGACTGAGGGGAAGTTAAGTATGGTGCCTCGTGGCCCCAGAACACAACGGTATCAAAGCTGGTTACCAAAGTATCAGAGCAGTATCCTCTGCCTCAGAGTTGGAGCTGGACCCTGTCTGGAGTTATAATTGTAACCATAAGATGAGGAACGTGGGGGGCTGGAGAGATGGCTCAGAGGTTAAGAGCAATGCCTGCTCTTCCAAAAGTCCTGAGTTCAATTTCCAGCAACCACATGGTGGCTCACAACCATCTGTAATGGGGTCTGGTGCCCTCTTCTGGTCTGAAGGCATACACACACAGACAGAATATTGTATACATAATAAATAAATAAATATTTTTTAAAAAAGATGAGGAACGTAGGGTCAGGGGAACTGGGTGCTCATGGAGAGGAGAGGAGGGAGCAGTCACATAGCAATCTTGGGGAGAAGTATTGTAAGTGGGGGCTCAGTGTGTGCAAGGCCCTGGAGCTGGACAGAATCTTGTGTGCTGTGTGCGCACGGGAGGAGCATGGAGGAGGCCTGTGGCTGGAGCAGAGGGAGAAGGGAGGCAGGACTCTCAGGACTTGGGCTCCAACAGTGAGGGAGGTGGGAGCCTCTGGCATTTCAGGAATCCTGGCGAGGGTAAGAGGAAGCTGCATGGAAGCTGGGGAGCCTTGGGAAATGGAGGGAGCTGGTACAGTCTGGGACCGAATGCACACACCTTCATATTTCCCTCGTTAAAACCCCGAGTGGATGCTGGGTGAGGTGGAAAGTGCATGCGGGCTGAGGCGTGAGGATCACGGTAAATCTGAAGCTAGCTTGGCCTACAGAGTGAGTCTTTATCTCAAACTCTGACCCTAAAGAAGCCCTGTCCCTGTGTGGTAGCTGAAGCAGGGGTCCATGCCCCTGTGGCTCTGTGACAGTCCCTTTAAAATATATTAACTTATTCTTTTTTGTGCCTGTGATGTAGACAACTGGCTCTCCTTCACTGAGTGGGTCCTGGGCTCGAACTCAGGTTGTCTGACTTGGCAGAAAGCGCCTACCTGCTGAGCCACGTTGCTGGCCCTCGACCCCCATTTCTTCAGGACATGTCTTGCCTCCAGGCCTCCCCTACCCATTCTTGGGGTGGCATCATTGTGGGGACCCTGTTTGAGAACCCCCAGTGTCTTCCCCACCAAGGAACCTTCCTCCTCCCAGTCCTGATGCTAAGGGTGCTGTTTGTAGGCAGAGTCCCCAATGGGTGACAATGCATCCAGTGCATCGGGAAAGAGACTTTTGGGGCCCTGGGTGACATGGGGCCTCGTCCCAGCCACCCTTGGACAGTCAGCGAGGGCGGAGAAAGAGAATGGCGGGCTTGGTGACATTAATTATTGATGAGCTGCGTGTGGGACATAAAGAATTCATGAGACCGGGGGCTGCCCAGGGACGGGCGGCAGAGTCAGTCTTATGAGAGCTGCTACTGGGTTTTGGGAATTCTGCCATCTGGTTGTTAAACCCAGATTAAAAGTCAAGGAGTGAGTGCTTCCAGCTAAGTAAATCGTGTTGTATTTATTATTTACTACATTTATTTACTGCATGTGTGTAAGCCAGGGCGCACGGGTTGGAGGTCAGATGATAATTCACGGGAGTCGATTCTCTTACCACCATGTAGGTCTTAGAGATCGAACTCAGGTTGTCGGATTTGGTAGCAAGCACCCTTGTCCACCGTCGTGTTGACAGAATGCAAGCTGGATCATCTGCCAGCCGAGCTAGAGAGGCAGAGGCAGGAGGGCCAAGTTCAAGGTCAGCTTTACATAGTGAGGGGACAGCCTAGGCTAAATATAAAATAAAAATATACGTGCACTTTATGGAATGCGGATGCTATTTCTGTCCTGGAGAAGCTTCACCCCAGCCCCTGGCATCCATATACCCAAAGAATCTGGAACATTCTGGTGGAAGCTCCACCCCAAGCCCCCTTCCCCCCATCTCTCTCCAAACCCTACTACATCTCAGAAAGCCTGCCAAATGATGACCCCCTCCCTCAGAGATGCTCAAGGTCACTCACACAGGGTATTTAAACTGCCTTCCCAAAAAATAGACACGTGGTTTTCCGGTCTCTCTTTTCTGTCTCCTCCCTGGGGGGCTGGAAAATCATCCGGGAGCGTTGTATCTATATTTCGGGTTAATTTGGTCTGATTGGATTGCTGCTTCGGTGGAGAGGCTCATGGGGTGCAGAAACTTTTCAGTTTCAATGAAGCTATTAAGATTCAAAGGTTATGGTGGCGACAGTTCCTACCCATGATAAGCCCCAATAAAAACACACAGAAAAAGCAAAAACAAAAACAAAACAAAACAAAAGATTCAAAGGTTAGGTTGGATGTGATGGTGCACGCTTTTGATCCCAGCACTCAAGAGATAGGCAGGGGAATCTCTGTAAGTTTGAGGTCAGCCTGCCTGGTGTACATAGAGAGACTCTGTCGAAAAACAAAACAAGGGGTGGGGAGAGAGAGAAGCAAAAGCAGAAGCATGTGCAAGGGTGGAGAGTGGCCTGGCAAGCGGCTTGCTGTCCAAGCACGAAGACCTGAGTTCGAAACTTGGAAATCCTATAGAGAAGCTAGGACTGAGGGCGAGCAAATGTAATCTCATGATAGGGGTGGAGACAGGAGTGTCCTTGGGGCTTGGTGGCCAGGCCTGGCTGCTGGGCTGGGTGCACAGTGGAGGTCGGAGGTCGTCAGTCCCCAGCACCACACACAGTGACTAGCGTAGACACCCCATGCCCTGGCTGTGGCCTGTGCCCATGTTTGTCCTGAGTCTGTTGGAAATGGCACAGGGGCTCCCCAGCTTCACCTGTCTCCTGTGGCACGTGGACCCCACAAGGCTCCTCAGACCTTTGCAGAAGCCTGAGCTTAGTTACTGTGTTGCCGGCTGTGGCCACCATGGCGTCTGGGGACTGGGGAAGGAAATGGTGTCAGCTGTGCCCAGAAACAAGGGCCCATCCACCTGCACCCACCTCTGGGTATGTGTGTTAGGTGTGACAAGAAGTCAGAGCTGTGAGCAGATGGGGGTTGGGGAGGGGCGGGGGGCACGGTGAACAAGGCAAGTCAGGAGCCACAAGCAAGTGGGGGCGTGAAAAAGGGGTGAGGCCTGAGGATGGGGAAGTCTCAGCATTTGCAGTGACCTCAGAAAGCAATGAAGACCTTTTATTTGGGGCTTGGGGATGTCACTGTGTAGCCCAGGGTGTCCTGGAACTCACTCTGTAGCCCAGCCTGGCCTCCATAGGCATCCTCCTGTTGGAGTGGGAGGGACCACGCTCACTTGCTCTCCAAATGCCTGGCCTCAGGGCTGCCATCCTGGGGGCCAGCGGGCATTCAAGGAGGTTCTGAGGTTGGGGTGTGTGTGGCACCTGCAGGCGAATGTCACAAAGGGCGGCACAGATCATGTTTGTTTGTTCATTAAAACTCGATGTGACAGGAACTATTTTGTGAGGCCTGGTGGGCTCCATGGTGCACACTCTGGTTCCAGGGGTCATCCTGGCGAGGCTGCCAGTGTGCTTCTGTGGAGAGTGGAGTTCAGGTGCCCTCAGCTGTGGCCAGCTTGTCCTCTGAGGTTCCCTGAGGGCCAGTGAACCAGGGATCCCCATTGCGGGCTGAAAGCAGGGTCATCCCACCTGGGTTTTGTTTTATTTTGTCTTGTCTTGTATTTGTTTGGTTTTTTTGAGACGGTTTCTCTGGCTGTCTTGGAACTCACTCTATAGCCCAGGCTGGCCTCAAATTCATAGAGATCTGCCTTCCTCTGCCTCCAGAGTGCCAGGATTAAAGGTGTGCGTCACCACTGCCCATCTTTCCCCACTGGTTTTTCTGTCAGGACTTGAACTCAGGTCCACATGTTTACAGCAAGACTTGACCCGCTCAGCAGTCTCTGAGGACATTTGATCGGGTGTAGCAATGTCCCAAGGCTACCAAGATACCTGGGAAGTGATGTGGGTTGGTGCTCTATGCCAACCTTGGGCTCCCCGGACTGTGCTTGTGTGGGCCAAGGGGTTAAATGAGGAGGGGGGACACATGTGGGTCACCCCAGTTTGAACATAGTCACTGGGGTCTGCCTGTCTTTCCACACCTCTCTCTCCAGAGTTCTCCACAGCCCACTTAGCATTCAGGAATAGATTAATCATTGCAAAAACATTTACTGAGCATGAGCTATATGTCCCGTGCTCCCTGCCAAGACCTGCCTCCCATCCCTCCAGCCTCTCCCCTCCCTCCTCCTGCACCCACAGATCAGAGCTGTGCCACCCCCAGCACCATGGACACCAGGCATGGCAGCACACGCCTGTCATCCCAGCGCTCAGGAGGTGGTTGGAGGCAGGATTAGGTCAGCCTGATTCAAAAAACAAAACCCAAAGACAAGCAACCAAAAAACTGGGGGAAAAGAAATA
Source organism: Myodes glareolus (assembly GCF_982192425.1). NCBI lineage: Eukaryota > Metazoa > Chordata > Mammalia > Rodentia > Cricetidae > Myodes > Myodes glareolus. The sequence continues at coordinate 101,559,301 of NC_142033.1, read as the reverse complement.
GCAGGAAGTGGGTCAAGGAAGTGCTCCTGAGTCTGGACCTTTATGCTCAGGAAGGCCCCCGGCTTCCAGAAGTCACCGCAGCCGCGCAGAGGCCCTGTGGCTTGGCCTCATTACAGGGACCAGGTTGATCTCTGAGTTCAGAGCCAGCCACTAGGCTGCATCTGTCCCCACCCAAAGGGAAGGTCTCAGCAGGGAGCCTGGCACTTGGAGGAATATTGGGAGCTGTTGTGGGGTGCCAGGAGCTGCAGGAACTGATGGGGTTCAGAGTATAAAACTCAAGTAGGTCTTGGCAGCAGATGAGAAGTCTAAGGTAGGCCAGACAGTGGTGGTGTCCAGCTCTAACCCCAGCACTCAGGAGGCAGAGGCAGGAGGACCCAGGTGAGCTCCAGGATAGCCTGGGCTATGCGTAGAGACCTTGTCTCAAACATCACAAAAACTTTAAAAACCCATCAAGTCTAATATGCGGTCCAGGGCCCAGGAGAGGACGTGGGGCTCTGATTTTGGACTTAGTCTGTTGTCCCGCAGGGCGAGGAGCTGTGGTGACCTGTGGTGACCTGTGGTGAACCGTGTGGCCCGGCCCTGGGTCCTTTGCACACACCTCCCTCTACTGTCCCCTCCCTCCAACTTGTCCCTCCTGTCCTGAGGCTCCAAAGGCTGCCAGACAACTGGTCTTTCTGTGGCCCTTGCTCCAAGCTTTTCCCATCCCCAGGCCCAATTTTTGCCTTTTTTCTCCCTGTTTATTGGTTTCTTGCATTTCTGTCCTCGCCCTGGTTCACAAGGCCTCTTCAGGATGATTTTGGGGTTCCAGCCAGTCACAGGTGAGACGCCTGTCATCTCACAGTGAGGAGGCTAAGGCAGGAGAATTATGACGGAGTCAAAGGTCAGGCTGTGTTACATGCCTGGAAAAAGGAAAAAAAAAGTGAAAATACATAAGAAATGAATTAAGGGATGGAGGAGTCATGACCTGTGCATTCAACTCCAGGCACAAGAGGGTCCCCAAGCCATGTATAACTAGAAGAGGGCACAGAACTGGGGTGCTGGGGAGGCAGAGGCAAGGTCTCTTTGCATCACTTCTGTGCCCTGGTGTTGGGTATACAACTGTTGCTCCATAAATACCCACCAGGCAGTTGAGTGACTGCATGAGTGTGGGGCTGAGTTCTGGAGGGTAGCCTGGGCTGTTTAACTCTAGACTTTTGACCGGGTTCTGTGGCACTGGGGGGGGGGGGGCAGGGACCAAGGCCACAGCACCTCATCCCTGGGAAAGTCCCTGCCATGAAGGCCTCACATGGCCACAGTCAGGCCCCTTATGCAGGAAGACAGGGACATCCTGGTCAGTCAGGACAATGGGTTTCAGAACAGGAAGTGGAGGCCAGCAGCTGGCTGCCCCAGGTGGCGGCTCAATAGGAATTGGGATGGCCAGGATAGGCCACAGCTGTGCCCCCGCCAGTCTTGCGGAAGTCTGTCCACGCTGTCAGCTTCATTCCTGAGCCAAGGAGTTCAATTTGGCTTTGTCCATGGGGAAAGCAAGGCCCAGAGAGGGTCAGCACTCCTCTGGAATCACACAGCCCCCAAATCAAACAGAGACTCCAGACTTTGTTACTGAGAGTTCCCCTTTGTCTAGTGTCAATTAGGAAACAGCCTCTGGGCCTCCACCAGACGTGGCACGGGAAAGAGTCAGTAGCTGAGGCTGACCTTGAACTTCTGATCCTCCTGCCTCCGTCTCCAAGTGCGGGGGTGGCAGGTGTGTGTGGTGCCCTCAGACCGAGAAGGAGCAATCAGGTGTGGGGCCATAGTGGGGACTGACCGTCCTCTCCTGCTGTGTGAGTGGATTTTGATGGGACAGATTCCACCATTGTGCATTCTTCTCCGCCCGGGACACTCAGGAGGGCTGTGCTCTTTGCAGAATGACGTTGGCCCAAGTGATGAAATGGGTTCACATGGCGGGCGCCCTGTGTCAACAGCCCTGTCTGGGCCCTGGCCAGTACACTGCGGGGGTATTGAACTCTGGGGGCAGGGAAGCTGCTGAGCCATTCTTGTGCCCCTGACCGCTAAGGCCAAGGAGAGGATGGTGAGAGTGGGGGGCTGCCTGGAGTCTGGGTTCACACAAAAGCCGGCTTTGTAGGGAAATCAGGGGTGAGTGGGCTGGAGGGTGGGCACTGCTGGCCTGGCCATGAAGCATGGCTCACCAGGGCCTGGGGCAAAAACCAAGGTCCAAGGGCCTGGTCTCAATACAGCCTGTGTCCCTTGGCTCTTCCGGAGGGCCAGGGGTCCCCGGGAACACAGCAGAAGAGGGGTCAGGCCCTGACTTCCCTCTGTGTTTCGGGGGTGGGGGTGGGGGGTGGTCGCAGCCATCCAGCCCCGTGTGGCTCTGAGGGAGTACCCAACAGGAGCCAGGGGCTCTGGGCTCTGGGAGGTGTGTAGGAGTTTATTAGGTAAGAGGCATGAGAAGTCTCAGTTGTGTTGAGTACTTCTGTAGGGGAAAATTCTAGAACTGCTTGCCCCTGCTTGTCCCCTTGGCCTCTTGTCGGCTCAAATGTTTTCAATGTCTGGCGAGGGAACAGTCATCTGGCGAGTGGCAAGCAGGGATGGTGCCAAGCCACAAGCATTGCCTGGACCTGAACGTTGTGTCTGTCATCCCACAGGGCCCATGGACACCTTCAGCACGAAGAGCCTGGCCCTGCAGGCCCAGAAGAAAGTGCTCAGCAAGATGGCCTCTAAGGCTATGGTGGCCGTGTTCGCGGACGACACCAGCAGCGAGATCCTGGATGAACTGTACCAAGCCACCAAGGAGTTCACCCGCAGCCGGAAGGAGGCACAGAGGGTGGTAAAGAACCTAGTGAAGGTGGCCGTGAAGCTGGCCGTACTGCTGCGGGCGGGTCAACTGGACGGCGACGAGCTGGCCCAGCTACGAAGGTTCCAGGGCCGCGTGCGCAGCCTGGCCATGACGGCCCTCAGTTTCCACCAGGTGGACTTCACCTTCGACCGGCGTGTGCTGGCCGCGGGGCTGCTGGAGTGCCGGGACCTGCTGCACCAGGCCACCGGCCCTCACCTCACAGCCAAGTCCCACGGCCGCATCAACCACGTCTTCAGCCACTTTGCCAATGGCGACTTCCTGGCCGCGCTGTACGGCCCTGCGGAGCCCTATCGGAGCCACCTGCGCCGCATCTGCGACGGCCTTGGACGGATGCTCGACGAGGGCGGTATCTGACCTGGCCTGGAGACCTTTCCAGAACATCACTGCTCATCCCAGCTTTGCTCCTTTCTACTTCTGAGAAGCTGTCTTGTAGCCCAGCCCGACCCCAGACTCTACGGAGCCAAGGCTGACCTTGAACTGATGCTGCTCCTGCTGCCTCCTGAGTGCTGGGGTCACAGGTGTGCTCCACCATCTCATTGAATGTTTATGTTAGTTTCCTCTCAGGGCCTCCCAATGTGACTCGCTTTAGGAAATGGAGTTCAAGCCCTGCCCGGCACCAGTCTAGTGTTGAAGGGATCCCAGCCTGCCATGTGGGCTGGGGATGAGCACACTTTCGTGTTGGGATCTGGAGGAGACCCCCATCTGGAGACTGCACCCAGCATCTAAGAGCAGGAAGAAACCGTCCCTGAGGTGGCTCAGCATGTGTTGTGACGGGAGCTCAATCCCCAAAACCACACCATGGAAGCAGAGAACCAGTTTTGGCAAGTTGACCTGACTTACACATGACCTGCTCATGCAGCAAGGGGTGACTGAGCTGGTGGGAAAGAAGTCCTCACTGGGAGGGAGGAGCCTGGGGACCTCAGAAGCTGTCCCCAGCTTCCGCAGGCCAGGGCTACTGGAGATATGTGTCTGTGTTAAATTATAATGCCGTATTTGGGAAACAAACCCATCCTTTCTCTTTGTATGACAGCCAGGACTTGTAATCAACACTGACCACACATGTGGAAGCATGACTAATACCTGGCTTAACCTTATGGTCACTATGAGACAGAACTTTTATCCTTGGAAAGGTGGGCAGGTTTCAGCTACATTTGTGCACTGCTGAGGTGTGGGTTAGTTCTCTAGACTCCCCCAGTAAGGGGCTGTGGGCATGGCCATGGTGGAGCCCCGCCTAGAATCCTCAGTGAGGGGCTGTGGGTGAGGTCAGGGTGGAGCCCCGCCTAGAATCCTCAGTGAGGGGCTGGGGGCGCGGTCAGGGTGGAGCCCACCATAGAATCCCCCAGTGAGGGGTGGGATGTGGCCAGGGGTAGCATGCCCAAGGTGGGAGACCCGAGACCAGTGAGGACAGTGCATCTGCACTTGCTGGCAGGCATGGAGGTTGTGCAATGCTGCAGGTGTTAAGGTGATCTGGGATACACAACATCCACAGCTGTGTGTATTTAGGACAAAGTTTACAACCTATAGCCTGTGGGGCCTGGCTGAGGGGTCACAGAGGCTTTATTAATGTTTCAAACATGGCCAACACAGAGATTCTATCAACTATAGCTTGTTAATATTTGTTGTTTTTAAAACAGTATCTTATCCTATAACCCGGACTAGCCTCAGCGCCCCTAAGGCTGGCTGGACTGGCTGGGATGCCAGCCTGAGCATCACATTCCCCTGGGGCAGCCAGCCCTCCTGCCAGCTCTGGGCAGGAAGGGGTCAGGTCCTTGAAGCCTCCCTCTCTCACCACACCAGCTCCACAGGTAACTCGTCTCCCTTTAGGCCCTGGGCCAGATGAAACCCTCATGCTGACCAGATGGACCAAGGAGGGGAACGGTCTGAGATTTGCGGGTGAGATGAAGAGGAAAGCCAGAGCGCATGAGGGACATTCCTTTATTATTGTGTGTCACTGGGCTGTGTATGCTACACGGAGCCTCGGCCATCAAGCTAACCCTATTTCCTTTTTAGATTTAGATTCTCAGGGTGACCTGAACTTCACAATCCTCCTGCCTCAACTGCTTGAATGCTTGGGATCACAGGCCTATGCAAGAAAAATATTTAAAGGTGCCGTGTGGCTGGTGACATGGGTAGAGGTGCTTGCTGCCACACCTGCCACCCAGAGAGTCTATGTCAGAGGCCCTGAGGAGGCAACTCCTCCCCTGCCAGCCCAGGGAGGACAAGATGGGGCTAGATGCCCTCCCCCACCAGGTTCCACTGTGCTCTCTTGGCTCGGCATGAGCTGGTGGCTATGGGTCTGGACGCAGCTCTGTGGCCTCACTGGCCTCCTGTGTTAGAGGCACTAGGTTCATGCCGAGCACCACAAAATTTTTCCTTAGAAATTTAAGATTAAATATTAAAGGGCCATTGTGTCCCAGCCCCCAGTTCTAACCGTTCTGTATTCTTGCTGACAGCTGGGGACCCTCAAAGGTACATGGGGTGAGCCAGGCAGTCAGTGACCTCACTTCATCCTGGGTCCTTTCATACCTAGGGGCGTGAGGCTAGGACTATGTCACCTACACCCAGGTATTGGAGCCTCAAGCCTCGGGCCCCTAAGACAATGCTGATGGCTATGTCCTTCCTGGGGCACATGCAGCATGAGAAGTCCTCAGTTTCCACTCAGTGTCTTAAAGGTCAGCTCCCCTTTATTGAGGCAGGGTTCCATTGTACAGTCTTAGCTATCCTGGAACTCGCTACATAGCCTAGGCTAGCCTCCCATTCACAGAAGGTCCACTCCATGAAGCTGAGGGCCGCAGGAGGGTGCTTAGTCCACGCTATGGGACGCCACCCCTAAAGAATGGGGGACTGCAGCACCCTACAGGCCTGTGTCAGGTACAGGCCTGCCTGGCAGCCCGTTTCTCACATGGTGTTTGGCCAGAGGTCAGACCCAAGGTCAAAGCCAGGGGCCATGGGACCCCCCTGAAAACCTTTCAGGCTTATGTAGGTTTCTTTGGCTGCAGGTTATTTTTGTTTCTAATGATTTCTTACTGTGGCTGTGAAGGTGGCTCAACAGAGCACTGGCTGCTCTTGCAGAGGACCCAGGTTCGATTCCCAGCACCCACAGGCGGCTCATAATCACCTGTGATTCCAGATCCAGGGGACCCAAATCCTTATTCTGGCTTCCATGGGCACAGAAATGACACAGACTCACAGACACAGACACAAAATCCCCCATGAAGGACTGGGGGCTGTGTGATAGTCACTCTTGGGGGAGACACGTGCCTATGCCTGCTGCTGCTACCGTGGAAGGCAGTGGGAGTCCAAGTTTGAGTCCTGAGCCCAGAGAGCCCCAGCTGGGGTGGTTGTTTATTGGTTTATTTGCTCCGTCTCTTCCCCTCCTTTTGAATGGAGGTGCCTTGGGATGGGACGCTCACCTGCAGCTCAGAGGGGAAACCATGCCTGACTTGCGCAAAGCCAGGCCTCCCCACCGGCCCCCAGCATGCCCTGCACCTGGGAGATGGGTGACAGGCTCAGAGTTCAGCAGCGCTGCAGCGTGAGCTGCAAACAGGGCAACACCAGCGTCCAGACAAGTAGTGGGCAGTGCGCCCAGACAGGCGGGGGTCACAGCTCCAAGCGTGCTGCCTTGGCTACGATCACTAGCTTGGAGAGCTCAGACTTGAAGGCCCCAGGCCTGTGAGACACTGTAAGACATAAGCACATTTGGGCCCTTACAAGATGCCACATGAAATGCTGGAACTGGGGCAGTGCCAGCAGAGGGGGCACAGCAGATGCCAGCAGAGGGGGCCGTGGCAGGGCAGGGGGTGAAATGACAGTGGAAAACTGCAGAGCCAGGCACCGTGCCAGGCTTGTCAACGTAGCTACTCTGGAAATTACAGAGGGCTAGGGGTGTGGCCAAGGAGGACCCCCCCCCAGAAGTCTGCCAGTGTCTCCCTCAGAGTGCCTCTGATCCGCTGCCGCAGAAGGCAGACCAGTGCAGGTGAGTACCTAGGATGTCACCAGCTAAACTGACTGGCACAGCTGCAGCACAGAGTCCACACTGCAAGTGGCTTCTCTTTAGCACACCTCCCATTCTTGAGAGCACTTCTGATTCTCAGCGTCGTCATGAGGCCCTCGACCACCTCTCTGCAAATGCCCCTTGCCAGGTGCTGGCATGCTTTCCACCTGCTGGGTCCCATCTTCACCTACCTGCTGTCTTGGTCACTTCAAATTCCTCATTTTTAAGGGGGACATCACTCTCTCTCTCAAACGCAGCTTTAGACTGAAAGAGAACAGGACACTTCAGTAGATACAAATAGAGAGGGAAGCCCCTCGAGTCCCCTCGGTTTGTCTCCTGAGCTCTGTGGTCTAAAGCCAGGCATTCCCAGCAGGGATCCCAGGAGGGTCAGCTCACAGGTAACAGACAGCCTCCGTGTCACCTTGGCTCCCAGTAACACTCTTGAGGAGGCTGCTACATGGCTCTGGTACTCTGGTACTCAAGTCATTGGCTGACTTGAGGGACAGGAGAAGACCGAGGCTACCCTGCCCCACCCTGGCTCCTCCCATTATTCCATAGGGTGCCTCTGATGCCAACCTCCCCATTTTTCTGGCCTCCTGGGGCAAAGCAGGTCTATGTAGAGGGATGGGCCAAAAGCCCACATTGTAGGCCTTCTGCTGAGGTTCCCAACTCATGTGGGAGCCCTGGGGGTCAGTGGGATGGCTAAGTCCCTTGCAGTGATTGGTGTCCTCAGGTCCCCGAGACTGGCACTCACGTAGGCCATGGCATACTCGATCTCAGCACCCCGGACCTCAGCCTTGAACTGTGTGAAGTAGAGGTAGGACTTCCCCTGAGGCCTGTGGGGAGACAGTCAACGCTGGTAGGACCCAGTTGAGGCCCCAGAAAGAGCCTGGTGACGTGGGACTCCATGGTAGGAATCTCCAGGAAAGTGAAGTCAGAGATGGTAAGGAGCTCTGTGTGTGCCAGGGATGAAGGGGAAGGGAACAGCTCCTGGGGATAGGGGAGACGGGGTGTCTGGTAGCCCAAGCTGGCCAAGGCTAGCCTTGAGCTCCTGATCCCCTTGCCTCTGCCTTCCCAGGGCTGGAGATCATGAGAAACAGGAGCTGACTGTACGTCACAGAAGGCAGGGCTCTATCTCAATTTTTAAAATTTGCCAAAAAGCACTGTGGTGATTTCCTGCCCTGTGACCTAACTCCCAGCTCCCCGCCCTCCTCCCCTCCCCTTCCTAGTGCTATGGTGTTAATACACAGACTGGCAGCTTCCCCAGGATCACAGGGTCACTGTCCAGTCTGTTCCCCACTTGTCCTGAATTGAATGTGGTGTGCACATGCACAGTGTCTGCAGGACACCCCCTCCCCCGCCCACAGCCCTGTGCATACGCAGTGTCTGCAGGAACCTCCCAGTCCCGTGGATATGCAGTGTCTGCAGGCCACCCCCCAGCCCCATGCATATGCAGTGTCTGCAGGAACCCCCCAGCCCCGTGGATATGCAGTGTCTGCAGGCCACCCCCAGCCCCGTGCATATGCAGTGTCTGCAGGAACCCCCCAGTCCCGTGGATATGCAGTGTCTGCAGGCCACCCCTCCAGCCCTGTGCATACGCAGTGTCTGCAGGCCACCACCACTCCCGCCCCAGCCCCGTGCATACACAGTGTCTGCAGGACACCCCCCCACCCGCACATATGCAGTGGCTGCAGCTCACCTCCAGATGGTACAAGTGAAGTGCTGACTATCTTCGCTTGTCCCCAGGCTCATCTGCCATTGCTGGGGAGAGAGGATAGGCTTGTTGAGCAAGAACAGGTAGGCCTCTCTGCAACGCCTGCCACACGCTGTCCTACAGTGGATCAAGACACTGCCTGTGTCACTTTCTCCCCATAAAGGACGACATCCTGTGAATGGCTCCCAGCTTAGCAACAGTGAAATCCTGTCTAAAAATTAGATAAGGGTTGGGGCCTGTGGGTCAGTGTCTAGCATGAGGCCCTGGCTCCATCCCCAGAAACAGGGCACAGTAGAGCATGTCTGTCACTCCAGCACTCGAGACAATCAGGAGTTAGCCTTGGCTACATAGGAAGCTAGCCTGGGCTACATGAGACACCCTGTTTCAAAAAACCAAAAGCAATACAGGCACAGTGGTGCACTCAGGAGACAGACAGATAGCTCTTTGAGTTCAAGGCCAGTCTGGGCTACACTATGAAAACCTGACTCATACAACAACCCACAGCAGCCAGGGCTGAGATGGCTCTGCACCTAAGAGCGCAGGCCACTCTTCCAGAAGACACAGGTTTTGTTCCAGGACCACACGGAGGCTCAAAGCCACCTGTAACTTGTTATAGGGGACCTGATGCCTTTTTTTGGTCTCCACACACACTAGGATATGCAGCTGGTACACAGGCATTCATGCAAACAAAACACCATACACATAAAACAACCAAAACACAACAACAAAAACCCTAACCAACTAGTTCTCACAGCAAGTATCCCCAGCCCTGGCCGCAGGTCCTCATCCAGGTGCTCCCATTACTGCTCTCCATGGCTTCAAAGAAGAGGTTTTCCAATGCTAGGGCAGGCCGTGTTTACATCAATTACAAGGGGACCCTGTGGCTGCTTGGATACATTCTGCCTGGAAGGTAAGCCGCGAGCCCCAACTGCACTCACGCCAGGGTCAAAGTGCTGGTTTTGGGTCGGTCCACAGACACGCTAATCCCGAACTGGCAGGCTACTCCAGGGCGCCTGTGCCCGGAAAGCAGCCCATCTGAGAAATGCCTTGCTTTTCCATTAGAACAGGGTCTCCTGTAGCCCAGGCTATTCTTTTTTTTTTAAATATTTATTTATTTATTATGTATACAATATTCTGTCTGTGTGTATGCCTGCAGGCCAGAAGAGGGCACCAGACCCCATTACAGATGGTTGTGAGTCACCATGTGGTTGCTGGGAATTGAACTCAGGACCTTTGGAAGAGCAGGTAATGCTCTTAACCTCTGAGTCATCTCTCCAGCCCAGCCCAAGCTATTCTTGACGGTGACCTTGAATTCCTGATGCTCCTGCCTCAGCCTGCAGAGTGCTGTCACCCACCTGCTATTGGCCCCTCTTATATTCATTTAATCTCAAGCACAGCCAACTCCTAAACCCGCTGACAAAATAAAGTGGGAATTTTCCTTTCCCGGGACCATTCATGTTAAAACGCAATCAGTGAGGCCAGGCCCACAGTGCAGCCCTCACTACCATGCATCCAGACCTTCTACTCCATCAGCGAAAAGGGAAGCCTCGTGCTCAGCTTCCCCTGAATCCCTCCCGGTCCCAGCACATTCACTTCTTCACTGAGTGCAGTGTTTCTGAGGTTTTGTCTGGCTGTGGCAGGTATCGGGCCACACTCCACTCCGTGTAATGGAAATTGTCACTGTCATTTGTCCCTTGAGCTCCCTGAGAAGCTGTCATTTGTTTCCAAGGCCTTGGGGGAGTGCTGGTCCCAGCCTGTAACCAGCAGCAATGGCTACAGCAGAACAGCCGAGCTGACTGAGGCCTGCTGAGCAGCTAGCCACACAGACGCTCTCCCGAGGACCTGCTGTCCTGGTTCGTGTCATGTCAACTTGACACAAGCTGGAGCTACCAGAGAGAAAGGAGCCTCGCCTGAGAAAATGCTTCCAGAAGGTCTTGCTGCAGCCAGCCTCTATAGGGCATCTTCTTAATCAGTGACTGATGAGGAGGGCCCAGCCCACTGTGGGTGGTGCCATCCCCAGGCTGGAGGTCCTGGGTTCTATAAGAAAGCAGGCTGAGCAAGCCATGGGGAGCAAGCCAGTAAGCAGCTCCCTCCATGGCCTCTGTGCTCGCTCTGCCTCCTGGTTCCTGCCCTGTTTGACTTGCTTTAATGATGAACAGCAGTGTGGCAGTGTAAGCCGAATAAACCCTTTTGTCCCTGACTTGCTTTGGTCATGGTGTTTTGTTAAGGCAACAGAAACCCTGACTAGGACACCCAGGTTCAGTCCCCAGCACCCAGAGCGTGCCCACAACCACTCGTAACTCCAGTTCTAGGGAATCTCAGCGGGCAACACACCCACGTGTACACATTCACACACCTTACTATACATACATGTTAAAAACTATGTGTTTTGAAATCGTGCCTACAGTGGAAAAGAGGCCGGATGCTTGTCGTGGGGCTGCTCGCAGACGCCAGCTGACGGCCATCTTGCATCTACTGCTGGTCTGTTACTGCCTGAAGGTCTGTAGAGACAGCTCTCTGCTGGGTGTGAGTGCCCTGGCTGAAGGTGTAGGCCCTCTGCAGCCTCTCCCCTTTACCTTCCCTTGCTATATCCATATTCAACTCACTCCACGCCACAGGCAGGGCTGCTATCCCTGTCCATGTGTAACGCCACTCAAGGTGCTGGGCTGTGCATGCCCATCCGTCCACGGACACTGAGCCACTTCCACTCACTGGCCGGCCCCATGGAAAGCTCTGCGCAGAACACTCGCGTGCAAGGTACCATAGCCACCACCATGTCCCCTAAGTGACCAGCTCTGGGTGTGGTGCTCAGGCACATGGCATGCATGGCAATCGGCCTTAATGCTCCCTATACTGCTGTACCATTCTGCATTCTACATAGGGGGGTGGTCTTGATGGGAGTTTGCCCCCTTGCCAGCTCACAGGCTGCCCTGAGGACTGTCCCAGGCTGACCACTCAGGCAAGCCTCCTAAGGCACAGACCATCATGAAATAACAAATATCCCACTGCCCACGGTTAGTGGCACTGTCATCTAGCACTCAGGACGCTGAGGCCAGTAGAGCAGGGATACATGATGAGATTCTGTCAAAAAGCACCAACAAATTTGACAAAAACAAATTGACAAATAAGAACCACAGTGCCTTACTGATCACACACGGATCAATAGAACCACAGTGTTCACTGATCACACACGGATCAAAAGAACCAGTGTGCTCACTGATCACACATGGATCAATAGAACCACAGTGCTCACTGATCACACACGGATCAAAAGAACCACAGTGCTCACTGATCACACACGGATCAATAGTCAGGGATTGCCACTGTAGGTCACTGGCTCCATGAGGCAAAAGCCAAGGCAGCCTGTGGTCCTTTCAGGCTCTTGTGAATGAGAACCCAGTGCTTTCGGCTACAATACTGAGCTACCTACCTACTGTCCTTGCTGCGGGGCAGAGGGAGGCAGCTCCAGTCCAGCCATGAGCACCACAGGCTTTCCTGACCCTCCTGCTGTGGTAACTGGACTCGCCCGCAGGGACCGGGGCAGCAGTGGGGACGCCCTGGCTGCCCCTTCACGTAGCACACGAGGGTCATCCGGGATTCTGAACCATGGATGATGGACTGACAAGCTACCTCATTTCTGGAGTGAGGAAAGTCTCACAGGAATGGCACCTCAAGGCTGTCAGTCAAACTCCTGAGAGATGGGAGGCAGGGGACTGCCCAAAGACTGAGATCAGCCTGGAAAACATGGAAGGCTGGCTTATTCTGGGCTGCAGTGTGACCCAGTCTATACACAACACAGGGCTGGGAGGTGGCTCTGAGGCTAAGAGGAATGGCTGATCTGCCAACAAGCCATGGCAGCACACAGCTGTTTGTACCTTCAAGTCCAGGAGCCGTGTCTCCATCTTCCGGTCTCCACAGGCACCAAGCACATATGTGGTACAAAGACACCATGCAGGCAAAATACCCATACATACTAAAAAAATAATAAATCTTTTCCAAAATTTAAAAAGAATGCTGGGCGGTGGTGGCGCATGCCTTTAATCCCAGCACTTAGGAGGCAGAGGCAGGCAGATCTCTGAGTTCAAGGCCAGCCTGGTCCTCACAGAGAGAGTTCTAAGACAGGGCCCCAAAGCTACAGAGAAACCCTGTTTTTGGGGGAAAAAAAAATCAAAAAGAAAGAAAATGCACTGAGCCTGCACCGTCTCTGTGCTGATTGCCAAGAACACGTCCACACGTGAAAGAAGCCACATCCCGACACCAGCGGCCTGAGACCCTGAGTGACTCACCTCATTGGTCCCTCCTTGAGAAGCGTATGTGAATGTGCATGTAAACTTGCCCTGGAAAAGAGAAAGAGAAGGAGGCTGAGAAGCCAGTGTCTCACTGCGCAGAATCAAGACCCCAACATGCTGCACCCATGTGCATGAGGTGGGTGCATGCCCATCACCTCAGCGACAGGTGAAACCCAACAGGAGTCACCTTGACTGCATTGGTATTAAGTCTCCATGCCTTACAGACATAAAAGTCTCGGTTTCCTAAGCCTTTATCCTAGAAAACACGCTTTTCAACCTATGCTGAACATCTGACCTCCTCTGCCTCGCTGAACTCCTGATGCCTGTGACAACTTTCTTTCCACACAGTGTGTTCTTGCATTGATCTACCTTGACTCCTGAGTGCCCCAATTATCTCAACAGCTGTTTTCTAGAAATCCTAATGCTTCTCTATAAAAGGACCTCAAAAGCCAGTGAGGGGAGACAGTTGTCTGGCCAGTCAGTCCCTTGTGCACTTTTTAAAAAAGATTTATTTATTCATTATGTATGTACACCACAGGCCAGAAGAGGGCACTAGATATCATTACAGATGGTTGTGAGCCACCATGTGGTTGCTGGGAATTGAACTCATGACCTTTGAAAGAGCAGCCAGTGTTCTTAACCTCTGAGCCATCTTTCCAGCCACCCCTTGTGCACTTTTAAATATAGCTTGCTCTAATCAGATGGCTGCCAGAATGCTCCCTCTCCGGGTTTAACAGCAACCAGGGAAGCCAAGGCCGGAGAACTGCAAGATGAAGGCCAGTCTTGGTGACTTACCAAGATGCTGTGCCAAATGTAAAACAGTAGAAAGAGGCCTTGGATGTACATCTGCAGTAGAGCTTTGGCCTAGAATCCCCCAGCGAGGGGCTGGAGATGGGGTAGAACCCTGGCCTGTGTGAGACCCTAGGTTCCATCTCAGTATCATAGAAAAGAAAAAGAAAAGCTCTACAAAGTCCTCTGACTTCTTTCCTCCCCAGAGCAGGGAACTTTGTATAATCCTTGGGGGTACCTGGGAAGGTCATGTGGCCTTTAGCAGTCACCCTTTAGAATACTGGTTTTGGATTCAGTACCTGGGAGTGCCTGACACACACGAGTCTTTGTTGCTTCCTTCCTGCAACACAGACCTGCCAGGAAGCTCTGGGCTACAAGAATGTTTTCAAGTCGGGCTGTGGTAGCCCACGCCTTTAACCCCATCACTCGGGAGGGAGGCAGAGGCAGGTGGATCTTTGTGAGAACGAGGGCACCCTGGTCTACAAAAGCTAGTTCCAGGACAGGCTTCAAAGTTACAGAGAAACCTTGTCTCGAAAAACAAAAAACAAACAAACGAAAACAAAAAATAAGAATGTTCTCAGGAAATGGTCACCAGGGACACAGCTGTCACCGGGAAATTGGGGAGGAAATGGTCACCAGGGACACAGCTGTCACCGGGAAATTGGGGAGGCCGAGATTAGGCTGGCTGCCGGCTTCACAGCCATGAGAGCGGAGTGGCCGAACCCGTGTAAAGCCTGGGGTGTTTCCTTTCTGGTCCGAGCTCATGAGCAACCCTCTCGGGACCGGCATGATGAAGTGAAGTCTCCTGAGACCCACGGCTCTCATCACCCAGAATCCCGTTTTCCAGAATGTGTTGGACGAGGGGAGGATGCCGTGTAGGTAGAAAGTGATTGACAGGCGGCGGCGGAGGCAGCCACGCCCCTTTGAGTTGCCGGTCTCCGGGTAACCCCGCCCCTTGCCATCCGACGGGCTCTGGGACAAACCGGTACTGGCTCCGCCCAATCCCGGCAGTGCCCGGTCGGCGATGTCCCCGAGGGAGGCTCGGCACTTACCCCGGGTCCGACGTCCTGGGAGAAGGAATGGACGACGCCTCCGGGTCTCACGTCAAACGGCACGGTGGTGGGCTCGGACACGGCGCCCGCCAACGCCAGTGCCACGGTCATCAGGAGCAGCGCGGTCCAGAGGGCTCCGCTGGGCGCCGCCATCTTGGTTCCGGGCCACTGCGCAGGCGCCCGCCGACGGGGCGCGGCGAGGGACACGTGGAGCTGCCTGCGCGGGACGCGTCGTCTCGTTACAGTGACGCACACGTCGCAGCTCTTGCCCCCATGTTGGGGCGGGGCACAATTCGGCACGTGATGCCAGACGGCGCCTCTGACTGGCGGCCTCGGATGAATGGAGAAAATTTGTGTCGGTGCTCAGGGGGTAACATTTGCCTTTTTCCGGCTCAAGTACTGGTTCCCCATATAAAAATATCTGACGCCATTGTAATTAGGGTGAAAAAGCTATTCCGGTATTTTTACATATATCTCATAAATGGACTCCAGGTCTCCACCTTTCAGGCAGCATGGGGGTTGACTGTGTTTTATTTTGTTAGATTATCTTTAATAGTTTCAATTTTTGATTTTTAAAATTGTTGATTATTTTTCGTTTTGTAACTTATTTTACTTCAGTTTATAGTTTAAGTTTGATTTAATTTTTTTATTTCAAGACAGGGTTTCTCTGTAGCTTTGGAGCCTGTCCTGGAACTTGCTGTATAGACCAGGGTGGTTTCGAACTCAGAGATCCGCCTGCCTCTGCCTCCCGAGTGCTGGGATTAAAGGCGTGCGCCACCGCCACCCGGCTTAAAAATATTTTATTGTGGGGTCTGGAGAGATGACTCCACAATTAAAGACACTGACTGCTCTTGCAGAGAATCCAGGTTTGAGTCCCGGAACCCACATGTCGGCTTACAATCTCTCTAACTCCATATCTAGGTGATCCGACGTCATCTTCTGGCCTCTGGAGGCACCAGGCACACATGTGGTGCACAGACCAGGCAGAACATACACACACACACACACACACACACAGTAAAATAAATGTGTTTATTCTATTTTTCTGATGGCTCATTTTATGTCAGGATGGCCTCCAACTCTGTTTGAAGGCAAGGATGGCCTTGAACTCCTGATGCTTCTGCACCTCTCCAATGCTGGGATGACAGCTGGGATGGAAACCAGGGCTTTTTGTGTGCTAGGTGATTGCCCTGACCTCTACGCCTGGCACCAGTTATGTGGTCTATGGTTGAAGAGCAGGCTCTGTGGCCTCAAGTGGCTGTTCGCTTACAGGATCCTGCAGGTGTTATCAGGACAGACTCCGCTCCGCTCCGCTCCATTCCCGCCTTCGCCAGCAGTCAGTGTCCTGTGCTGAAGGAGGCTTTCGCAATGCAGGCGACAGTGGACTCCTCCACTTTTGCAGTTTTCCTGTGTGTCACAGGTGTTTCTTAGCTGTCCTGGGGCTAGAATATGGGGCCTTAAGCAAGCCTGGCCAGCCCTGTGCTGCTGAGCAATATTCCCAGCTTTCTGATGGTTAAAAATGAGACTTAAGTCGGTCAGCGAGATGGATGAGTAACAGGGAAGGGGCTTGCTGCCAAGACTGCCAAGATTGCTGACTGGTGCTTCAGCCCCGGGGAACTAGATGGTGACAGAAGTGACTCTGCAAGTTGTCCTGACTGCATGTGAGCTGGGCAAGCAGCCATGCAGAACAGGAAATAAATACGTAGCATAAAACATTAGCCTCCAGTACTTCTGAGGATGCTGTCTGCTCCCGCCCCGCGCTCACTCACCTGCTCCCTCACTCCCCATCCCTCCCTCCTCTCACTATTGGCTGTCCCTTTACACTTATGTACTCGGTGTCTGAAGGCAGAGGGCAGCTCACAGGTCGGTTCTCTCTTCCACTCAGGTGAGCTGTTTCACTAGGTACACAGGCCACACGTGTACTTCCAGGGTGGGAACAGAACCTGGCAGAAGCCACCAGCCAAGTGAGATTTCCACCTCACCACTCCTGTCTCTGCTATAGGTCTTAGGGGGAAGCGTTTCATCTTTAATAAGTTTTTTTTTTTACTAAATTCATATTATTATTGGTTTTTAAAGATAGGGTTTCTCTGTGTAGCCCTGACTGTCCTGGAACTCGCTGTAGACCAGGCTGGCTAAGAACTCACAGAGATCCGCTTGCCTGTGCCTTCAAGCACTAGGATAGCCACCATGATCAGCCTTTAACAATTTCATTACTTTGGAGGCTGGAGAGATGACTTAGCAGTTAGGAGCAGGCATTGCTCTTCCAGACTCAGATTTAATTCCACACACCCTCATCATAGGCTCATACCCAGCTCTGGCTTCTGGAGACATCCACATTCATGTCCTTGAACTAACTCCTAATCCTATGGTCTCCACCTCCCGAGGGGTGGGATGGGGTATCCTATGCACCCCAGCGACCCCGTACCCCTTCCCAGTTCAGCACCCCCATCCCACAGAGCCCCCTACAATCCTTCAGTCCCTGAAGCCAACACAGCTTGAGAAGGAGCCTCACACGGCACAATTTCCATCTGGAATCGTTTAATGAGTCTACATACCACATAATTATAAAAGAATAAGAATTGACAAAAATATTTTCTTTCCATAATATGTAGAGGTGGTTTCTGTTTTGTTTTTGTTTTTTTTGTTTTTTGTGTTTTTTTTTTTTAACTTTTTTACTTTATGACCGAACTCTGGTGGGAGGGGACTGGGAAGGGCTACACCCCTGAGGTCAGGATGGGTCCTACTCCCGACCCTGGCACCCCTGGGTGGTGCTGGAGAAGTCGGGCGGAGACAGGCAGGGCAAAAGGTGCCCCGACAAGGGCTTGGCAGCTCCACATAGCCTGGGAATTGGGAGGGCGCGTTGGGTCCCAGCGGCCCAGTGCCGTACCTCCAATTTTATATTTCGGTACCGCTTGCTTCCTGTCTTTTAAATAATTATTTAAAATGCTCCCCAAACACACGACTCTGTGGGGGTGGGGGGTGGGGGGTATCACATGCTTCTGCTCTGGGATGGTGCTGCAGGTTGGGACCCTGGCAGCCCCTGTAGCTGTGAGCCCAGTGATGGTCTACTCCTAACCAGCCCAAGAAGGGCCGCATGGGGGCCACCACCTCTGTTCTGGCCCCCAAGCAGCAGCAAGCAAACAAATCGAAAGCTTCAAAAACTAAAAGATTAAAAAAATGCAAGAAAAGCAGCGGCGGCATCAGGGCAGAGGTCAGAGGTGCTCCTGCAGGAAGTGCAGCAATGTCACCTCGTAGTGCTCCCCAGACTCGGGGCAGCGGATGCTGTGTCTCTCGTTGGGGTAGATCTGTGGAAGAGGAAGAGGCAGGGCTGTAGACAGGCTCACTGGGGACCCTGCTCTGCACCATCCAGGCTCTGGGGGTCCCTTCCCCAGATCACAGCTGCCACCTACGCATGAAAGCCACTGGCCTCCTCTCCTCTCCCCAGTGCCTTCTATAACCCATGCCCCCCCACCGTCACAAGTCTGAGGATATACTGCCCCTCAACCTCCTTCAGAGAGTGCTGCCCTCTACTGTCCTGTGCCCCACAGTCTGACAGGATATCCTCCAGGCAGGGCCCCCACTGAGGTCCATTCTCCCCTCACTGCTGAAGCACCACCTCTGCTCTACCCCTCAGGCCAAGGCTCTGCCCAGCAGGACCCACCCATCACCCTCACTTCCCAGGCTGACTGACCCAGGGTCTAGGGCTCCATGGGCCTCAGTCCTCACCAGCTCCTGCACCTTTAAATGTCCCCTCCCTCAGGGAAGTCCTCTAGGGTTTCTAATCATTGTGAGGGCACCCCCCAAGCCTGTAGATAGATTCATCAAAGCAGGACCTGGGATGTGGCAGTTGCTGGCACAGGCTGGTCAACAAATACGTGACTGAACACACAGGACCCTTGGGAGCTCAGACTAGAGCGTTGCCCCCAGAACCACTCACCTGGAGCTGGTACGGCTTCCCTGCCCGGATCAGCTGGGACACGAGGAAGTTTGTGTGGAAAAAGTGGACATTCTCATCCAGAAAGCCATGTAGGATGAGCAGGCGGTTAGGCCTGGAGGAGAGGGACGGGAGTGAGGCCTCCAGGGGACAGAGTCTCTCCCTGGCCCCCATGCAGCAGGCAGGGCAGAAGTGGCCCCATGCCCAGGCATTCTGCTGTGGTAGAACGTTCTGGAAGCATATTACCACTACATCCCACCAGCACTGACCATCACATTGTGCTCCGGCCAGCAGTCACCTGTGCCTCCTCAGAATATCCAAGGTGGTAGGGGTGACCAAAAAGGTGAATTTTCTCTTTTACATCAGATTTATTTATTTATTTATTTTAGGTACAGGGTCTCATGTAGCCCAGGCTGGCCCTGAACTGTCCATGTAGCTAAGGATGACACTGAACTTCTGATCCTCCTGCCTCCACCTCCTGAGTGCTGGGATGACAGGCATAAGCTGCCATGTCTGGGATCTGTGCTGCTGGGCAGGGCCTGGGGCCTCCTGCATGCTGGTCACAGGCTCTACCATGGGGCCCAGGCTCAGCTATTTTCTTTTTTTTTTTAAACTACAGATGGTTGTGAGCCAGCATGTGAGTGCTGAGAACTGAACTCAGGACCTCTGGAAGAGCAGTCAGTGCTCTTAACCACTGAGCCATCTCTCCAGCCCCCATACACTGACTTTTTGGAGCACTAATGGTTCCCATGAGTGACAAAGCAACATCTGGAGTCGGTGTGGCTTTGTAAGTTATACGCCCATCGGACCTCTAGCTCTAGAACATTCCGTCCTGCCATCCCAACAGCAGTGAGGTCTCGGCCTCCACAGAGCAGTGAGCGGGCTGACTGCAGGAGCCTTGCAGTGGTGCAGACAATGGTGGGCATTCCCGAGGCGGAGATGCCAACGCCACACTGCACTGACCAGCGGCTGCCCCTCTGCTGTGACCACTGTCACCTGCAAAGTGAGTGTGTGTGAACAGTGCCCACGCCCATGCAACCTGAGGAGCTCAGGTACAGATGGGCTGTACAAGGCTGGACGTGAGCTCACAGGGCTACTAGAACTGTGTGGGCAAGCGCTTCAGGAAAGCAGGGTGCCACAGCCTGTCCCCACCATCCCGCACCTCCAGGCTAGCTGGCAGGAGGTACCAGGAGACACAGGCAGAGAGGATGAGAGTCTGGAAGCTACAGGGAATAGCACTGGGGAGTGGATGGTAGGCGCGTGGGTGACTTACTCATTGGGCAGCTTCTCCACATGCAGGGCCACCGACCCTGCCTCATAACCTTGCTGGTTGTTCTCAGGGACATCCATGTACCGTTCCGTGTACCCTGTGTCATAGGCCATCCACACAGTGACGGGAGCACCAGCAATGGCTACCTGGAAGACACAAGGGATGGATAGGGCAGGAAGAGAGAAGGAGAAAGGTGTCAAGGTGTTGGATCTGGTGCCTGGCCTTGGCTGGAACTGCAGGCCTCAGCAGAGGGCTAGGCAGCTCATGCATGAGGGTGGTGGCTTGCAGGGGGCCCTCAGATGTGTTCCCATGGGCTTGAGCTGCACTCCACGCAGGGTGTGGAGGGAGGGCCCGTCCCACCTTCCTGCCTCCTCCGCCTCCTCATGGCCGCCGCCCCGCAGTGCCCTGCCAGTCCCGGGGCCTATGCCCCCCTGCTGCTCCTCACAGCATGCCCCACCTCTGCCCCTCCGAGGCGGGGGTCCCAGGCTTGGCCTCCCACATAGAGCTGCTGGCGGATGCCATCCTGGGGTCGGTGGTGGCAGGCAATGAGGAGGGGGACTCGGCCTCGTGGGGTGGCTGCGGGGAGAGATAGCCAGGTGGCAAGGCCCCTGCCAAAGTGCTTGCTCCAGGCTGGGGCTCCTGGGTGGGGACATGGGATCAAGGGCAGATGGGCATCGGGCCACAGGGGGCTAGACAGGAGTGAGACTCACCTTGAACACGTGTGGCTTGTGGATGAGCCCCATGAGTGAGAGGAAGCCACCGTAGGACCAGCCGTGGATGGCGACACGACTGAGGTCTATGAAGCCATACTTCTCGGCCACGTACTGCAAGCCTTCCACCTGGTCCTCAATCTCCACCTGGCCCTGTGGAAACCCAGCACTCTGTGACTTCCACCAGGAAGTGACCAGGATCCCACACCTGGTCACCTTGTTGCTAGCAAGAAGCCTCTCTTCTTAGACTTAAAGCAGTACTTGAAGTACCACTGCCCAGGAAGGCACTGCTGAAGCTGCTCTCTTATGTTTGCAGGGATGGCACCATCAGCATCATCCCAATCGCAACTACCATCCCCATCACCATCATCACGACCACCATCAGCACCATCCCCATCACTGCCAACACCATCAGCACCATCCCCATCACTGCCAACGTCACTGCCCTCGACACCAGTGTCCTCACCACCCTATAAGCTTCCTTCTTCTGACACGCCCATCAGACCCACCCTTGGGTTCCCATGGACCAAAGAAGCTCCACAGCATCCTGCTGTGTCTTGGCCACTATCCTCTCCCCAGCCGTATGCTCGGGCCTGAGAGCACCCGTGTTTGTGGAACCCACCTGCTCCCAAGGGCCACACTGCAGAAGAGGACTCACCATCTGGTTTTTCAGGGCCCCCTCAAATCGCAGGCCCCGTTGACAGGAACCCCGGCCATCGATCACCACCACCGCGTAGCCCAGGGATGCCAGCGTGTTCAGTCGCAGGTACTTGATGCCCTTGAAGGAGTTGTTCACCAGCTGCACCTGCAGGGAAGGTGGGCGGTGAGAGCTGCAGGGGGGCGGGGGCGGAGGCAGGGCCAGGGTGCACCCACCTGTGGGCCCCCATAGACGAACAGCACAGTGGGGTGCTTCCTTCCCGGCTGCAGGGTGTGTGGCTTGTAGATCATGCCATATAGCTGCACATCAGCACGGGTGTGGAAGTGGAAGATCTCGGGGGGTACGTAGTCCGGGGGGCAGTCTGCGGTGACAAAGGTACTGAGAGTGGCCAGCAGGGCCATGCCCACCCCAAACCCAGGCCTGTGGACCTCATCTGCCCCCAATGCTTCTGCCTGGAAGATGATCTTGGGGGAGCTGTGGGGGGGTCTCCATGGGGGACATGCAATCCCCTTGGCATGGCCACCCCACAGGATTCCTCCACCAGCCTAGCCACTGTGGGAAGAGCGACTAAGCTGGTCTAAGTGGCACAGTCACCCCTGACCGTGGCTACCTTTGGGTTTTCCAAGGACTGGCACACAGCCACATGGGTCAGCTGCTGTGGTGGGCTAAGGCCTTGCTTTCCTGGGACCCCATCTCTTTATGTGCCCCAGGCTGGCTTGGACCCAGATACAGTGCTCTTGCCTCTGCCTCCTGAGGGCTGCGATGACAGTGTGCACTACCACACTTGGGTTCTGGGGATGGAACCATGGTTCCAGGCATGCTGGCACCCTGCAGTCGAGCCCTAGCCACTACTGGAGGTCTTTGCAAGGCACAGCTTGGGACAGTGGTTTGATAAGCACTCCAAATCTCGTGGGGTAGAGTCCTGGCGGACCTCAGGCTCTAAGGCGGTCTCTCAGAACTATCTTTTTCTGAAGCCCCTCTGCTAGCTGACCTTGAGCTCCCTGCCAAAGATCTGGTTTCTGAGGTACTGTCACAGCAGTTGCCCCAGGGTGTCAGGGTGGCTGCCAGGGAGGCCGCACTACTCACTGGCTGCCTCCATCATGCTGGCCCAGAAGCGTGGCTGCTTGTGCAGCGGGTCGTCGTCAGGGCCGCTCAGCTTGTACACGTGCACACAGGGCGGCGTGCTCACGCTGCTGTAGTGACTCACAAACATGTCGAAGTTCTGCTGGAGGCAGGGTGGCGCTCAGTGCACAGGGGCAGGCTTCCGCCTTTCCCCAGGAACCCTGCACAGCCCCCCCCTCCCCGGCAGGTCACCACCACCACCCTTTGCAGATGAGAAAAGGGATGGTCAGGGGCTGTCCCAGTTCACGGACTCAGGCCTCATCCTTGATAGACAGGGATCGACCTGGTTTCTAGAATGTTCTGAGAGACTAAGGGCTGTGGACTGGATTAGAGGGAGCAGTCTCCTCATTCTTCCCCTGGGAGGCTCGGGTGGGCAGGAGTGTGGCATGCCTACCTGACTCATGGAACAGCTGTGGGAGAAGCCAGGCGTGGTGAGCCGCACGATCTCACCAGCGGACTCGTAGCTCACCACGTAGAGGTGATGCTCCAGGGGCGTGTCCTTGGTGCCTTGGAAGTACACCAGCTTCGTCTGTTCATTGACCCAGATCTGCAGGCAATGGGGGCTTCTGTGAGCAGGCGTGTCTGACTACACTTCCTGCCCTAGACCCAGCTCCAGGGACCACCAGGGACAACCTGGTGCCCCAGCCAGCAGTAGCCAGGCACGACTGAGGGCAGAGCTTGAGGGACAGACAGGCTGCTGTGGGGGTCGAGAGCTCCCCAAGCACGCACAGGTCCTGACTCCACCTGCTGCAATGCATAAGCTGGGCGTGGTGGAACAGACCCCCCACCCAGTACTTGGGAGGATAGGAGTTCAAGGCCATTCTCAGCTATGTAGTGAGTTAAGGCCGCCTGGGCTACATGAAACCTTTTCTCAAAAAATAAAAAGATGATTGTTTGTTTGTTTGATTTTGAGGCCGAGGCATGCTGTATAGCCCAGGCCCTCCTTGGGCCCTGAGTCTCGGGATGACAGGCCCACATATAACACTCTGCTCAGACTCTGAAAATGTTTTGCTCTCATGTTTTCCTTAATTCCAGAGTCAAAGGTTCAAAGCCACATGGAGAAGTCCTGTCTGTGGCAACACAGGTAGGGACGTGCTCACACCAGGATGGGCACTCAGAGCATTTCCAGGTGTACGTGGCTGAGGTAGAGCTCAGTGGGAACTTGCCTAACACTCATGAGGACCCTGGTGCTATGCACAGCACCGCCAAGTTAAAGAATGAATAAAAATTAGAAATACATGAAGCAAATTTAAAATTTTTAAATCTGGTTCTGTGCCTGGGGGACCCTGGGTAGCTTGTCTGGACATGTGCAGCCACCATAACTAGGGAGCTCCCCGTAAGTAGTGGGAGGAGGCTGGCAAGGAGTGGGAGGAGGCTGGCTGGCCCTTAGCACCCAATCCAGAACTGCTGTCCTGGGCAGAGGAAGGGAGCTGCAGGGCTACATCGCAGCCCTGGGATAGGCCAGGTCTCCCTACACAGAACTTCCGCTGAGAATATTGGTGTCCTGGGGCCTCTGGTGGGGGCGAGGGAGGAGCAGAGCCAGCCACAGGAGGGCCAGGAGAAAGGTACCTTGGAGCCATGTCTTGACAAAACCTCCCACTCGCCACTGGTCAGCGCGATCTCCTCCTTGACGGGGCACTTGAACTCGTCTGTGGGAAGGAGAGCCGAGAGGTGAGGGGACGAGGGACGTGGATGGGACCCAGCAGCTCTGCAAGGGAAGGACAGTCACAGCCAGTGCTCCCAGAACAGCCAGGAAAGAGCCTTCCTATTCTACAGCAGGTGTGGCATGTGATCAGTGGCCATGACCTGCTAGATCATGCTGGGCCACCAGAACCAGAACCAGAACCAGAATAGAACCAGAACCAGTACCAGGCTTCCATCGGGCAACCAAGCATGGCGGCACACACCTTTAATCCCAGAGACAGACGTGGTCTGGGACAGCTGGCTTCCTGTTCTATCTTCCTAGTATAAGGCCTCCAGGAGAGCTACCATTGCCCATGAGCCCTCATCACATGCCCCGCCCATACACAGAGCCACCATCCCTGCCCCTCTGTTCCACCCCTGCCCGCGCCTCGGATTTGAGGCTATACAACTACATCTCGGCACCAGAAGGTTCATCGGTCACGTTACCTAGATGTCCCCCCCATCCTGGGGTGTCCTCCAAAGCCACCCTCTTCCCCATGCCACCCTCCTCCTCCTCAACAGCCCTTCTTCATGTTTGACTTTTGCTCCAGGTGTGCAGGTCTATTCCTGTGCACTGTGTGTGTGCACAGTGTCCACCCGTGAAGGCCGGTAGAAGGCACAGGACCCGGGCAACTGGAGAGACGGTTCTGAGCCGCGTGGGCGCTAGGAAGCAGCCGGTGCTTTAACCGCTGAGCCACTGCCCCTCCTACCCCCATTTTAGACAGGGCCTCACATAGCCCAGGCTGGCTTCAAGCTCACTAGATAGCCAAGGATAACCCTGAATGAAGTCCTGATCCTTCTGCCTCCACCTGACATTCCACCACACCCGGTTTCTGTGGTGCTGGGGATGGAACCCAAGGCTTCCTGTGTGTCAGGTGGACACTGTATCAACACTGTACCAGAAGGTTAGCCCTTCTGGATCTCTCGCCTGCTCAGACACTCAGCAGCCACCACATCATGCCAAGAGGTACACACTGGGGCCCAGCACTCTGGCACCCAGGTCTCGGGCTGGGCAACCATGAACTGGAGGGAAGTTTCTAGGCAAAGCCCCCTGAGTGCAGTGGTGGTGTCCCAGCAGGGGCAGAGCAAGTTGACGACATTCCCGTGACACCAAGGTCACTGCCAGGAGGGACACAGACTGAAGCCCCAGTCCGCACAACCTGAGCCTTGAGTCACTCAGTACCCCAGAGCTGGACATGGGGCCTGGGCTCCCTGTGGCTCCTGGCCCTCGGAGATGCCATCTCATTCGCTCTCTGTCCCTTGAGGCCATGGCTGCCATAGCCTGCTGTGAGCGCTACCTCTGAACTGTGGTGCTCCCTGAATATGACCTGTCTTCAGGGAGACGTGAGCGACGTCTGAGGACATATGTACCTGTCACGGCTGGGGGAGCTGCTGGCACGGAGCAGGGAAAAATGGGGATACTGCTCCCTGAATGCCGCCAGTGGAGGCTGGGCCATGGCCTGTGCAAAGGCCCTGAGGAGGAAGACACAGCTCCACTGCACAGACTGTGACCTGTCCTGACATCCCAAGGTACCCTCTCAAGAATGGCCCGGAAGTGCCCCCAGCCCTGGGGTTCACTGGCCATCGCCCCAGGAGCCGTGAGTTTCTTCTAGAAGCATAGTCTATTCAGACTTAGTGCCTCAAGTCACTGGCTCCAAAACACACCGTGAGCTCCTCTCTCTTGACAGATCCTGGAGTCTCTCTGGCCCTGACTGGACCCCACGTCACGCTCGACACCATGTGCCCATCCCACTGGGAGAGAGCATCCCGAAGGACCACATCTCGGTCAAGAATATGACCTTTTCCAATTTGCTCTCCTCACCCCTTGCCCTGAGCCCCACAGAAACCCAGTCACTTCACGACGATGTTAGAAAAAACTGCTTCCTGCCTTCTTCAGGTCACAGCCCTCTGTGGTGTTTCCAACACTGCGAGCTCTTCTTTCCAGCCGTGTCCCCTGCCCCTGGTCTTTGCACAGCTGCATTCCCTGCCTTAAGCCTTCCCTGCGAACTCACCACATGCATCCTAGGCCCTGTCGGATCTCTGTAGCAGCATGTCACCCAAGGCACGAGCTCACATTTACAACAGTGTTCCTTATTCTCCTCCTTACTCTGCCAAATTCACCTTTTCGACATTCTCCCGAGGCAGTGACACCATCTCTAATCATTCCAGCATGGCCCCTTAGTCTTTGGGGAGGACATGCTTTGCTTGACGGCTCAGACAGGCCTTGCCCCTCCAGCCTCAGTTGCGGAGGTCTGAGGTCACTGGTGTGCCCCACTACATACCATGTCCCTTCTCAGACAGTGGCATTCTGGGCCCCTGGAGCCACTTTGGTCCAGGCACAGAGGATCTGAGACAGAGATGAAGGCTGAGGCTGGGACACAAACAAGAGCAGCAGGCAAACTAGGAACAAGGAGGTATGACCACCCAGCAGGAGTGATGCGTTAAACAAATGCAGTCACACAGTGGTGACAGTGATACACGGGCCACACTCTAATGCCCTGGTGGCATCCAAGGCCCCACTGCACAGGTGCATAGGAAACCCCACCTAGTCAATCAATAAATACTCTGCTGTCAACTGCAGCAGGGCAGGCTAGGGCGGCGACGGGGGGGGGGGGGGTCACTCTTCTCTGTACCCCTGCCTCTGCTCACCTTCTGTGGGGCTAAGGGGTTCTGTCCAGTCATAGTCACTAGTTTTCAGGTCCACAGTGACCTTGTACAGGTGGCAGAAGCCAGTCTTACACTCGTTGGCACGGAGGAAGGAGAAATCCTGCTGGCCCTCAGCTTGCGGGAACGGGTGGAAGATATCATGGACCTGCAGGGAGACAAGTCAGGTCAGAGGATTCTGTGACCAGTTAGACCCTGAGTTCAGTCCAGTGCCCCACTAAAGACCAGAGTGTGGGAACAGTGGGTCCCCTCGCTTCTGCTTACATTAATCCAGACGTTGGTGACTTCTTCATAAATGATGAAGGGCTGCACATTCTTGGGGATGGCTCTGGCAGCTGCCTTCCGCTGAGCCTCGTTCTCCGGGGACGGGATGAAGAGGGCTGGTGGGAGGAGGACAAGCTGGAGTCGTTGCTGGGGACGGTCCAGGAACATGGCCCAGGCACTGGAAGGATGAGAGAGGAGACAGCAAGAGGGCTCAGTGGCTGGCAGGGGGCAGCAGGGGGCAGGGTCACGCAGGGCCATTCCCTGGCTAGCCTGGCATACAATCTCGGACAGATTAGGTGAGATTCCACGTGACGAAGGCTTTGAAATGGTTTAGCCTGGCATAGCCATGCACCTGCCATCCCAGCAGTGAGGAGGTAGAGGCAGAAGGATTAGGAGTTCAGGCTTATCCTGGGCTACAAGGTAAGAGGAAAGGAAGACGAAGAGGAAGGAAGTGGTGAGCAAGTCTGTACATCTGCATCCTGTCCGTTCCATGAAACCTGGAGACATTGTGTCCTATCTGGTGTTCCCTCTACTCTGGGCCACCTGGGATTGTCCCACCCTTGGGATTTTGGTCAGACTGACCTCATGCCCAGAGTGCCCTGCTAATTGAGGCTGAGAGAGACCCCAAGGAAAAGGCATGGGTGCAAGGCACCAAGTGGCAGGGCCCGCCCACCCCCAGGACACTCACTATCTGCCATCCCGTGTCCAGCCAGCCCGGGCGATGTACTCCACCTTGGGGAAGAGGGAACTGAACGGCTGCACCAGCTCCTTCTCACAGCTCGACACGATCTGGGGAGACAGGGGCACGTCATGAACAATGCCACAGCCCCCTGACCTCCAGTGTCCTCATGGCTTGACACTCAGCACCCGCATGGTGTTTGACAGGCTAACTCCAGCTTCAGGAGCTCTGATGCTCTCTCTGGCCTCCATACAGGCAAACACACACTAAAAATAAAGCCAGGCATAGTGTTTCACGCCTTTAGTCCTAGCAGTCAGGAGGCAGAGGCAGGCAGATCTCTGTGAGTTCAAGGCCAGCCTGGTCTACAGAGCAAGTTCCAGGACAGTTAGGATGACAAAGAGAGACTTTATCTCAAAAAAATAAAAATAAATCTTAAGAAAGGAAAGCAGGCAGGTAGCCAAGCAGGCAGGCACACAGCCTTCTGAGGTATGTAGGTGAGGTGGAAGTCACACTGGGTGGGACCCTATTCCAACATGTTATATCATACAAGGGAGAGAGGCAGGAACAGACCCAGTCCAGCCCTCAGAGTTCCCTCTGACCTACTAACGCCCACCCTGGGACCCTCAGCCTATAAGGCTGCTGAGAGAACACCACGGCCATCAAAACCACAGACTTAGGTCTCTCTGCAGTAGTGACATCTTCCATGGGGCGAAGCGGGGTGGGGGGTATGGGATGAGAAGGGGACGACAAGTGATTGACAGGAAGACGGAATGACAACAGCACATTGTGCTCCCTGCCATGTCCAGATGGTTCTGGACTTAGAGGGGTTTGGGGCCAGCTGAGCAAGGGGGCAAGGGGATGAGGGGAGAAACGGAGGCAGGTGGAACCCTGGTGGGGTCACCAGGACATGCCTGCTCAGGAGCTGCAGTCCTCACAGGGCTCAGGAGCCTGTCTGTGGCAGAGGCCTGTCTGTGGCCAAGGATGAGGCAGTGGCTGAGTCCTTACTGCACTTGCAGGTCCGAGTTCGGTTCCCAGGACCCAAAGGGCAGCTCATATCCACCTATAACTCCAACTCCAGAGGATCCAACACCCATTTCTGGCCTATATGGGCACTGCACTCGATGTGTTAGAAAAGGAAAACAAAACTTAAAAACAAAAACAAAAAAACAGAAGGCTGGTGGGTGTGACTGACAGCACAGGTAATGCTGGTGAAATGTTCTGAAGAGACCGCACAGGAAGGGACTTGGTGAGTGAGGGTCTAATGTGCACAAAGAAAGGACGTACAATAACAAAGACAGCAGTCTAGCTTACATTTCCCCCGGAGCTTGCTGGGGGACAGTAGGACAGCTCAGCAAAAGGACTTGGTCATTTTGTGACCAAGTCTGACGACCCGACGTACACCAGTGGAAGCCCCGTGGTGGAGGGAGAGAGCTGACCCTCAAGCTGTCCTCTCATGCTCGGTACACCATCGGCTTCCGCACGGGCCCTGCCTGCCTGCTTTCCCGACCAGCAAATGCCACACAGCCTCGGGTCAGGTGTTGTCTGAGGAATTTTCAATGTCAAACACCCTTGGTGACCTGAGGGATTTGGACTTCAGGAGAGCCAGCAGCAGCTCTCATTGGATGGAGAAGGCACGGCACAATGAACAGAGAGATGGGCCTGCCAGTGGCAGGTGGATGCACTCACTGAAGGCTGAAGGCCTCTATGCCTGTGACCATGTCACACACTCCAGGTTGCAAAGCCTTACTCAGCACCTCTAAGTGAGCAATGTAAAGGAGGAAGGGACAGAGAAGGACCCAGAACATGGCCATGCTCAGCGTGAGACCTGAGAATGGGCACCCCGGCAATCCGCCCCACAGTGTTCTGGGCTGTGGTCACCACAGCATACAGGTGAGGCCACTTGGCTGACCACACATCACAGAGAGCAGGCTGACTGTCCACATGCCCCCAGCCCCCGCTGGAGACCCCCAGAACATGCCCAGCACTCGCCTTGCCCTGCTCATCTGTCTGCAGCTCAGCCAGCTTCAGGGCGATCTTCGGGTTCTTGCTGCCTGTAGGGGGAAGGTCAGGTGTCAGGCTGCCAGTGGCCACACTGGCCAGCAACTGTGTGACCACACCTGTGTGGAGGTGGCACAGTTCTTCCCAGGCATGACACAAAGTCTCCAGGGCAGGGATAACCTGACCCAGGGCCTGGACCGCATTCCGAACAGGGGAGGCAAGCTTCCTTTGTCCCCTGGGAGCTGGAGTGGGGACACAATACAGGCTAGTCACCCACACTTCTAAGATGTGGAATGTGGCTGGGACTGTTTTCTTAAGGTGCTGGGGACAGATCTTGGGATTCTTCTGGAAGATGGTTCAGGTCCCAGTACAGAGTAACATGGAACACCTGACAAACGCCTCCATCTTGTCTGAGCCTCAGTTTCCACACCTGCCCAACAGGGATAAATGTGGATCATCACACAGATGTCCCGTGGGATGTCTAGGTCCCACCCACACAGCACCCAGGAGGGCTCACTGTGTGTCGGCAATGGTAGTCTATTTTATTTATTTGACTTTTGAGATAGGGTCTTCATGAAGTCCAGGCTAGCCCAGAATCTTCTACAAAGCTGAGGCTGGCCTTGAGCTTCTGATCCTTCTGCCTCCAATGGCAGCAACAGGTGTGCCCCCGACACACACGGTGGTGCTGGGGATTGAGCCTCAGTCCACGTGACTCCCACAGAGGCACAGGCAGCAGGCATGAGGTTAAACCAGGCTGGCCAGGGCTGCTGCTGGCTTAAGGTTTCTAACACCTTGAGATAGCAAAGAAACAGAAGCTCATCCAGGAGAGCCCGTTTCTGGCGCTCCCTCCACTTATTTTTCTTGTCAGGTGCTTACTATGTAGCCCAGGCTGGCCTGAACTTGTCTCCAGTCTCAGAGGCCACTACGCGTTATCATTGTCCAGGAGGCTCGGTCTGCTTGTCTGTGGCCGTCCTGGTGTAGAGAGGCCTGAGATGTGGCACTGGGCAGTTGGAAGATGCTGCCACACGCACTTTCTGGACCTACCTGGAGAATCTGTGACCATGAAACCCGACAAAGTCAGGCAGCAGGTACCCCAGAGGATGGAAAGCTGGCACTCACCTGTCCTGGGGTAGCGGTAGGAATCAGTCTTCCTCTCCTCCAGGGCAGGGGAGGGCACATGGATGACCTCCACCTCAGACTCGTCAACCTCTTCATACAGGATACGCAGCGTCTTGAGGCCTTCAGAGCCTGGTCAGGGCCAAGGAGCAGGGAATCAGGTCACCCACTCACCTACCCACACCACACCACACGGGGATCTGAGCCTTAGTGGAATGGCAGGGGCCAGCAGGAGGTGACACAGAGCTGCCTGCTCGGGGTGTAGCGTCAAGCAGGGCCGAGATCACGGGCTCAAGCTCTACTCTAAGGCCTCTTCTGCAAAAGGGGTGGGGACCCGGGCCAGTATGACAGGTGTGCTATAAACACCCGAGACAAGTGGGGGGGTGGGGGGGGAGGATGTCACACGGACATGAGAGGAATGCGTCAGAGCCTTAGGAAAAGCCAGACTTGTCATTTGCACCCGGAGCCACACAGCCCAATATGGGGCCACACATTTCTGTTGTCTATGCCACTCAGTCAGGGTGATTTTGTCAAGTAACCTAAACACACACTCACATGTCCTGGAAGAGCAAAATACCACAGTGAAGGACTGGGGCGTGGTCAGGGTGGAGCCCCACCTAGAATCTCCCAGTGAGGGACTGGGGGTGTGGTCAGGGTGGAGCCCCACCTAGAATCCCCAGTGAGGGGCTGGGGGCGTGGCCCTGATATCTAAGGGTCCCCCATGGTTTATAGGAATGACCCGTCCAGGTGAGGCAAGGCCTTTGTCATCCCCCTGTTCTGTGCACACTCTGGCATAAGTATTTAACAGGTCCCTATGTATAAGTCCTAGGATCACATGGGCTGATTCAGTGGAGGCATAAGGTACTGAGATGTGGGTTGCCTACCTTCCCAAGAGGCTGTGGGGCACCACCAGCATGCAGTGAAGCGGTCAAACTCCTCCTGGATGACGAAGGTGGCCACACCTGCAGACTTGGGATCGTCCAGGACATTGGCTGAGCCTGGGAGAGGGCACACTGTGAGTCAGGACCTCAGAGCCACACGCCACCCAGGCTGGACACTGTGAGGCTGGCTGAGGACCCACCGTCACCCACGCCCATGGCTCACCCTGGTGGCAGAAGGTGAGCCGCCGTTCCTCTCCAGTCTCAATGTTGGCTACCCACAGGTCATTGTTGTTGATGAAGGAGAAGAAGGCAGGGTCTGCGGGACAGATCTTGGGATCCATGCGTGGTCCGGAGCATTGGGTCTTGATCTCCAGTGGCTTCATGGGAGAAACCTGGGGACAGGGAGGTTGGGTCAGCGCACTGGCACCATGGCCCCATGCCCGGATGCAGGCTGTGCCTCACCATGAAGCCATTCTTGCCGCCGTCCCTGCAGTGGAACAGGCTATTGCTGGCCTGGAAGAGGAAGAGGCCGCTCTCGCTGTGGAAGTCGTAGGAGGTGATGCCAAAGACGCCCAGGCGCTTGCGTTCCCGCAGCAGCTCCTCCTCTCGAGAGTAGACACCATGGTGGGGCGTGGCCTGGGGGACACAGAGCATGGCATGCTGGCTGGAAACTCCCTCCTGAGTGCCCGTGGTCCCATGGTGACATCTGGTCCCAGCCCTTGCTCATGCCCTCAATTCTGGCGATCCCTGTGGGGACCTCCCCCACCTTATCACAGCCCTCCCTACCAAGAACATTCCCTATAAACCCACAGCTCTACCTACAGAACACACCCAAGGTTTCTGGACAGACACAGAGGGACACAGAGTGAGTTGGTCTGTTTGAGCCAGTGCCTCCTGTGGCCTGGCATAGCCTGGAATGGGCTACTTGGTAGAGTATAACCCCAACAGGCGTGCACCACCACATCTGGTTTATACAGTGACAGGAGAGAACCCGGGGCTTCTTGTGTGTGGGCTGAGTGCTCTATGCATCGAACTGGGTGTGGGTGCAGCTCAGAGCTGGGATATGGATGAGGCAAGTGTGGAAGCCTGGGTTCCGTTCCCAGCACTGTGCTGTGCAGAAGGCTACCTGGGAACTAAGAGGAGTGACCAAACGGGGAGTGAGTGAGCAGGACAGGAGTGGGAAGGGGGCTTGGGCATGCCACTGTGATAGTGCCACTGTTCCCTCCAAACATGCACAAACGACAGCCATGCCAGGGTGCCCCCTTCACTGAGCACCTCTGGGCAGTGATATTAATCATTAGCCAGGCCTGTGAGTCAGCCCTCATTTGAAGGTGCAGACAGGAGGGAGAAACGGTCTGCTAAGTGCTCCAGTCAGAACTCTGTTCCCGGAAACTGGGTGTGGCACGGGCAGCTCACCTGGAAGTGGTCCAGCATCTGCTTCCAGGACAGCAGCAGGAGGGCCTCCTTCCGCACCTTCTTGGGGATCTCGGAGTAGAGGAGGGAGTTCTCACGGCTGCCATATGGCATTCCTGGGGAAGGATCACAGAAACCTCAAGAGTGGGGCCCCACCTGAGAGCATATCAGCTCCCTCTGTTTGTAGAAAGAGCCCCCACGTCCATCACTATATGCCTGTGAAGGCCAGAGTGGACATCAGGTCTTCCCTCTCTCTCTGCCTTGGACGTACAGAGATCCACCTGCACATCCCAAGTGCCAGGATGAGCCCCATATCTGGCCTCTGTCTTTTTTGAGACATGGTCTCCCTCGTAACTAACTTGACTGGTCAGCGCATCCCTGACCTCCTCCCGTGTCCCACTCTGCGGCACCAGCCCTAGGGTGACAGGAGCAGTCAGCACACGTAGCTCTGACATGGGTGCTGGGGATTTGAACTCAGTTCCTCAAGATTGTGCAGCCAGCACTTTATCCGCTAGCCTGGCCCCCGCTGTTCAGTTTCTTCAGGCTTCCCCACCCTGAGATTCCGGTCCCAGTGGCTGGAGCACAGCAGAGCTCAGAGAGGGCAGTAGGAGAGCTCAGTTCTCCTATGTTCATGTGTAGCCCTAGGGCAGTGGTTCTCAACCTTTCTGATGCTGCAACCCTTTAATACAGTTCCTCATGCTGTAGTGACCCCCAACCATCAAATTATTTCATTGCTATTTCATAACTGTAATTTTGCTGTTACGAATCATAATGGGGGAGCAGATTCAAGACAGGGTTTCTCTGTGTAACAGTCCTAGCTGTCCTGGAACTCACTCTTGTAGACCAGGCTGGCCTCAAACTCACAGAGATCTGCCTGCCTCTGCCTCCCGAGTGCTGGGACTAAAGGTGTGCGCCACCATCGCCTGGCAATAACATAAATATTTGGTATACAGGATCTCTAATATGTGACTCCTGTGTGGGTAACTACCCACAAGTTAAGAACCACTGCTCTAGAAGGTTCCTCTGATGGAGAGATGCCGGCAAAGACTAAGGCCTAAACCAGGATCAGAGGAGAGTAAGGCTAAGCCTTAGGGAGAGGCGGGAGGAAGGTGCCCACCACCTGCAGCCATGGCTCCACCTACTCTAGCCATGCTCCACCCACTCCAGCCTGGATCACAGCTCCAACTGCACCCTCCTCAGGCCCTGCCCTGGCATCAGCTCCCAGGACAACTGAATGTGGGCCCTGACTGAAAGACATGACTTATCGCTGAAGGGAAACATGCAACGAAATCTCTCCATTTCCCCAGTGCACCCCAAGTATTAAAAGACTATGACAGCCAACCTAGACTAAAACACCCAGAAAAATATCTGCCTTAGTTAAAGGAGGAAAAAAAACTCCACGATTAAAGAGTCTAAAAAAATTATATTTGACAAACGAAACATAAATAAAATGAAGGAATCATTATCTCAGGCTGAAAACGGGTGAAGATCAGCAGACATAGCATGGAATGCAAAATAAGATATCACTGAGAACACAGACAAAAACCACCCCAAATTAGCAACAATGGCTACAATTAACACACTCCTTTCTGTAATAATTTCAAATACCACTGGCAAACGACACTGGGTGACAGAGCTGAGACTGGTAATTTATAGGGAATGGAGGTTTAAAGTCAGGGGCTGTAGTTAGGGTTTCTGCGGCTGTGATAACACACGATGGCTGGAGGACCATGGAGAGCAAGAGGGGTATTTTATCCTGGGCACCTGGCTGTGAGCACACGCCAGCCTCTCTTCCTCCACAGTCTGGCGGTCTCAAGAAGCAAAGACCTACCATCTCTAGTGCTGTCGGATACGACCATACTACAAGAGGAATTTAGATCCACCATCTCTGGTGCTGTCGGATACTACCACTACCGTACTACTAAGGGGAATTTGAGGAAAGGACTCGAGAGGTGTGGAGAGGTGCCATTCCACATGGGCAGGTCAGGGAAAATGTCGCTGAGGAAGACAGATTTAAGAAGAGGCAGTTGGTAATCAAAGAGAAAGCGCCAACTATCTAAAAAGTGCAAAGGCCGTGTGGTTCCGACATGTGTGGTATCTGAGGGTCAAATGGAAGAAAGAAGTGAGGAGAAAGCTACCTCTGTTGAGAATGCTAACTGGGGGCTGGATTCCCCAGCTGTGCAGCCACTGAGATTTGTGTGAAGGAGAAACTGTTGGGATCCGGTTGGAAACAGAGAAGCTCATGAGATGGCTCTATGAGCGAGGTAGGCTACGGAGAGAACTGGAGGAGAAGGGTTTGGCAGCCATCATGGCCGTCAATCCCTACCTAATTAGAGCTTCCCCCGCCTCAGCAGCTTCAGTGGCTAAAGACAGTGACAACTTCCTGCAAGCTTGGGTAAGGTCTAATGTGTGTCAGAGCTTCAAGTGGCTCTTACATACGTGCTCTGCTCACATCTACTGGCTTGAAGTGACCACAGACCCTCTGGGTGCTCTCACCAAAGGAGCTCTGGGACAGGACAGTCAGAGTCTGGGAATCCCTGAAAGCAGTTGAATGACATAGAGGGAGAACTTAGGACATGGTTCCTCTAGGAAGCTAGACATACTGGCCTCCACTGAGGTTAGCTGAGACCCCTGGCAGAATGGTCAGGAAGATGGAATGTGTGACTGTGAACCCTGGCTAGATCAACCAGAGCCCAAGTGGTGTGTGCGTATGTGTGTGTGCGTGCGTGCATGCGTGCGTATGTACTTCCACTCTGGGTGAGAGTGTTCTGCAGCCCAGCCTGGGCTTTGACTTGCTAGGCAGCCAAGGATAACTCTGAATTCTTCTTGTTCTTCCAGCCTCCACTTCCCCAGTGCTGGAATGACGAGAGACAAATATGCCCTCCACAGATGGGGAAGCTAAGGTCACAATGCAGGGCAACCCCATGGGATTGCCCCAGGGTAATACTACTGTCAGCATCAGGTACGCGGTCAGCAGAGAGTGACCAGTTCCAGCATGCTTCAACTTCCCCTCTCTGGTCAAGAAGCCTGGAGACCAGGGCTGGTGCTCCTGAGTCCCGAGCAGCCCAGCAGCATGCAGGGCACTTGATAGCCCCAGAACACAGTGCCTCTTATGGTGATTTGTGGGACACGTGACCTCTGCCTTGCTCCACTTCTGAAACTGCCAGACTATCTGATTTCCTGAGACAGGGTCACTGTGCAGTCCTGGCTGTTCTGGAACTTGCTGTGTGGCTCACACTGGCCTTGAACTCAGAGATGCATCTGCTGGGACTAAAGGCATGCACTAGTGGGAATATGACACAGGGCCAGTGAGAGGCTTGGTGAGTACTGGGACTTGCCACTAAGACTAGTGACATAAGTTTGAGCCCTGGAACTCACATGACATAAGCAGAGTAACAACTCCCACACGGTGTCTCTGACCTCCACACATGCACACACATGGACCTCTCACACACCAACAATGAAGAAATGCAGGGAGGGAGACATCTGAGGTGTGAGTTGTCCCTCAGTCCTGCTGAAAAACCCACGCTGGGCCTGGGGGGCAGCTGCTCCCCAGAAGTAGTCTACTGTGCTCGAGGCTTCCCAACAGGAAGTCCAAGGCGAGTCTGTGCCAAGGACATAAAGCCGCCACCTTCCACAGCTGATTAACAAGCAATTACACCGACACCTCGAGCCAGTACATTCCTGGACAGGCCTCTGGTGCTGGCACCACAGTCCACGACGCCTAGCGTTGACAGCGAGGGTGGGGCTGACTGGGTACACCCTGGCTTTGCCACGGCTGCCTCACCTATTGGCTCTGCCTTTACACACACACACCCTGTCCAGCCCCAGGCATGGCAGGTACCCCGGGCACACACCCACATGGACTCTAGTCACTAAGGAGTGTGGCCTTGGCCAGCCTGGCAGGGACCAAGCTGAACTAGAGTGCTCAGTGCATCTTGAACCCAAGACAGAAGCCGAGAGTCCAGGTCTCTCTAGGCCCTGAGGCCTCACTGCCACACAGAGGAGCTGTTAGCAACGGAATGGGCTGATAGCCAGGGCCAGTGCATCCCCTCAGGGCTCAGCCCATCCCTCACAGGTGATGTCCCACATAGTAAACCTGGGCCTATGAGGACACAGAGGTGCTTGGGAATGGCTCGGTCAGGCCACACACTTAGGGCAACAGGGGAACATCAACTCCGCCATGCACCTCCCTAATCCTGGCTGACACCTGGCAGAAAGACATGGTATAAAGGACTCAGAGGAACTAGGACTCAGAGGTGATCCGAGGCCAGCGCTGCCAGGTAGCAGCTGATGAGACAGGGCTGGCTAGAGAGAAGCCGCTATGCCCACAGAGTTCTGGGCTCCTCTGCATGTGTCCGGGTTCTGCCTTCACTGCTCACTCATCTATGGCCCTCCAGCCTCATGAAGATCCCCGGCACCCTGAGCTGAACCCTGAGGACACCGCCCCCAAGTCCAGACACACATAAAGAGGCCACATGTGAACAACCACCACCTGGGCCAATCCCATTCCTTTCCCCAGAAACCCAGAGCCCCCCCCCCCACCAGACAGACAAGATGACTGAGCAGGCTAGCTAAGCAAATCAGATTCCTTCTCCAGACACCCTATAAGCTCTAGGCCCTGCCCACCCGGCCAAGCCAACAAGGCACAAACTCCTCCTGGAGAGGCCACAAGAGTCAGAGTGAAGGGTTCATGGAACCCAGGCTAAGCCAATCAGATTCCTTCTCCCAGGACCCTGGAGCCAGAGGGGCAATTTCTGCTGCTGGTAGCAAGACAGGAGACCTGAAGTGCCAGCATGGGCCCTGTCACAGGTGGACTGGAGCCAAAGTCATGGGCTCCTGAGGCTCTGAGGTACAAGCACCTCATCCTGGGGCTGGTGGCTCTGTATCCTGGCTTTCTGGGCCATCCCCAGGCTCCTGGTACCAGGTGCACTTTGTGGCTGAGACCTCAGAGGGTTCTGTCCTTTCTCATGGTCCTGGGAAGCCGAGGGGTCCCCAGAGAGCGAGCTGTGCTCTGGGCCTGAACCCCAGTCACTGCCTTTACTGAGTCAGGGCTCTGCGGCTGTGGCTGCAGTAACACTCTCCAGCTACTGCATCCTCAGAAGACCGAGGTAAGGGAAACCACAGACAGAGAAGTCAGTCACGTGATCACGGAGGCAGAGGTGGGAGCGGTGTGGCCACAAGCTGATGGATGCTATACATTTCACAAGCCGGAAGAGACGGAAGATCCTGCCCGGAGCTTCAGTAGGAAAACAGCCTGGCTGCCATCTTCCCATCAGGAAGTACAGGCTGGGGCTAACTCATCAAAGGCAGACGACACACTGAAGCGGGCGGGACATCAGGGGAGGAAGCCCTGCCTGCACGGGAAGGTGCTGTGTGCCACGGCTGCTATGGGTCACTTGGCAGTCTGGCAACCTCAGCCGGCTTGTTTCCCATCCCTGTACTGATAGTGGTGATTTGCGAGAGTCCGTGGGACTCCCTCCTGGGACAGCTCTGAAGGGGAAGGATGGAGACAGTGGGAGGAGCACGGCCACCCCGGGTCCACCTTGGCTCCTGTCATTCATGTACAGTCAGCAGTGGGAAGCTGACAATGTCCAGTCATTCATGCATTCAAATGCTGAGACTCAGACATATACAGGCACAGTCTCGGGGACCAAGGCAACCATGACCAGCAGCAACGGGACTGGCTTGGAGGATGACCAGAGTCACCTATCCTAAAAAGTGTTTCTCAACTAGAGGTGACACCAACCCCCAGGAATCCTGGGCAATGTCTGAGGCTGTGACACCGGGGAGGCCACCACAGAATGGGCATGCGCGAAGCCTAGGACGCCCACTAGTGGCCCAGCTGGCCACTAGTCAACAGCCAGGAGGCGCTGTTTTCAAGCAACGAGTCCAGCTGATTTCCAGAGGGTTCTCTCTTCTAGCTCTATAGGCCCTTTAGGCCTACCTAGTAGGGCAGTGTCTGTGTCTCATGGACACTTCCTGTCTGTGAGCTGGGACTGGGTGCAGGCCTGTCTACAGAAGCTATGGAAAGCCTGAGGGGTCAAACCCAAGGTGCTGCTGGCCCAGTGGGAACACAGTTGCCAACAGCTGGGCCGGGAGTAGGTGCCTCTGGGTCCTGTGGCAGGACGGTGAGCCAAGCTCCACAGCTGGCCCATGGCATACTACACAGAGATGGTGCCAATCTCTGAGCCTCAGAATCTGTCCTAACAGCACCACACGGTGAGCTCCTACTGGACAGAACAGCATGTGACCTTCCCACGGGGATCTGAGTTCCATCCTGTTTACCCAGAAAGCCCTGCCCAGCCAGCACCTGGGAAGTGGCCTAGCTAGGAGCAGTTTCTAGACTCAGGGCCACCTGGCAAGCCCTGAACTGTCACCTGCATGGCTGACCCTGGAAGTGGACTAGCATTGCCTGAGTCAGGCTGGTCGCTTCTGAAACCTTTTAACACCCTAGGCCTAACGGCAAAGGGCCGAGCGGACAGTCAGCTTACCCAGGTAGTAGAGGCGGTGGGAGTGGGGGCCAGACTCATCAGGCTTCTGCACGAACTGGAAGTCATGGGGGGCCTTGCTGATAATGAGGCCCGATGACTTGCGGCTGCCGTGGATGATGCTGCGCAGCCCGTCCCAGGAGTGCTTCTGCACACAGAAGCGCGCCGCCGCGTCGTCCATGTCGCCTGCCGCCACCTGCTCGGCTGGGGAGACCCCGCTGGACATCCTCGGGGACTCCTGTGACGGCAGCGAGAAGCTGTGGAGAGACACGTCTGTGAGATTGGGTGTCTTCCTGACAAGCTGCCCTCACCATGGATGTTTCCAGATTAAGTTATCGCAACTTTTTCAAGCAATTCTCAGGAAAACCAAGGTTCTGCTGAGATAAGCGGGACTCCACCTGAATCCACACCACTCATTCAACTGAAACTCTTCCTGGTTTTCCATGCCTTAATTGGGCGTGGCTCAGGGTGGAGCCCCGGCTAGAATCCCCAGTGGGGGCGTGGCTCAGGGTGGAGCTCCCCGCTAGGACCGCCCCCCAGTGAGAGATAAGGCGTGGCTCAGGGTGGAGCTGAGCCTAGAATCCCCCCCCCTCCAGGGCTGGGAGCGTGGTCAGCGGTAGATGCCTGACTAACAGGAACTCAGGACTCTAAGCACACAACAAAAATCCAGCATTTTCTGGGGTTCAAGAGCCCATATCTTCCAGGTTCTTGAACACCCCCTCTTCATAACCTGCCTGGAGAAACCATTCCTTACTCAGACTGGTCGACTCTTTCACATCTGTCCCAGGGTACATGTCATCCTTTCTGGTATGCACTTCTTTTTCTTTTTTAGGTTAACTATGCTCTTATTTTGTTTTGTTTTTTGAGACAGGGTTTCTCTGCATCACAGTCACAGCTGTCCTGGAACATGCTCAGTAGCCCAGGCTGACAGCTAACTCCCAGAGATCCGCCCGCCTCTGCCCAAGTGCTGGGATTAAAGGTGTGCCCACTACTGCCCAGAAGGTCCTTAGGAAGCTTCTCATGCTGCCATCCTGAGATGGTCGCAACAGTTTTCCCTTTCCACAGGGCTGTGCCTCTCCCTCAGGCATTTTTCGCGATGGTTACTTGGTGAGTGTCTGTCCCACTTGTACCTCTCCTTGGCTGTGGGACTCAGCACCCTATGGACATCAGTGACAATAACAAAGACTTGAGGCTTCCAGATGTCACTGTGCACAGGGGACACCTGCAGGGGCCTTCACACTGACATCATCCTGCTGAGCATCCTCCAGGCCACCCTGCTGTCCCTCCTGTCCATGCTGGGACTGGCCACCTCCTAGCAGCTCCCTCCTCCTCACGGCCACTGGGCTCAGCTCTGTCTGAGCAAACCTGGACCAACCAGGCAAATATTTGCTTTAAAGAAATCTAAACACCCAGCCGGCCATAGTGACCCAGTTCTGGGCATGCCACAGTGGCTGGGGGAGCTCCAGGGGCTGAGATCCCTCTGTGGGCTCCAGAAGTTCCTGGGATGGAGCCTCCCAACAGCAGCAGGAAGTGAGAATTGAAGGTGCCAGCACACAAGGGTCAGGACTATGGGGTGGGAGGGTGGAGGGGCCCATGCACAAATGGGGTGGACCTTCACAGCTATCTCCTAATTCTTCATCA
Organism: Myodes glareolus; assembly: GCF_982192425.1. Taxonomy (NCBI): domain Eukaryota; kingdom Metazoa; phylum Chordata; class Mammalia; order Rodentia; family Cricetidae; genus Myodes; species Myodes glareolus. The sequence goes on along the minus strand of NC_142033.1, from coordinate 101,518,085 downwards.
ACAGACCACAGTGGCTGGCTGGGCCTAAGAAGGCAGACCTCTGAGTTGCAGGCCAGCCTAGGCTGCACAGGGAGATCCTGTCTCCAACAAAGACACCCACAGAGCCTGGTGCGGAGGCACACATCTGTGACCCCAGTGCCCAGGACGCCAAGGCAGGAAGATGGCAAGTTCATCCAGGTCACAGGGTGACAATATCTCAAAACCAAAACCAGAAGAAAGCATGCAAGATGGCTCAGAGAGGATTTGCGACCTGACTTCTACCCCAGAACCACTTAAAAGTGGAGACAGAGAAATGACTTCACAAAGCCAACCCCAGAGCTTCCTCAGGACATGCAAACCCACATATCCATTCACAGACAATAATAAATGACAGGAGAAAACTTGAAACACCAAACCAGCGAAAAGGCTCCCACGAGACAGGAGTGAGGCCCCAGGATGCTTGAAAAGCACAGGAAGAAAGCAAAGACATGACTGTGAGAGTCAAGCCTGTCAACATCATTTCACTCTTATGGGAACCCATTGTACAGGTAGGGAAACTGAGAACAGAGGGTAGAGTTAGGAGAAACAGGGGCTCCCTAGCCCAGGCTCCTCTGCCACACTGTGGGAAGTCTTGGGGTGGAGCAGATCCTCCCAAGCAGAACCTGGCTCAGTGTTCTTGGCAGGCAGACACAAGGAACCATGTGCTCTCCCTCTCCCGAAGGCACTGCCATGGCAGCTGTTCATGAGATGCTCTTACAGTGCAGACCAGTGACCACAGATGTCCTCAAGGCCCTAGGTCAAGCATCCCAGAAAAAAACAGGGATTCCCAGAGTTCATCCCCAGGGTAGTGGGAGCCAAGGGCAGCGACAAGCGAGAGGCTGCCGGCAGCAAGCCAGAAACCTGAGCCAGGGGAATGCCACTGTTTCAAGTACCTCTAGACTTGGCCAGCCCAGTTCAAGCCTTGTTCATGCAGGAAACACAAATCTGTGGATTCCCAGAAGGGGACCCTTCAGGCCCTTAGGGACCAGTCACACCCAAACAGAAGAGGACCTAGGAGGGCCTCTTGCCTTGAGTCACCGCAGAGGGCCCAGGCTGCAAAGATCTGCCTGCGGAGAGGTGACATGAAATGAGACATCAGGAGCTTTGGATGCAGACTCCAGCTGGGCTGAGGCCTGGGGCTGACAGTGCCGCTTGCCTTCTCTGCTGTCCAGATGCAAAATGGGGACCAAGAGAGGGGCAGGGGAGTAAACACCGATGGCAAGGCCTCCACCCGCATCAGCCTGCCCACAGTTCCTGCTCAACAGTTTACACAGCTGGGGGTGAAATCGATGCCAAGCCTCTTAGCCCAGACACCCACGCTTTCTTCCTGCCCATCGGCATGTCGCCTTCACAGCCTGTAGAGCCACCAGAGAATAAGGTCTAAAACTTGGGCCATGGTAAAGGCTGAGGTTCTCATGGCTTACTTCCCAGGGGTAGGAAGCAGCAGCTCTTATGTGCCTGACTTTCTGCCTTAGACCTCAGAGAGAGCCTGTGGGAGGGAAGAAGGCACAAAAGAAACCAAAGCTGGCGGTACTGGGGAGTTAGGTGGGGAGACAGTAACACAGAAGGGGGTGACTCGCAGATGCTCCACCGTGGAAGATGAGAGGAGGAAGTCCAAAGATACAGGACCTGTGTCCCACCCAAGCTGTCCCAACTGACTCTCAGCGCTTTGGCATCTAAGGCCTCACAGGATCAATCTCGAGCCTGGGCTTATAATCAGTAACCAGCCACGGGGACCATAGGTGCAGGAACCACAGATGTAAGGATCACCATGCCCAGACCTTGTACCTTGGGAGGCCCCACTCCAGACACTCCCTCCTTGCTTCCTCCTGCCACCTAGGTCCCTGCTGCACACATTTGATGTGTCCTGTGACTTGGAGCCACCTCTGAGGTCACATTCATGATGGGGATGAGAAAACTAAGGCAGTGAGCTAGATGGCTCGTGCCATATCACCCAGAAAGGAAGGCACGTTTTGGGGACTCCACAGTTAAGCACTCCAGGAGCCAGGGCTCTCACACGTGATGGATCTGTCCCAGCAGACTTGTGTTCAGGTCTGGGGACACCTGTGACTGGCATGAATTAGGGTGGGAGATACTGTTAGCAAGAGAGGAGAAGAAGGAGAAAATGAAGGAAGAGCTGGAGGAGATGGAGATGGAGGGAGAGGTCGGAGAGGATGGAGGAGCTGGAGGAGGAGACGGGGGGAGAGGATGGGGGGAAAGGATGGACAGGATGGAGGAGCTGGAGGAATGAAGGAAGCAGAGGAAGAATGAGTTCCCAGTCACTGTGCAACACCTTAGAGTATGAGGATGTACAATCTAGAATGACCCAGTCTAGGGTCAATCCCTACTGACACCTTGGGCACCAGCAGAGGGGGAGCAGGTATGGGGAGTTGCTGAACTGTCAGGGCCCCACCTCTACCCGACCCTGGCCTCCCTCACCTTCTCCTCCTTCCTCCTGATCCTGATTCAACTTGACCTTTGACACTGACCCACTGACAGGCAGTGGGGACTACGGTGGGAGACTGCAAGGTCAGGAGTTCACCTCTGCCTTCAGAAGAGCACTGGGTATCGGGGACACCCCATGCCAAGTGTCTCACTGGGTCCCAGCAACAGCAACCTATTTCTTTTGTGGGCTGGGTCTCTGCGGTTCAGAAGTCCGAGAACCCTCCCGCCTCTGGGGTACTTCAGCACCCAAGGTCACCATCACCTGCACTTCGTACCTTCACCCCAAACTAAGCCCAAATACACCTTTTTCTGTTTGTCTCCACATCTTCTGTGGGGGAAGAGTGGCTGAGCTCACAAACAGGTGAGTTCTGTTATACCCACTCCCCTAAGACAGGAACCCCCAGCTTCCAATCCAGGGAACTGTGGGTACGGTCTCTCCTATCAGCTGTTTGTTCCTCATGACAGCTGCCTAGGAGAACTTTCTTGGAGGGACATCATGGTCTGAAGGTGGGTGACTACCAACTGAGGACCCCAGATGTCTGGGGATACATGTGACTGCCCAGGAGTGGATGGAGGGCTGAATGACGTTCAGCCCCTTGCAGGGCACAGAGAGCAACCCATGCTAGTGTTCCCAGGGGACAGACAGTTTCCCTCTGGAACACTGTCCCAGTCACCACCCAGCTGCCACCACTCCTCTCAGAAGAGTCAGACAGCCTTCCTGATACAGAATGAAGGTTTGGCCAATATTCCCTGTCCAGTACTGAAATGCAGGGGCCCTATGTCAGAGGAAGAAGGGTTCAAACCCCAGACTACCCACATCTGTGCTGTGTGACCCTAGAGAAGCCACAAACCTCCCTGGGTCTCAGTCTCTTAAAGTTATAAACTGGAACTATAATATCTATGCCTGGGGCTACAGTGAAGATTAATGGGAATGCACACACAAGACATTTTCATAATGACAGCCGTCAGACGAATGAGCCACTTAGGAAAAGAAAAACAGAAAAAAACTCCACCAGAGTGACTGAAGCCCAAGTGCTGGGTACTGTGTCAGATGAGCTGGGGAGGGGTGGCCACCCCTCTAAAACCTAGCCTACTCACTACCCTCCCTTTGTCCCCCTGGAGCCCTTGGAGGGCAACCGGAGAGAGGAATGCAGAGAAGAGTCAGATGTGTGGACCATTGCAGCGGCAGCCATGGCCTCAGGTCACTGACCCCAGAGCCAGACACAAAGCCACATCCCTTCAATCCTTGCATTCCAGAGCAAGCAGACCTGAATGCCCCAGCTCACCCCAGAGCCTGCCTCACTGCCCAATCGCAACATAACTGACCTTCTAAAGGGTCCCAGTAGCTTCCATGGCAGCTGCAGGCGCGGGGCACGAACCTTGACAGAACAAATGTGGTGTTAAGGTGGGCAGATGGGAAAGGCTGGCAAGGATGGAGGGATTGGTGACGATGGGGGTTGGTGAGGATGAGGGGCTGGCAAGGATGGAGCAGTTGGTGAGGATGGAGGGGCCAGTGAGGATGGAGGGGCCAGTGAAGTGCTTGGCTTCTCACTCACTTTCCATGCGGGAGGGAGTCTCCGCCTGTGCGGTCTAACCCTATCTACCTGGTTAGACTCTAACTGAGCCTCCCAGCCCCTCGGGGCTGCCAGCATGCCCTGGATTGCACTTGGAAGAGACGTGTCTCTCAGTGCCTGGTCTCCCCAGGACCCAGCAGGGAACTGGCGACTGTGGTCTACACCTCCTGGGCACCAGTCCCAGCTCCTCGAAAGCAGGTTGGTGACTGCCCAGTGGGTTCCCAAGGGAGCCTGGGTGGGAGGCAGCAAAAGGGCCACTGGGATAGAAGGCTGGACTATAGCGTGGATGGGGAGGGGATGGGGCGGACCTAAAGCCTGGACCCTGAGGGTGGAGCTGAAGATGCAGGGATTGAAACCCGAAGCTGAGGACTGGGGGGTTCAAGCTAATCGGGGGGAGGAAGGGGTGAGACAGGAGTCTGGGAGAGTATCAAGCTCGGCATGGACAATGTGAAAACTGAGGCAGAAGATAAGGGCTGAGTAAAGAATCAGGCTTGGGGAGAATCAAGCTAGGGGCGGGGGTTATCAGGCTTGGAGGAGTCAGGCTGGTAGGCTCATTTGAAGAGGTTCATGCTGGGGATATCAAGCTTTGGGGTATCAGGCTTGAAAAGAGAGTCAACCTGGAGTATCAGGCCTTCAGGGAACAAGTTACGGGGATCAAGTTTTGGGGATCAGGCTGGAGGGATCAAGCTGAGAGGGGAATCAGGTTTGAAAGGGATCAGGCTTGCGGGGATCCGGCTGGGGGAGATCAAGATGCGAGAGGATGAGGCTTGAGGGGATCAGGCTGGGGGAAAGGGGAAGAGGCCGAGAGGGGGGTTGGCGAGACGAGGCTGGCGGAGGCTGCGCGGACGCCGGGCTGAGCCGCGCGCTGCGATGAAGCTGACGGCGGCGTCTCAGCAGCGGTGCGGCAGCAGCTCCTGGGCGCGGCCCGGAACGGGCGAAGCGCGGCGATCGGGGCGGCGGGGACGACGAGGACAGGGCGCGCGGCGCCGAGGCTGGCGGACAGCGCCGGCCGGGGCGGGAGGCGGCGAGTCGGAGCCAGGCGCTGCTCACCGGGGCGCGGCGCGGAAGATGAGTTGGGCAGGGGGTCCCCGGGGCCGGCGGCGCCTCACGCGCGACGCTCCATGCCCCGGACGAGGGCCCGGAAGTGGAGGGCGCGGGGGGACAGCGAAGGCGGCGGACACCGGGGACCCGCCGGCTGTGCCTCCTTTGACCCGGAAGTTGAGCTGTAGGAGCGGCGGCTTCTGATTGGAAGACGTCAGGGCGAAACCAACATCCGCGAGGCTGGGGGTGGAAGCGTCCCAGGGCGGAACCCGGAGAGGTGTGGGCCGGACACCCCTGCACCGGTTCCCGTCGGCCAACCGGACCCTGCTGTGACCCCGAGGGAGAAAGGGAAACTGAGGCGTCGGCGGCAGTGGCTCTGCCTTCCAAGCACTTGGGCCTCTTGCGGTACCCGGCTAACACGTCTGTTAAGACGTTTCTTTTTAACTTTACCGTTTTTGTTTCCTTGAACGTCAACTTTCAGAATTTCATTAAAAAAAAAAAAAAAACAAAAAAACCTTACGCAAAGCTAGCGGCGGTTGCTCACGCCAGCCCTCAGGAAGCTGAGGCAGGAGGACTGCCAGGAGTTCCAGGCCAGACTGAGCTGCAGAGTGAGAGCGTGTCTCAAAAAACAAGACCCTTAAAATAAAAATTCCTAAAATACAGAAACAAGAAGGAAGAGAAAAATATGGAGCCAGAATTGCAGAATTGTGACTGTGGGAAACTGGGTTAATTTTGCTTGGACAGGCAAGGTGGTTCAGGTGATGAAAGCGACTGCCCCCAAGCCTTACTACCTTTGTTCGGCTCCTGGTTCCCATGATGGGAAGAGAGAACAGACTCCTACCTCTACACCGGTGCTACTATGACACAAATACAAAATAATTAAAAATTCACACACACAAAAGGTAGTCAAAATGAGCCCTATTTAAAAGTAGTATTCTAAAATTAATCGACTTGGCTCCAAAATAACTCCAAAAAAGGCTTTTGTAGTTTGGAGCAACGGGTAGCTTATCCCCAAACTATGGAATGTGAAACCCAGGGCCTCTCACTGGAGGCAAGCACTCCGCCCGAGCTACATCCCCAGCTTTGAGCTTTACGCTTTTATTTCTGTCTTATTTCTCTTCATTTTTGAGACAGGAGCTCACTTCCCAGCCCCGGCCGAACCGAACCTCTTCACATATATCACATATATCAGGCTGACTGTGAAGTCTCAGAGATCTTCCTGCCTCTACCTAGATTCCCCCCCACACCCCGTTTCACTTTTTATCTGAGTCTGCACCACCTGTGGCAGAAGAGGGTGAAGGAGCCCCTGGAGTTACAGCCTGTGGGTGCTGGGAACTGAACTCCCCTCCTTGCCAATTCATCTCCCTCTAGTCCCTAAAGAGCTTTTGTATAAAGTCACATTGCCCAGAAGCTGTTGTAACTGGGTTCCTTGGGAAAGGCAGACATTGTTTGGTGAGTGGGCATCCCCCATTGTTGCTGTGTCCCTTGTAGTTCCTGAGGGTTACATTTTGAACAAGATGTTGCAACCCACTTCCCTTTCCAGGAACCCTCCCTGGAGACACCATTTGTTACACAATTGCAGGACATGGCCGAGGTCTAGCAGCTCTCCCTCCTCTTCCCCAGCCGGAGCCGTCTGCTCCTCTCTGCTTCTGTCCCAGGACTCAGTAGTCCCCTCCCCACTCACACACACCCTCGGAGTCTCGTCTTCATTTTGGAGCAGGGTCTCCTGTAGTACAGGTTAGCCCAGAGTTCATCTTGAACGTCTGCCTCCACCTCCCCAGTGCTGGGGTGACAGGTGTGTACCACTATGCGTCCTTTATGTGGATCTGGGAACAGAGGCCAGGGCCTGGTGCATGCTGGGTCAGCACTGACAGCAAGCCCCAGCCTCAGTCTGAACTTCAAATGAAATATGAAGAGGAATGGGGGGAGGAGGGAGGGGTTCTCCTCGGTCAGGGGTCAGCTCTGGCACTCAGAGGTGGAGGCAGAAGGATCAGAAGTTGGACCTTGGCACAACCATGCACTGCTGGAGACAGAAGGGGCAGTCTGAGCCTCCATCTCTGGGACTTGCAAAGGGTAAAATGTTGACACGGGTCATTCCCCAGCTAGCAGCACTGGGGCCTGGAAATTCTTCAGGCCCCAGTAGGGAGCTGGGAGGCTGCCTTACATGGGGCTCCCAGGGGGCCAGGCTCAGAGCTGGCTGCACTCCCAACTTGCAGTAAGAATCCCCTAAATTCAACGCAGTGTCAGGGAGGCGGGGCGGGGGGGATGCTTGGAGACAGAAATAGGGAAGAGGTGGGAAGGGACACCGGTGGAGATGGAGGGAACAGGCAATAGTAGGACGCCAGCTGGGCCTCCGGGTCTTGGATCCACTCTGGGGAGCCTCCAATTCAGAAAGTGAAAAGATTACGAAGGCACCCCCTCGAACCCAGAAAAGCACGTGGGTCCTGTGGGCAAGGGCACAGTGGGATGCCCGGGAAAGTCTCAATGGCCTTCACTGTCTGGTCAGCTTGTCCCTGGCTCTGGTCCAGGTGGGTGGGGTGAGGGGTGGGCCCGGTGTAAGGGGAGCCCCGCCCCGTCGCTGTTATCCCTCCCATCCGCCTCCCTCCTCCCTTCCCGAGCCCCGCCCCTGGGCCTGTATTCCGCGGGGCGCAGGGCTGGAACCCAGAGCAAATCAAACCTTCCCACGCCCCAACGGCCAGCCCAGCCCGGAACTAAGGGAGGAAGATTCCAGAGCTCAGCCTCCTACTTCGAAGACTCACTGCTGACACAGCCAAGGGACTCTGCAGAAATGTTCGAGAGTCAAACCCACGGCCCTGCGCACCCTGAGCCCGTGGGCCTCTCAGTGGTCGGGGAGGCGGGGGTGTATCAGGTTCAAGGGTCCAGCCGTGCGGGCCCCTGAGTCTGCGAGTGGAGGAAGGAAAGGAGGGGTCTTTTTGTTGATGTTAAATTTTATTTATTTATCATGGAGGGGGGCACGTGTATCACAGTGTACGTGTGGAGGTCAGAGACAACCTGAAGGAGTCTGTTCAACCTACCTTCAGGTGAGTCAGGAATCGAACTCAGGTAGTCAGATTTGCCTGTAGATGCCTCTAACCCTCTGCTGAATTTTCTTTTCTCTTTACTTTCTCTCTCTCTCTCTCTCTCTCTCTCTCTCTCTCTCTCTTTCCTTTCCTCCCTTCCTTCCTTCCCTTTTTTTTTTTTTAGACAGGTTCTTGATTAGTGGGAAGCTGGGCGGTGGTGGCGTACACCTTTAATCTCAGCACTCAGGAGGCAGAGGCAGGCAGATCTCTGTGAGTTCGAGGCCAGCCTGGTCTACAAGAGCTAGTTCCAGGACAGGCTCCAAAGCTACAGTGAAACCTGTCTGGAAAAAAACCTAAGTAAATAAATAAATAAATAGCCTAAGTGGGGTTCAAACTCATGATCCTCCTGCCTCAGTTTCCTGAGTGTCGGCATGATATGTGCAAGCTACCACACATGACTAACTTTCTAAGTTTTAAGCCCCTAGTTATGTCATACCACCAGAATTCCCCCCACAAAAACCTAAAATTTAGGCCCTAAACCCTCTATTATTTTATCCCCAAAGTCCCTGACATATGTGTAAAATCTTGAGGAAACAGATTCATTATAGGACTTTTACCCTTTCACATCTGAGTTCAAAGCCTGACTGTGTCTCTCAGCAACCAGGTGCTTCTGGGTGGGGGCAGCACCTCTCTCAACCTGTTTCCTTACTTACAAAACAAGACCACCAAGGGCCATGGAAAGTACGTGGACCTCAGACACAGTAAACTCACATAACAGTAATAATTCAAAGTTCACAAGCAATGGGCACAAGCATAGGTCTCTTGTTTTCCATCTTTAAAAAATGAACTGATGCTGAGCAGTGGTGGCGCACTCCTTTAACCCGAGCATTCAGAAGGCAGAGGCAGGTGGATCTCTGAGTTCCAAGCCAGCCTGGTCTACAGAATGAGCTCCAGGACAGCCAGGGCTGCACAGAGAAACCCTGTCTCGAAAGCAAACAAACAAATAAAAAAAAACAAAACAGAAAACTATGAGGGTGCCAAAAAGGCTCCACGGGCAGAGAACTTGCTCCCAAGCATGAGAAGGACCTAAGGTTGGAACTTCAGCACCCACCAAAACCCAGGCACCCTGGTGCCTGTCTGTCATCCCATTGCTGGGCAGGACACAGCTCAGGTTTGCTGCAGCCAGTCTAGCTAAATCAGTGAGTTCCAGGTTTGTGAGAGATCCTGTCTCAAAAAATAAGATGGAGAGAGCCCGTCACTGCATGGTGGCGCACACCTTAAATCCCAGCACTTGGTACACAGAGGCAGGCAGATCTCTCTGAGTTTGAGGCTGGCCTAGTCTACATAGGACAGCCACTAGTGAGAACTTATCTGGAAAAAAATAAACAAACAGAATTCCCAGAAAAAGCTATAAGGAGCCAGGGTAGGGGACACCCTAGGATAGCCCTGTGTGACCAGAGGGGGTGGTGCCTCAAATCTCTGCTGTATGGAGCACCTGATGGTCATCTTGGCTGTCAGCTTGATGCATCTGGAATCAATGAAAACCCCAGCCAGCATGCGCGACTTTGAGGGATTTTCTTTTTTCATTTTCTTGTTTTGTTTTTCAAGATGGGTTTCTCTGTGTAGCAGCTCTGGCTGTCCTTGAACTCACTCTGTAGACCTGGCTGGACTTGAACTCACAGAGATCCACCTGCCTGTGCCTTCCGAGTGCTGTGACTAAAAGCGACACCACCATGCCTAACCAGAAGGATTTTCTTGATCAGATATTTGAATTGAGAAGACCCAGCCACACCTCACATTCTGTAAGAACAGGGCATTCCTTTCCTGGTGTTAGAGCCTTCTGTATGATCGCAGTGTAGGCAACCCTCTAGAGCTCTAGATGGGTCCACTGAGACATATGGCCTGGAGGACAGAGCATGACTGGATTCTTGGCCCCTCTGGCACAAGATGGCCATTGCTGGGACATGCAGACCACAACCTGCAAGCACTGCAACCCCCATTCATCTGTAGTCCCATGGTCCTGCCTGTCAGAGAGCCCGAAGGGGCTGCAGTGTGGCAGGACACGACACCAGCTGCCACTAGCATGATCAGCAAGGACATTATCTCCAGAAAGTTCCAGGTGGGTGTGTGGGCAACTCAAGTCTTTGATTAAAGCCCAAAACAAAATCTAGTTGTGTTGTTCTTAATTCAGATATATCTGCTTCTCGGGTGAGGGTTCTTTTTTGTTGTTGTTGTTGTTGTTATTGTTTGTTTTGTTTATTAACTTGACACACCATCATCTGGGAAGAAGCAAACACCCCCATCAGATTGTCCTGTGGAGCATTTTCTTGATTGACGATTGATGAGGAGGATCCAGCCCACGGTGGGAGGTGCCATCCTTGGGCTAGTGGTCCTGGGCTCTATAAGAAAGCAGGCTGAGCAAGATATGGGGAGCAAGCCAGTGAGTATCACCTTCAATGGCCTCTGCACCAGCTCCTGCCTCCGGGTTCCTGCCCTGTGTGAGTTTCTGACTTCCTTCAGTGATTGTGTGGGTCTGGAGAGTTTGTGCTGAAATAAGGCCTTCCTTGCCCAAGCCGCTTTCAGTCATGGTGTTTATCACGGCAACAGAGAGCCTACCAGGACTCTACAGTGACTATACACCAGTCATCCCATCGCTCCAGAAGCTGAGGCAAGAGCATGACTGTGAGTTATAGGCCAGTCTGGGCCACAAATAAAACAAAACACCAGTTCTTCCAAGAAAAATGTGATCATGCAAGGCCCTCTCTCCCAGTCCAGAGCCTCAAAACACATATGGGACCACAGCCTCTGAACCCTCCCCTCTTTCGCTGACTCTGCCCCTTTGACTCCGCCCCCTTTGCTGGCCCTGCCTCTCTTCCCCTGGCTCCTCCCCTTCCCCCTCTTTCCTTTCTCAGCTTAGACCCCCTCATTCCCAATGAGACAAGGTGGCTCCAGATTCCATAGGCAGGAGAATCTAAAAAGGCCAGGTGAGAGAGGAATCTGCAGAGGACCCTTGACCCAAACAGGGAGAGAAAAGCGGAACGGAGGTAAGATGGAAGCCATAGGGGAGGAGAGGGGTAGAGGTAGGATGTGCAGAAGGAATGAGCAGGAAAGAACGCTCTAGGGAGAGATAGGGGGCCTGTCAGGTCAAAGACATGGCAGTGAGGAAGAAAGATACAGAGATGAAGGTGTCTAGCCACCTAACAAAACCCAGAAAGAGGTCCCAGCCCAGGGCAGAACAGAGAAATCAAACCTCATGGGCCGGTTAAAGATGCCGTGGAAGGAGGTGCTTTTCCTAGGGTCGGAGAGAGAAAATACAGAGATGGGCCACACATACCCAACATGCATCAGTGTTGGAGCTCCGAGGCCTTGGTTTGAGCTCCTCTTCTTCCTCAGAGCTGTGTGTCCTTAGAAAATAAACCTAATATTTCTGTGCTCTGGGTCATCATCGGATGAAGTGGCTGTGGAGGTACCAATTCCTACCCAGGATTTAGAGCGCTTTGTAGGCTGAGGCTGCAGCTCAGTGGTAGCGCGCTCACCTGGCATGCACAGAGCCCTGGGTCCCAGTGGTAGCGAGCTCACTTGGCATGCACGGAGCCTGGGGTTCCAGGTCTTTTGATCACCTCCAACCTTGTCAAATTCCTGAGGTGTAAAGAGATGGTGGTAGGAAGGAGACCAGAGAGATCCTTACAGATGACCCTGTGTTGGTTGCACACACAGTCAGGGGCAGCCTCTCTCCCACAGGAAATGTGGGGCGTCTGAGAGGATGAAACACACCCTTTATAGGGGCGTGTAATGGGGCTTGGGAATGAGGAACTTGACGCAGCTTCAGGGAACTATGCATTCCTGCAGTCTGCCTTTCCTGGAATTGTTTCTTTGAGAAGACAGGCTATCTTGGAAGACACTGTGCCTCTGCGCTGACCAATACAGCTGAGCATCCTCAAAGGGAATCTCGCAACTGTGGCACTCCAAACCCAACCCCCAGTCCCCACAATGTTTTAACTACAGGTCCACATCACCCTTCACTACTGAGTCCAACCTGAAGGGCCAGCGAGCTGGCTCAGTGGGATAGGTGCGTTTCACCAAGTCTGAGGATCTGATTTCTGACCCCCGCACCCATGTAAAAAGCAGGCAGTGGTGCTGGTTTGTTACATCTGATGCCAGTGCTGAGGAGCTGGGTCTCTGGGGCTCATGAACTGGATGGGTCAGCTGCAGGCCCAGAGCTGGGCATGGTGGCCACATGATTAACCAAAGCACCATGGAGGCAGGAGAAACCTTGTGAGTTTCAGACCAGTATGGACTACCCAGTGAGACGCCAAATCAACACCAACAGTAAAAACAAAGAAAGAAAGCAATAGAGGCCAACGCCGAGTTTGACCTTTGACCTCCATACAAACAAATAATAAAAGTAAGTAAATGAGCCGGGCAGTGGTGGCACACACCTTTATACCAGCACTCGGGAGGCAGAGGCAGGCGGATCTCTGTGAGTTCGAGGCCAGCAGCCGGGCAGTGGTGGCGCACACTTTTAATCCCAGCACTTAGAAGCAGGAGCAGGCAGATCTCTGTTGGAGGCCAACTTGGCCTACAGAGTAAGTTCCATTCCAGCCAGGGCTACACAGAGAAACCCTGTCTTGAGAATAAAAATGAAATAAAATAAAAATAAAAATTATAAAAAAGGAGTGATGGACCTGAGAGGATCCACTGTTAAACAGGGAGGTTTGGGATGAAGCCCAGTGCCCAGTGGGTAGAACGTTCATCCAGCGAGCACAGAACCCTGGGTCCCATCCCCAGCATCACAGAAACTGGGCACTTGGGAGACTGAGGCAGGAGGATCAGCAGTGGAAGGTCATCCTCGGCTACGTAATAAACTGAGGCCAGCCTGGGCTACATGGAACCCTCTTCTCTCTCCTCTTTCTATTCCTATTCTCCACCTTCCTCTTTCTCCAACTGTCTCTCTTTGTGTTTCTGCATCTGTCTTTCTGCTTTTTGATCTCCATCCTTCTCTTCCCCTCCTCTCCCCCGCCTCTCTCATCTTTCTGTCTCTCCATCTTCAGTCTAGCCTTTCAGCCCCCGTTACCACGTTCCTTCCTGATCTCCATATATCTGTCTTTCTGTTTGTCCCGCATTTTCACCGCTTGAACCCAGAGTCTACAGAGACCTCCCTTACAGCAGTGACAGGTGTTCAGACAACCAGACACCAAGCGGATTAGCTGAACCCCCACCTCCCTCACCCCACACTGGTTCTGCCAGCAACACCAAGTACCTGATTAACTGTCCTCACCGCCACCTGTGAAACCCCCTTCAGGGTCAAAGAGGGCCCCTGGCCTGATAGTGTCCCTATACCCATCAAACTGGGTCTCTCTGTTCCCTACTGTCTGGGTAGGGCCTCCACCCCCACCTGCAGGGCTAGGGACACAAGCCCTGCGGTCCATAACAGTTTTTTTAATTAAAAAAAAAAACCCTTATATTTAGAGGCTGAGGTGGCTCAGAGGTTAAGAACATTCTTCCAGAGGTCCTGAGTTCAATGCCCAGCAACCACATGGTGGCTCACAATCATCTATAATGAGATCTGGTGCCCTCTTCTGGCCTGCAGGGATACATGCAGACAGGTGCCGAATACATAATTAATAAATAAAAAAATTCTGCAGGCTGGAGAGATGGCTCAGCAGTTAAAAGCACTGACTGCTCTTCCAGAGGACCTGGGTTCAATTCCCAGCACCCACATGGCAGCTCACAACTGTCTGAAAATGCAGTTCCACAAGATCTGACACCTTCACACAAATGCACATAAAATAAAGTTAAATAAATCATTAAAAAAAAAACCAAAAGAAAGAAAGGAAAAGGAGAAAAGAAAGAAAAGAAAAAAGAAAAAAATTTTAAGACTCCCACTATCGTATACTGAAAATTTCTCAATGCTTGGGCATCTTCTCCAATGATTAAAAAAAAAACCTTGCATTTCTTTAATTTCATGTATATATGTATTCATGTATGCATGTATGTATGGGTGCATGAGCTCCTGGGGAGGTCAGATGTCAGTCAGTGGGAATTTGCTCCCTCTGTCCACTATGTACGTACAGGGGATTGAACCCAAGTCATCAGACTTAGGGGCAATCGCCTTTTCCTGCTGAGCCATCTTGCTGGCTGCTAGGACAGCACTGAGGTAAGCTGGGTGACATATCCATCTGTCAGGTTTTTCTGGATAGGTGAGCCATGTGTGACCTTATCGCCAGATTTATTTTATTTTATTAATTTACTTTAAGACGGTTCTCATCGCATAGCCCTGGCAGGTCTGCAGCTCACTAAGTCATAGCCCAGGCTGTTCTGGAAGTCACAGAGATCGGCCCACCTGCTGAGTGCTGGGATTAAAGGCCAGTACCGCCTTGCTAGGCTCATTGGCCTGTACTCAGGGTCAGTTGTACAGGAAGTCTCGCAGTTGTAGAGTGGTGTCAGCCCTTCCCGTCCCTGCTCACCTTCCCTAGAGCATCGTCCTGCATCATTTAGAACAGTCGCAGAGCCAGAATGTAGAACTTAATGCAGCACTACCACCTACACAGAAGGTTTCCATTAGATTTGTTGTTGTTTTTTGATTTTTGAGACAGCAAGCAGAGACTCAGACAGCGGAAGGTCAGGGAGAGATAGGGGAAGCCCCCAAACCCCTCCTCCTAGGTCACATGTCCTGCGCTTCCACCTCCCACAGTCCATCAAAAGAGAAGCTGCCTACTGAAGCATCCATTGACAACATGGTGGGGGGGCTCCTGAACCCACCGCCCCACTCTGAACCCTCCATGTCAAAACCAAGCCTGCTCCCACAAGCCTTCGGGGGAGTCTCATGCCCGCGTGTGCACCACAAGGTCACATCCTTCCATCTTGAGACAGGAGCACACATACCACCCACGTGGTCCCCAGGCTGGAAAACTCCACACAGAACATCCTTGTCACCACGCTGGTCACCATGGTTACCAAAAGATGCTGTCTCTGTTGGCAAGGCCTCTCTCTCTCTCCCCTTCCCTCCCTCCCCAACCATTCTTCCTTTCCTCCCTCCACTCCAATTTGATGCTTTAGAATAAAACTTCCAGCATGGTCTTTAATGGGTGGAAACATATCATACAAAATGTTCTAGAAAGGGAAACTGATACAGGCTACACAAAGACCCAACAACCGCGACCGCTATGGATCCCTCCCCAGGCACTGACCACCATGCATTCAGGCTGGAGAATGGACTTGGGTCCACTAGGGCCCAGAACAGGTGCAGGGGCCACAGAGATGTGTGCCCAAGGCCGATCCTTCCTGCAGGGTGGAAGTTCCTTTGAGCCGACCTGCTCCTCTCCCTCCCATCTGCAGGTGCCTGCACACCCAGCCCCAGCCTGTTAGGGAAGCCTGCACAGGCCCAACCTCCTGTCCCTCATCTTACCTCACAGGCCTGAGTCAGGCTTCCACAGCCAGGGCCCAGCCAGCATCGGAGGTCACTCTCGCTTTACCTAAAACAAGTCATATTTTCTTGGACCCCAGGACCTTTGACCTGCTCCCTTGAACCTCAGATGGACCTGGGCTTATGATATCATTAGAACTGAAAATAGGAGAGGCATGCTTACACTTTTAAAAAATTCTTTCTAAATTAGTTTATGTATACAGGTGTGTAACAGGTATGTAGTAACCATAGATGTTGGAAGGAGACACTGGATTCCTGGAGCTGGAGTCACAGGCAGCTATGAAACCCTCTGTAGGTGCTGGGACTCGAACCCAGGCCCTCTGAGAGAGCAGTTGGCACTCTAACCTCTGAGTGGTCTCTAGTCCCTCTTACTTTTGTTTTTGTTTTGTTTTGTATTTTTTGATTTTCCTAGACATGGTTTCTCTGTGTGGCCCTGGCTGTCCTAGAACTCTCTCTGTAGACCAGGCTGGTCTAGTTCAAGAGATCTGCCTGCTGGGATAGAAGGCGTGTGCCACCACCACCTGGCTCTGCAGTGTGTTTAAAGAAAGCTGCTGTGCCCCCGGGTCAGCAACCCTCCTACACACACCTCTGCTACAAGGTTGCTTTAGGCTGATCTAAAGCAATGTTCTACAATGTAACACACTTAGCAACAGTGTTAATAAACAGAAGCTAGAAAAAAATTCCAAGGTGCACAAGCCAGTTTTCCTTCTGTTACAAAAAATATTGTACCAGTGCAGATTTTTATTTTTTTTTATTTATTTATTTTTACATTTAAGGATTGAGAGCTTAGAAGCCTTGGAGGAAGTTGGTGAAGAATATTAAATTTGTTTAGCTTCAAAAGTATCTATTAGTAGGAAGGTAATGCCCACTGGGTGACTGTGCTTTTCATTTTTGCTAATTTCTTCTTAGTTTAAACTGCCTTCAGGGGATTTGTCCTGTGTAATAAGAAAAATACAACCAATGAAATTCTCTTTAAAAGAGTCAATGAGCCTGGCCTGGCAGCACACACCTTTAATCCCAGCACTCAGGAGGCAGAAGCAGGTAGATCTCTGTGAGTTCGAGGCCAGCCTGGTCTATTGCTGCAGGAGCTCCTTCTGCTCCTTCAGCCAGTAGCCTTTAAGATACCAGCCCAGTGGTAGCCTAAAGACTGGTATCTTAAAGGCTATTGGCTGAACGAGCAGAAGAAGCTCCTGCAACAGTCTATAGAGTGAGTTCCAGGGCAGCCTGGGCTACATAGTGAAACTCTGTCTCAAGTAACAACAAATAAGTAAACAAAAGTAGTTACTGAGCATCCTCCAGATGCCTGGTCCCCTGGGGTGGAGGCAGGATTTGACACCAGCCCAGAGTCCACTGCAGTGGGCATTCAGCAGTCGGTGGAGTCTGTCAGCTACCATGCCCAATTGTCAAACCATGCGAGGGTTTACTTTTTCAGAACCTATTTATTTATTGGTGGGGGTCAAACGTGTGCATGACACACATGTGGGGGTCACAAGACAACTTCTGGATCCTGAGGTCAGCAGACTTGATGGTAAGCACCTTTTCCTACCCAGCCCTCTTGCAGCCCAAAGGTCTGATTTGATTTCATTTCTTTTTGTGGTGCTGTGCATAGGAAATAGGGCCTCCTGCCCCTACCTGTTTTTATGTTGTTATTATTATGAGGAATGCCTGTGATAGAACTCTATCTCCTGCTGTGCATCTCAGGCTAGCCTGGAACCTGCCATCCTCCTGCATCATCATTCCAGCTGGGACCACAGCTACTCCATGTGTGTCCGGGAAGTCAGACTCTGCGGATCAGGCTTGGAAGCAGTAGCCTTTGCCATCTCTCTGTCCCCACAACTATTCCTTTTCAAGAGGTGTTCCCAGAAGCCCCTAAACTAGATTTATCCAAGCTGGAATGCCTGTGCTATGCAGTCGCATCCAAACCCTGTCCAAATCTCTCCACCAGCAAAGGCACACATGGTAGACTCCCAATGCTTGCCATTCTCCCATGGTAGAATGGATATGGTGCTGGAAGAGAGGGCTTCTGCTTTCAGATTTTCCTGCTTTGAGGGCAGGGTCTGCCCAGCTACACCCCTCCCCCCAGCCTAGAAGGGTGTACATAGTTTTCCCACCGTAATTATGGTAATTAGCACCAAGACTTGAGGGAGGGGGAGGGGAAGGAGGGAAGGAGGACTTTGGCCCAGGCTGACCTGCTTCTCCACAGCCGTCCTGATTGGTCCATGTCTATCATGTGATGTGCACCATGGACTTGTTGCTGGGCATCCCAGCGTTGCCATGACAACGACTGTCACTGTGCTGCTGAGTGCTGGGGTAGAGCTGTGGATGCAATGAGGGGGTCTCAGGACTCGGTGGGTGGTGATAAGAAGGGACAGCGGCCGCAGGCTAGCACTGCCACCTTCCTCTGTTCCCCGCAGGCCTGTCCTCCAACCCAGGCTTCCCAAGTCCCCACCCCCACCCCGACACAAGGCCCTGCCAGCCAGCACATGGGTGGCAACTACAAGGTCAAGCTTGAGCGCAGGGACCAGGATGGGCAGGGCAGGGGAGACAGAACATGCACGCGTGAACAGGCCAGTCTAAAAGCGGGTGGGCACATAGTTGCTGGCGATCGCTCTAGACTCACAATCTACGCTCAGAAGAGGATGGGGGATTGCAAGATGGCACAGTGGGTGAAGTAGCTTGCCGCCAAGTCCACAGAAGAGGGTTTGAGCCCAGGATCTGCATTCTCAGATATTGTGCTCTGGCCTCTGCACTCTTTTGCATCCACACTCACATGGTAAATAAACTGAATATTTATGGAAAGCAGCAAAGACAATCCCGAACCCCATGGGGTCCTTCCTTTAATGCATCACTGGCTGAACACATTTTTAAAATCACATTTATTTATCTTATTCATATTAGGAGTGTGCACAAGACACAACATGCCTGTGGAGGTCACAGAACATTTCTTCATATGTGTGGTTCTCCCCTCCTGTGCTGGGGGTCCCTGGGATCGAACTCAGGCAGTTGGGACCCTGAGCCATCTTCCTGACCCAGAGGAGACACATTTTTATATCTGCACAGGCTACGGCTGCTTCCTGTGGAGTCAACAAAGAACAAACTAATGAAATTTAATGTTGGTCTCCTTTTACCCAGGACACAATTCATAATCAAATGTCACCCTCTGTCCCCAACAGTCCTTTGTTCTCTAATCTGGGGTCCAATCCCAGTTTCGCATTGCAATCCTGCTCCTACCTGAACTGTCTTCAGCAACAAAGGCATGTTCTGCAGATGTTCACTACACCGAGCTAAGATATGGTAGCCCTGTGTGGACCGGACTGACCTTGAATCCCCTCCATCCTCCTGCCTTAGTCTTCTGAGGACAATGAGAACCATGTACTACCACACCTGGACAATGAGAACCATGTACCACCATACCTGGCTTCTGTCCTTTCTGTTGTTTACATATGATGTTTTGAGAAGAGAGCCCCAAACCACCCAGATATTAGGCAAGCCAGCCCCCAGCCCCTCACTGGAGGGGGGTTCTAGGAGGGGCTCCACCCTGACCACGCCCCCAGGCCTTCACTGGAGGAGAATTCTAGGAGGAAACACCACTCTTGAGCTGGACAGAGCAGTGAGCCTCACCTTACTGCTGCTGTGTACAGTGGTTGTTAAGTGTTCATGGAATTAGTAGAAATAAGCCAGGAGAAAATTAGATACACTTCTACTCCTTGATTGTGATGGTTATCCTGCTCATGCTTAGTTAACTCCTGTTCAGAGACACAAGCAGACATCCACATAAGTGTCCCTGTTTCCCGGCATCTGGGTTGGCCTAAGTAAGCTGGAAAGCAGGAAGGGACTAGAAGGACACTGGGATTAAGAGCCATCTCAGCCCTCACCTGCCCAGGCCTGACAGCAGCTGCAGGGACAGGAAACTTGCACATTTGTGGGGCTAGTGAACCTGATCTCAAAGAGGTCTAGACTGAAGCCTGTGACCACTCGTGCCCTCTCCACTCTTGGTCATGTGACTTTTGCATGTTTAGCTTCTCAGGGATGGCTACATCATCATTCTTCCACAGTACTTCCCAGAGACCAAGGACCCTTTGTCAAGCGGGGCTCAAACCCCAAGGGACTCTGTATTATGACTGGGGATGCATGTGACTGGCACAATGAGCAGAATTCCTAGCACTCGGTGGATGAACAGCAGGTTCCATGCTCAACACCTTGCAGGATGCCCTCACATCAAAGGCCTTATTGTCCTTAACGTTAGAGTGGAGGCTGAGTCATGTTGAGCTGATACAGAAGATTTAGACAACAGCGCGTGTGCATCATATGGGGCAACCCAGCACTCACCGTGCATCCTGTGTGGTAGCCTCGGAATTCTCATCGCTCCCTTAGTTCAAGTCTAGGATCTGAGTACAGCATGGTCAGGGCTGGAGCCCCGCCTAGAATCCCCAGTGAGGGGCTAGGGGCGTGGTAGGGTGGAGACCCGCCTAGAATCCAGTGAGGGTGGGGGCGTGGTCAGGTTGGAACCCCACCTAGAACCCTCTCTGAGGGGTATGAGGGTGTACCTTACTGATTAGCACTTTCTGAGCATGTTCACGGGCTTAGTTTCCATTCTCAGGGCTATTAAAATGAAAAAGAATTAAAAATCTCTTAGCATACCCTTACTTCCATCACTCAAGAGGTGGAAACAGATCTCTGAGTTCTAGGCCAACCACACCTATACTGTGAGACACTGACTCAAAAATAGCAAACTTCCTATTCCACGTTGAAGAGCAGAAAAAGGAGCACCAGTTCCCCATCAAGGGCCTAGCCAAGAAAACATCAGAGTGTGTCCGAGTCAGTGTCTGAGTCTCCCTTCACCCCTAAGAAAACGCTCCAGTCTCCTTTGCCTGGGCAACTGAGTTACGGTCTCTGGGGTTTAGGGGATGTAGGGTCTGAGACCATCAGCAGGGCAACCCTGTTGGCCTCTGGTGGGAGGACAGCCTGAGTGTCGTCTTGGGTGGTGTGGGGCTTCTCCTGAGTCAGTCTGCCCATTAATTCCTCCCTGCCAGGCAGGGTCAGGTGTCAGGGGGCCCCAGGCAGATGTTGAGCTGAGCAGTTCTGTTCCCCTTAATCCTCAGGAGCTGTAGGAACTGTCCCTTCAAGCAGGAACAGCAGGCCGACTAAGGCCACCATCTGTGCAGACCTGAGTTTAAACGTGCCTGGGCTGGGGGGGCGGGAGGGGTGGGGCAGAG
The DNA here is from genome assembly GCF_982192425.1 of Myodes glareolus. Taxonomy (NCBI): domain Eukaryota; kingdom Metazoa; phylum Chordata; class Mammalia; order Rodentia; family Cricetidae; genus Myodes; species Myodes glareolus. Next base: position 101,497,345 of record NC_142033.1, on the reverse strand, counting down.
ATCGCCATGGCAACACTGAGTAAGGGGCTGCAGGTGCGTGGGTGTTCGCATGCTTGGCAGGGCAGGCAGGGGAGCACAGCCAAGCATGATGCTTCTGATCTTCTCCTTTTTCTTCAACTTCTTCCTCCTTCTCCTCCTGCTCTGCCCCTTCTTCCTCTTCCTCCTCCTCCTCTTATTCAATATGTCTTGTTGCCTTTTGGCATTTAAAGAAAATTTAGTTTTTTGTTTTTAACTATTCTGTTTAGTAGCTCAAGCTGACCTCAGATTCAGTGTGCAGGAAAGGTTAACCTTGAGTTCAGAGCCCCCTGCTTACTACCAGAATGGGCTACCCACTGAGTCTCAGCTACATTCTCTGCTAGCTTCCAGCCCCCGCCCCTTTTTTTAAAGATGGTCTCTAAAATTCTTTACTGTTGGATAGTTTCAGGCTTCCAAAAATCCTCCTGCCTCAGCTTCCTAAGTGTGAGCATGACTGGCCTCAGATAGTACATCAGTTTTAGCAAGTGCTCATAACTGCAGTCTCATGTGGGTGAGGGTGGGGGATTATCAAAACTCTTCATTCCCTTGTGTCTGCCCACACCCACACTTTTCATGACCTGGCTCTCCAAGAGGGAGAAAGTAGATCCATGGGCCTTTACTTTTCTGAGTTTCCTAGGACATAAGAGCAGAGCCTACATCAGCCAGAGAGAGAACTGGGAGGAAACTAAGACTGGCTGGAGCTGGGAGTGGCAGCTCACACCTGTCATCCCAGCATTTGGAAAGTTGAGGCAGGAGGATTTCAATATGAGTCTACCCTGGCTACAAAGCCAAGGCCCTACATCAAAGAGTTAAATCCAGCACTGGGGAGGAGCTTCACTCATGAAGCTCTTGCTGTGTGGGCAAAGGACTGAGTTTCTTCCCCAGCACCCGGCAGAAGCCAGGCAGGGCTGTGCCTGCTGCAATCCCTGTGCATTGCTGAGATAGACCTTGCTGGCCACACAACCTAGTGGCAAGCAGCAGCCCCAGCTACAGTGAGAGACCCTGTCTCAAAATATAAACTGGAGAACTATTGAGGAGAGCCCAGATGTCAGCCTCCAGACTCCACTGCCTGTGTGTGTGTAGAGTCCTGCATACACACATGCACACACACACTTGGGAGGGAGAGGCAAGAGGATCTCCAAGTTTGAGGCAGCATAGTCTACAGAGTGAGTTCCAGGATGGTCAGGATTACACAGAGAAACCTGTGTCAAAAGAAAAGAAACAAATGATTACAAAGAAAAGGAGTGGAAATGCATCTATTCAGAAGCATATGTGTGAATATTTATGTATATTTCCTTCATGATATCCAAACTCAAAGTCTAGGAAACTTTTGTTGTTGTTGTTGTTTCAAAGCTAGGACTGACGAACCAAGTCCACCCCTGAAATGATTGTGACTCGATACACAAAGGAGTGAGGTCAGGCAAAAGGACTGGGGGCCAAAGATGGTTGCTGCCTGGTGAACTGCACTCCATCCCTGGGACCCACATGGTAGGAGAGACCCAACCCTGCAACTTGTCCTCTGAGCTCCAGGCATGTGCGTGGCATGTATGTGCACATGTATGAGCAAGGGCACCTTTTCTCTGTTTATTTGTATGTGTGCTGGGATGAAACACACAGCCTCAGAAATGTGAGAGAAGGAATCTACCAAGCAGCCTTCCCTCAGTCCAAAAAGAATCCTCCAAAGGTTTAAGACAACATTTTAAAATGTGGACCCCTGGGCTGGAGACATGGCTCAGTGGTTAAGAGCACTGGCTGCTCTCCCAGAGGACCAAGGCTCAATTCCCAGCACCCACATATCTGCTCACACCTGTCTAATTCCTGTTCCAGGTGATTCAACGCCCTCACATAGACATGCAGGCAGAATACCAATATACATGAAATAAAAATAAAAAGTTTTTTAAAGCCACAGGGAAAATAGTACTAATATGCACAAGCTGACTGCTGACTTCCATGCATGTACACATGCATAAATAGACAGATAAAACTTATAATGGGTTAAAATGCAGAATGGGAGGCGAGAAAGATGAAGGGGGCCAAGTAAATTTCCCAAGAGACTGCTAGAAGGGAAGGGACAGGGACAACTGACCAGAGCTTGGACCTTGTAAGTGGCTTTCCAGTTGCTCACTAGGTTGGTCTGTAGAATGGGCTGGGTCTGTCAGCTCTGCAGCCTTGGGGGGCAGGCAGGAGGCGTAATGTGAATCATCCTGACTGCCAATGTGGAGGTACAAAGGAGGCCACGTAAGCCACGGTGGGTGAGGTGCCACACACCTGTCATTCCGGTGCTGAGGAGGCTGAGACAGGAGGATTAGGAGTGCATAGTCAGCCCGGCCTACAAGCTGTGTCACAGAGGGAGGCTGGGGCTAGGGCTGGGGGTAGAGTGCTAGCCCAGTAATCAGGAAGCTACAAGTTGCAGCACTAGCTCCACAAATGCCTGATGGGAACCTGAGGCAGGAGGAAAATAATTTTGAGGCCAGCCAGGACCCCAACTCAAAACAAAACAAAAATCAAGTCCAGGATTGAGCCCCGTCTTTTTGATGAGTATCTGTGAACCTCGTTTTCCCGAAAAAAATCTCCCTTTCCCTGTGTAGAACTGGACCTTATGTGACACACATTGGACTATCCCTAACCCCACGGGATGTTCAGTGGTGGGGGTGGATGGGATCCTCACATGGAAACTTCACTGGCCACAGTAACTATACCCCATCTTCATCTGGAAACCCCACATAAGTAAATGTGTGTGTATGTATATGCATACATATTTGGGGGTGTGTGTGGACAGAATCCAGACTTTTATTCTGAAGCTGAGGCCCCAGTCTATGAGGTAATCCTTGGAGCTTCATTAGAGGATGATTCCTATTGGTCCACTGGCCAAGCCCCACCCAGGGTTCCCTGTGTTCCGCCTTCTTCTCAAGCGCATAAAAGTGCAACATCCGTACCTAGGCAGCCACCAGGACACCTGCAGCTGCTGTTGAACAGGAGCGGGTGAGGCATGAGGGGACGAGGAACAGGTGCTGGGGGAGGGGAGAGGGACCTTGGAAACAACGCAGGTTGGCATATCTTTCAGAAGGCTAACTGGACTATCTGGGAAGGCAAGAGGAGCCAGTACTGTCTTCCTGGGAGGTGGGAGCAGGTGAGATCCTTGCGCCTTCGGTTTCCCCCTCCTGGAACTCCCTGGGACGATGGGAAGGTATTAAAACCGAAATAGGTCTCTGAGAGGCAGGACAGACGCAAGCAGCAGGCATCCGGGCAGAAGGCAGATGCTGTGCGCCTGTCCTTGCGCCCACCCACCCAGAGGAACGGCTAATTAATTCTATTTCAGCACCGGAGCCGCGGACAGCGTCACCCGGGTCAGGGGACAGAGAGGGCGCTCGTCTTCAGTACCCAGAGCCAGGACAGCTCATAGCGGGCCACCAAGGAGACTTGGTGTGTCGCCGCTCGCCCCCCCCCCGCCCCAGCCCCACCCCGACCCCCCCGCACAGCACCAAGCTCACAGTACCCAGTGCCAGGGACAAACTTGGGGTCCTTTACGTAGAGAATTTTTTTTTTTTTTTTTGAGACAGGGTACATAGCCCTGGCTGTCCTGGAACTCACTATATAGACCAGACTGGCCTCCAACTCACAGAGTATGAGAGAAGCATTTTGTCAACGGAATGATTAAATGCCACTGGATGAACCAAGGTCCCAAATGAAGCAGTGAGTGGCAAGCCATCCCCGGTCTAACTTTATATCTCACATTCTTTGTATTTTATTTTTCTTAAAAGGGGGCCTCTGTTCGCAAAAGCGCAAGCGCGCGCGTACGTGTGTGTGTGTGTGTGTGCGTGTGCGTGTGCGTGTGCGTGTGCGTGTGTGTGTATTCGAAGCACTCTCCTGAACTCTTGTAGCCCAGGCTAGCTGGGAACTCCATGTAAAGCCAAAGATGATCTGGAAGTCCCCATCCTCCTGCCTCCACTTCTTGAGTGCTTGGGTGCTCACACCTGTATCAATAAATCCCACACTGCCGATGTGGCAGGGTGTACGTCGGGCAGTTAGAGAACAGATCACCTTGTGTCGGGGGGATGGGATGGAAAAGGGAGGCTTACGCACGGCAAGTCAGCGTGGCCTGTTCTGCTCAGTGCAGGACCGGCACAGGACGAGGGGCGGAGCCTGTGAGCCAGTGCTATGTGGAAGACTTGTGATTTTGTTGTTCTGATGTGGGATGACAACAAGTCACAGCCGGCCTCATAGCGTGGACTCCCTTCACCTTCCTTCTGAAATACACATGCCAGTCGGGGCAGGATAGGAGACACAGCCTCAAGGCCCAGAATCAAACAGGGAATGGTGGGCTGGTGAAGTCACTCAGGGGGTAAAGGGGACTGCAGAGAGGAGGGAGAACCTGAATGTGATACCCAGGACCAACATGGTAGAAGGAAAGAAACAGCTCCTCCTACAAGTTGTCCTCTGGCTGTCCCACGTGTCCTGTGACACACACTCCCACACACAAATAATAAACATATGGAAAACTCTTTTTTTTTTTTGATCTTTTTGAGACAGGATTTCTCTGTAGCTTTGGAGCCTGTCCTGGAACTAGCTCTTGTAGACCAGGTTGGCCTCGAACTCACAGAGATCCGCCTGCCTCTGCCTCCCGAGTGCTGGAATTAAAGCACCACCACCGCCTGGCAACATGTGTAAAACTCTTAGAAGAGGGATTAGCATAGGAGGTGTGACTAGTGTACCCTGAAGTTATTTTTCGTTCTTGTCTTCCTTTCTTCTACTCGGTCTGTTTTGAGACAGTGTCTCCTGTAGTGTCTCCAGGCTTTCCTCTAACTCTGAATCTAGTCAAGGATAGCCTCGACCACTGGCCTCCACCCCTTGAGTGGCATCCACATTATGTCCAGTGGCACTGTCCCCACAGAGCCCCATCCCCGACACCTGTGACCTCCAAATGCAGTCACTAGCCCCCAGTCCTGTGGGGTTCTCCCCAGACTCCTGGTGCTATGACATAGGCAGGAAAGGGTTTGTTTAGCTTATGGCAATGGTTGCACCCCATCACGGAGGGAAGATAGGGCCAGAGCCTGGAGACAGGAGCTGATGCAGAGACCATGAAGGGATGCTGCTTCCTGGCTTGTTCCCTCCAGCCTGCTCAGCCTGCTGTCTTGTAGACCGCAGGACTACCAGGCCAGGGATGGCATCACCCACAGTGACCTCCCACATCAATCACTGATCAAAAGAATGCCCGATGGAGACCTTTTCTCAGTTGAGGTTCCTGCTTCCCAGACAACCCAGTTGTGTGGAATGATGAAGAATCCAGTCACACAGCAGCCCTGTCGTCTTTCTCCATGCAGTTTCCTCCCTGGGACTGCATGGCCCCCTCACAAGACCTCAAATAAGCCACTCTGCCTTCACGCCTCAGCTCTTTGGGAGAAAATTCCTGATACCTCACCAACCACCTAGGACAAGACTTCATTAACACCCTCAGACTCCTGGGAAGGCCACATCGACTGAGTCTCTCAAGCAGAATGTTTACAGTTCTATTCCTGTTTGCATTGTGAGTTCAGCACAGCACTGCAGAGGAAGCCCAGAGCCTTGCAAACACTATGTCGGAACCATGACCCCAAACCTTCACTGGGGATTCTAGTCAGGGACGCCAGGCCTGACCACGCCCCCAGACCCTCACTGGGGAGTCCTAGGCGGGACTCCAACCATGACCATACCCCCAGACCCTCACTGGGGGATTCTAGGCGGGGCTCCACTCTGACCACGCCCCCAGACCCTCACTGGGGATTCTAAGCAGGGCTCCACCCTGACCACGCCCCCAGCCCTTCACTGGGGATTCTAGGCGGGGATCCATCATGACCATGCCCCCAGCCCCTCACTGAGGGATTCTAAGCAGGGGCTGATCCTGTCAAGCAGATAAAAGACCAGGAAGGATTTCAGATGACAGATGTAGAGAGGCAGGGGTTCAAGTGATGAGCCATACTTTCAACTTTTATTTATTTTGTAATTTTTTCTCTTCCCCTTTATTTCGTAATTTTTTTGAGACAGGATTTCACTATATAGACTAAGCTGGCCTGGAACTCAAGAGGCCCGCCTGCTCTGTCTTGTCCCCAGAGTGCTGGGGTTAATGGTGTGCCCCTCCATACCTGGCTTATCTTTTTATTTCTTGAGGACGTCTTGCTCTTCTGCCCTGAATGGCCTTGAACTCAGAATCTTCCCATTTTTACTTCCCCATAGTCTATTGATGGCCTGTGATGCCCATCCTGCTACTGTGCTTCCCCCTGGTATTCAATGGGTGGTCAATAAATGTGTGTTGAGGCATCAAGGGATACAGCAGCAATCAGTAAATAAAATCCATGTGTTCACCACACACACTGCAATTACTGTCTGGGCTCTAAGAGGGCGCAGCTGTTGAGGGGCAGCAATGGCAGGTGTCTCCTGGGGAAATATAATTAAATTTCTGGATACTCAGGGGCTAGCCAATGAAAGAACAGTCCCAGGAGAGAGCCGGTCTTCGTTCATTAGCAATTAAGAGACATCGATTTCTCATTAGTTAAGGGAAGCCCTATCTCCCTCCTTCACTCCAGAGGAACTACATCTTCTCTCTTCTGGGAGTCCTGCCTCAGTGGGCCCATTAAGAAGCCCAGAGAACAAGATTAAATGATTAAATGATGCCTAAATGCCAGAGGTGCTTATAGATAGGGGCATCAGGTGCCTGGGCTAAGTCACACAGCGGAAGGGATAGGGAACACGTGTCCACAGCCATGTTTCAGAAACTCGACCCTGCATTTCTCCTCTCTCTCTCTCTCTCTCTCTCTCTCTCTCTCTCTCTCTCTTGTTATTTTGAGACAGAGTTTTTCTGTGTAACCCTGGCTGTCCTGGAACTCACTCTGTAGCTCAGGCTGACCCTGAACTCACAGAGATCCACCTGATCTGCCCTCCCCTGTGCCAGGACTAAGGGTATGCGCCACCCCCTCCCAACTTATCCACATTTCCTGTACTCACCCCAAATTCATCCTGTCGATTGGAACCCTCAGGGCTCCAGGAGTGGACACTGCCTTGGCTAGGTTTTGTCAACTTGACACAAGCCAGAGTCATCTGGGAAGAGGGATCCTTGGCTGAGAAAATGGTTCCACCAGGTTGGCCCATCCTTCCTTTACTCGATATTGACCACTGTGGGTGGGGCCACCTGGGGAGGTTGGATAAAACAAAACAAAACAAAACAGACGGAGCAAGTTCTGGGGATGGGGGCCATAGCAGGTTCCTCCATGGCCTCTGTATCAATCAGCTCCTGCCTCAAGTTCCCCTCCACAATGGGCTCTAACCTGTATGCTAAGGGAACTCTCTCTTACCCAAGTTGCTGCTTTTGCTCTTTCTCACAGCAACAGAAATCACTCAAGGACAGCACAACAGTAGAAAAGAAAAGAAAAGAAGAGAAGAGAAAAGAAAAGAAAAGGGGTATTGGGAGGTGATGGCACACGCCTTTAATCCCAGCACTCTGGAGGCAGAGGCAGGTGGATCTCTATGAGTTCATGGCCAGCCTGGTCTACAGAACGAGTCCGGGACAGGCTCCAAAGTCACAGAGAAGCCCCTGTCTCAAAAAAAAAAAAAGAAAGAAAGAAAAGAAAAGAAAAGAAAAGGAAAAAGAAAATAAGAAAACAGGGGCAGTGTCTTAGTCAGGGTTTCTATTTCTGTGAAGAGACACTGACCATGCAACTCTTTTTTTGGGGGGGAAGGGGTGATTAGAAGGCAGGGTTTCTGTGCGTAACAGTGCTGGCTGTCTTGAAACTAGCTCCATTGACCAGGCTGGCCTTGAACTCACAGAGACCCACCTATCTGCCAGCCATTCAGTATTGGAGCAAACCCTGGGGGCGGAATCCTGAAGAATAGTATTTGGGCTACTTTGAGCGCAGATATGATTTAGGGCCATGAGAAAGCTCAGTTGGTTAGTGGTGTGAGACGAATTTCAAAGAAAAGCTTTGCCCACCTGACCCTGACCACAAGACTGCCTGTAATCATTTTTTTTTATGTAAGCTTTTATGTCTGCCAACTTCCTTCTGTAATCCCATAAAAGTGATGCTTGAATTTTAGTAAAATTGCAGCAGATTCAAACCTCATTAGAGTTGTGTCTGTCTGTCATTCGCCGAATCCCGGATTCTCCTTAGCCTTCACCCCATTACCCCTCGGTCATCGATCTCCAAGAGAGTCAGTCCGCAGCAGACTGCCAGCTGGTTCATTGGGTAGACAGATGAGTGGTCCCAAGCCCGAGGACCTGAGTGTGATTCCTAAAGTCCACACGGTGGAAGGCAAGAGCAGATTCCCACCTCTGCAGTTAACGCTGGCAGGATTCTCAGGGCTGCAGAGATGGCTCAGTGGGGAAGGGCGCTGACCTTCCTTAAAACCTGGCTTTGACTCCCAGCACCCAGTTCCAGGGTTCTGATGCCCTCTTCTGGCTGCCATCGGCACCTGGCACACATGTGGAGCGCAGACACGCGTGCTGGCGATGCGCTGGTGTACAGGAAGTAATAAAATGAAAAGGTGATATTGATGAAGAATGATGAGCACATCTGCACACAGTGAGTCTGCGGCTAGCCCAGGATCCACCTGTGCCACCATTCTTCCCCTGGTTCTTTCTGAAACCTAACCAGCTTATGAGGGAGGGACACGGCTCCCATCAGACCCTGTCTTGGTAGCTTCCATGCATAGTTTGCGGGAGACTCCTGGTATGTACGTGTGTGGATTTGCATGTGTGTGCACATGTTCCTAGATAGACACATGCTGGAGTGCTTGGTTATGTGTCTAGGTGCGTGTGCAGGCCAGAGGCCAACACTGGCAGTCAGACCTCAGTACCGTTCACTTTCTCATTTATATTTTGTTATTTACTTACTGAGTGTGCATGTGTACATGTGGCTGCTCCCATGTGCAAGTCCCTGAACTTGTGACTGAGGTCTGACTGTCCGCCACTTGAGTCCTGTGCACTGAACTCAGATCCCCAAGCTTGATGGCTCCCCCTACTGGCTGAGCCATCTCACTGACCTTTCTCCCTCCTCTCACCTGAGACAGTATCTCACACTATATCCCAGTGTGGCTTGGTACTCAAAGCAATCCTTCTGCCCCCATCTGCCAAGCATTGATATTACAGACGTGAGCCACCATGCCTGGCTTTCCTATCCTCTTACAAAGCAGAAAGGTTACCCAAAGATCTGGAAATCTCACACGGTGAAGGCTAGCCTGGACTACAAAAGCAGGAAGGTTACTCAAAGATCTGGAAATCTCACATGGTGAAGGCCAGCCTGGGCTACACGTTGATGCCCTCAAGCCATGGAGTTTCCATAAGAATGTCACCATAGACCCAGGAACAACATAGCTCCTTTTTGCTTTTTAAGACACCGAGCAATTGGCAGACTTGAGTAGTATCTACTCTCTTCTCCGTCGAGGGGGTGCAGACCTCATGCCTGAGGCCTTGAGCAAGAACTCCCTACAGTTTCTCTAGCTCCCTAGGTAGGGCTCAATCTGTGAACCCTCACCAGTCTCACGGAGTGGGGGATGGGATCTGCCACATGCCCATAATGGTATCATTTACTGTTTATTACTAAATGTCAGTCATTTGATCTTACCAATAAAGACTCGGGAACCAGATGCTGGGGGGGGGGGGGTGACAGCCTGCAGCTCAGAGAGGCAGAGAAAGCACTCAGCTGACCTTCCTTCTCCACCATCAGCCCAGAAAAGACTACTTTTATTTTGATGTCTCAAACAACAACAAAAACAACAACAACAAAAACCCCTCAAACTGAATGTCCCTCCCTACTACTTCCTGTGTGTCCCTCCTCCATCCTCCTGACTACCTCTTACTCTCTGTGGTTTTTTTTTTCTTGTTCACTTCCTGTAAACTGGTTGCAAATAGACCTATAGTTGACTTTAGCTAATCCAATTTACAATATTCAAGCAGAAAGTTTTTGGATCAAAGGTGTTTGCTAGAGCTGAGCCACACCACAAATAAAAACAGGTTTTCCCAGTAAATAATGCAATCTCAGGGATCACAGTGTGATCAAGTATCCTGTGTCAGTCATTGGTGTCGCTAAAGACAGAGATGGGCTAGCGAGGGAGGGCAAGCAGCTTCTAAGAGTGAGGGAGTTCTGTCCTTGTTCATGCTCTTAGGGAGACAGCAACTGTCAAGACCTTATGGCCTCCCCAGGCACTGACTTTTTACCAGGTTTGCAGAGAGCAGGTGTCAAATTTGATCAGAAATTGGTTGTTTGCCCTGTGACAGTCATTCCACGACTGCACCAGCCTAGCATCCGCCATCTGGGACCACACTGCAGCCCTCAGGGTCCAGTGAGTGTGGGTGCCCACATGTGTAAGAAGGACAGCCTGCAGGAATGGCTTGCTCCTTCCGCAGTATGAGTCCTTTGCAGCAAGCACTATTACCAACTGACCTATTTAATTGGCCCCCAAATTCTCTCTCTCTCTCTCTCTTTCTCTCTCTCTCTCCCCAAGACAGGCTTTCTCTGTGTAACAGCCCTGGCTGTGCTGGAACTCACTCAATATAGACCAGGCTTATAGAACAGGCTGGCTTTGAACTCACTAAGACCTGCCTGTCTCTACCTCCCGAGTACCAGGGCTACACAGAGAAACCCTGTCTCGAGGGGAAAAAAAGAATGGCTTGTTTTACTGGGACAAGGTCTCACTCTGAAGTCCAGGATGGCTCAGATTCACAGAGCTCCTCCGGCCTTAGTGTCCCTTTCCTGGGGAGAAGGACACAATGCTCACTGTCAGAGCTGAGCGATGCAGTGAGTTACTGTCACCACGAGCCACCACAGTCTGTACACTTATTACATGTCTTTTGTTGCTGCTTTGAGGCAGTCACACGTTGCCCAGGCTAGCTTCAAACTCCCTCTGTAGCTGAGGTTGACCTTGACCTCCCCATTGTCCTGCTGGAGGACAGGTGTGTGACCTGTGTTGTTGAGAATTCACGCACGCCAGGCAAGTGGTCTACCCACAGAGCTACAGCCCCAGCCTGGCTTTTCATTTCTGATGCTGCTTTCTTTGTTTTGTGTCCAAGTTTCACTCTGTAGCCCAGGCTGCCCTGGAACTCATGATCCTCTCCCCGTGTTCCTGGCTCCCACGAGTCCACTTCCGCCTCTGGATTCCCACGTCTGGGTTGTGTGAAATCCTGTGGGTGAGTCTCTTACTGAGCAGTGTCTGTCTTCAGCAGTCTTGTTCCTATTTATGACTGAGTACATTATCTTTTGATAGAGTATTTTCATTTTGTATTGGTGCTGCGGAGGATTTGTGCGCATGACTGCAGTGCTCACCGAGGCCAGCAGAGGTCCCGGGACCTCTGGAGCTGCAGTCACAGTTGTGAGCTGTCCTGTGGATGCTGGGACCGAACCTGGGGCCTCTGACAGAGCAGCCAGAGCTCTAACGCTGAACCGTCTCTCACCTGAGGTCCTGGGGCAGACATTGTATTGTAGCCTTTTACCTAGAGGCTGAGGCCCAGAGATGTAAAGCGTATGGTTCAGGGAAGCTCAGCGAGGAGGCAACTGGGACCCGCCCAGCCTGGGATCCAGTTATGAGACTCTTTGATACTTTACATATTTTTGGCACTCTGGTGTTCCTTGGCATCATTGTCTGTGCTGTTTGTCTCTCAGTGTTGCGCAGGCTCTGTCCTCCTGGCCTCAGCTTCTGGGGTGAGGGGACTAGGAAGCTTGACTGCCGCATAACACTGATGAGGTCTCTGGCTTTCCCAAGCAAGCGAGTGTCTCACAGACGTGCGAGCAGGGGCTCAAGGTGGTGACTCCAGGAATCCTTCCCTGACACCGGCACCCTGAAGGTCTCTGCTTGGAATACGCCACATATGGAATTTTATTTTATTGGGAGGTAGGATTCAGAAGACCAATGACATCCCCCCTCCTCCACACCCCAACCCCCAGCCCAGCAACCACAGAGATCACGTCCCTAGGGAAGGTGGGAGCTGTCCAGAGAGCCTTGATTACTTCCTGCTTCTTAATGGGTTCTTCAGAACCTTTGGTTTCCATGGCAACAAGCAGGCAGCAGCAAAAGGGAAGTGGCTTCCAGAGCTTCCTCTCGCGCCCATCAAAGCTTCCGGCAGCCAATCTCTCCATAGCTAACCTTAGGGCCAGGGAGACACCCACCAGAGATCTTAGAGACACCTGTAAGTGGGTGCACCTTCCTGGCCCCGTGCACAGTGGGGACGACCCTGGTCAGTCCAACTGAAGCAAACGCGGAGAAACTGCTTGGGTTTGGATGTGGCTCAGGAGTGGAGCCCCACTTAGAATCCTCCAGTGAGAGGCTGGGGCCGTGGCTCTGTGGAAAATAAACTTCAGTTACCACTAAATAGAATTAGCCACTAAATTTTATGGAATTTTACACACAAGTCTTTGCAAGGTCTGTGGTCATTGAGGCTGTTGCCCCCTGCTGTCCACTATGGGAACTGCAGCCACCTTTGGCCTTTGAGGTCATGCTGGAAGGCTCTAAGGCGTCCCAACTCAGCGTCCACCAAGACCTATGGCTTCCAGAGCTGTACCAGGTCCAGCCTATCTGTAATTCTGGTTCCTGGCAGTTCCATCTGGTGCTGGAGATCATAGTCGCGGGCCACTCCTAGTATTCCAGAACATGCTGGCATCAAACAGTGACTTTTTCTCCTGGCTACGCTGATCAGCACCTGTTTTCTGACTTTCTCTATCTCCTCCTGGCTACTGGTGTCTCCCCAGAGCCTGCTCTCCTCCCTATAGATTCCAACTCAGTGTGACGCAGAACTGGTCTCGATGCGAATACTGTGTTCACAACTGTCACGCTGCAACCTCCTTGGACTGTAAGCAGAGAACACACCTGCTGGTGTGGCCTGCAGCCATTATTCCACCGCTCAGCGGACAGAGGCAGAGCCAGCCAGGGCTGCATAGTAAGACCTTGTCTAAAAGCAAACAGTAAAAAACGAGACTAGCCGGGGAGATAAATCTGTCCAGATTCTATATAGTTTTTAATAAAAATATATTTTCATGCTTATTTCTTGTGTGTGTCAAGCATGTGGAGAGATCAGCGGCCACGTTGCCATGTTCCAGTACATGGGTTCAGGGCCAAAATCAGGTTGTCATGTTTGGCAGCAGGCACTTTCACCTCCGAAGTCCTCTCACCAGGTCAGACACATTTTTTGATTTTAGACAGAGTCTTGCTATTGTAGCCCAGACTAGCCTGCTCATCATAGTCCTGCCTTACCGCCCCATGCTGGAATGACAGGCCACAAGCTGGTGTAGAATAGTTTTTAAGCTGTGTTGCTTTTGTTTACGCTGCATTTGTTTAACTCCATGAAGCTGTGATTCTTTGCCTGTCTAAAACATCTGATGGGGGCTGGAGAGATGGCTCAGAGCATTGCCTGTTCTTCCAAAGGTCCTGAGTTCAATTCCCAGCAGCCACATGGTGGCTCACAACCATCTGTAATGGGGTCTGGTGCCCTCTTCTGGCCTGCGGGCATATACACAGAGAGAATATTGTATACATAATAAATTAATAAATATTTTTTTAAAAAAACATCTGATGGTCTAATAAAGCGCTAAACGGCCAATAGTGAGGCAGGAGAAAGGATAGGTGGGGTGGCCTGGGAGAGGGTATAGATAGGAGAAAGGTGAGGGTGAGCAAGAGAAGGAGAGGGGAATAATAGGGGTCAGCCACACAGCCAGTCATGGAGTAAGAGTGAAAGTAAGGTATACAGAAATAAGAAAAGGAAGAAGCCCAGAGGCAAACGGTAGGCAGGATAATATAAGGAAAGCTGGCAAGAAACAAAGCGAGCTAAGGTCAGGCATTTCCAAGAAAGAATAAGTCTCTTCATGTGTATTTATTTGGGAGCAGGGTGGCGGGCCCCCAAAAGAGCAAAGAGTAAAGCAACCGGCTACAGAATGCATTTAAAAGGAAAATTTTAATGAAGCCAGGTGTGGTAGAGAGCTTTAATCCCAGAGACAGGAGGATCTCTGAGTTCGAGGCCAGACTGGTCTACAGAAAGAGTTCGAGGACAGTCAGAGCTACAGAGAAACCCCCATCTTGAAAAACAAACAAACAAACAAACAAACAAACAAAAACCCTAGAGTTATTGAATCTGACTGGATTTGAAGAAGCCAAGAGGTCAATGGCTGGGGCCTCCGGGCCCCAACACTGGGGTCTGTACAAGGGACATCACAGGTCACAAAGAAAAAGTGGATGAATTAGAGTCTAGCTTGAACTACACCGTGAGATCCAAGTTTGATCCCCAGGCTCTCCACGGTAGAGGGGCAGACTGGATTCTGATCAAGGCACACTTGTGTGGTCGCACACACAAACACACACACACACTTTAAAGGCAATGTAAGGAAGGACATTTGGAGGACCTGGGAGTGCACTCAGCAAGTCAAGTGTGGCAGCTGGAGTGTAACTGGGGGAGCAGGGGAGCACCTGCCATCCCAACTTCCCAAAGCAGAGATTGGAACCACAAAGTCAGCTGGATGCTGAACCCAGCCATAAGACTCTGAGCTCTGAGTTTGACAGAGAGACAACTAAGGTGGGGGAGCAATGAGCAGAGTGCTAATGGCAACCTCAGAACTTACAAGCCCTGTGAATAATCCTGTTGTATGCTGCGAATATGCATTACTCTCATTGACTAATAAAAGAAGATGATTGGCCTATAGCGAGGCAGAATGAGGTAGGCAGGAAGGCTGGACTGAAAATGCTGGGGCAGGGAAGAGCAGAGTCAGTCACCCAGGAAACAAGACATGCTAGAGGGAAGGTAAAGCCAGGAGCCATGTGGCAATATGTCGATTAATAAAAATGGGTTAATTTAAATGGAAGACCTAGTTAGTAATAAGCCTAAACTATTGGCCAAACATTTGTCATTAATGTGTGTTTATTTGAGACCAGGGAGTTGGGACAGGGGAACCCATCTACATACATGCAAGCATGCTCATGCATGTGCTCACAACAATGCGGTTAAAGAAGAATTGGGTATTCCAGGGCAGCAGAGATGGCAAGGTGGTTAGAGCATGGGCGGATCTTGTAAAGGGCAGAGCTTAGCCTTAGCAACCACAGAGCAGCTCAAGCAGCCATCTGCAAAGTCAGTTATTGGGATCTGATGTCCCCTTTGGTCATCCCCCATTGCACCCCGGCTTCAGGTAGCCTGGCTTCCTGATAGTCAAGACACCTTTCCTCCAGGGCTGAGCTGTCCTATTGCAGCTCTTACCTCCTCCCCAGAGCTGTCCTGTTTAGGCCCCACCCACCCAGAGCTGTCTTATTGAGGCCCTACCCACCCAGAGCTGTCCTACTGAGGCTCTATCCCCCACTACAGCTGTTCTATTTAGGCCCTCCCCCACCAGATGTCCTATTGTGGTTCTACCCACCCAGAGCTGTCCTATTGTGGCTCTAAGTATATCCTGACTTCCCTGCAGCACTACAACTGTAACATATTCCCCTACACTGGTATCTTTTTAAAAATATTTATTTATTATGTATAATAATGAGGCACCAGACCTCATTACAGATGGTTGTGAGCCACCATGTGGTTGCCGGGAATTGAACTCAGGACCTCTGGAAGAGCAGGCAATGCTCTTAACCACTGAGCCATCTCTCCAGCCCCCTACACTGGTATCTTAAAGGTTATTGACTGAAGAAGTTCCCACAGCACCTCCCCCTTTTCTTTAAATAAGAGAGTTCTAAGCCTAATACAAAACTATATGCAGTAAGAACAAATATCAAGTATTATTCAGAGAAAAAAAGAGACAAAAATATACATAAAAAGTAGTATTTTACAGCCAGCATAAACATAAAATAAGAAATATATGCTAAATGTTTCAATAGTTGTCCTATCCTAAGGAGTCTAAGTCTTAAAAATAGCTTGGCTAAGTCATGAGAGGAAAGTAACTATCATCCTTTTCTGTTTATTTAACATATTCTTTACGTTCAATTTGATCTTTCTACAACTGCATGACCTGCAGGATTGTGTGCTATACCTATAATATGCTTTGTATTATCATAAGCAGAAAACTGGACCATTTTTCTTAAACACACATGCTGAACCACTGTCTGTGTTTCTTTGTGTAGGTATTGTTATGAAATTGCCTGCGAGTCCCGAGAGGTTGCGCGGGGTGGGGGGGCAGTCCAGTGCCTGGTCCAGAGCAGTGCGGGCCGGGCAGCGGTCCCGAGGGCCGCCAGCCCCGGGCAGGGCCCAGCGCACCCAGCGGTGTGAGCAGGAGGCAGGTAGGAGGTACAGATACATCATACAGAATAGAATTGAATATTTATTAGTTGAGTTATGGAATGGGAAGGAAAAAGGGGGAAGGCGGGAAGAGAGGAGAGAGAGAGAGAAAGGGAAGAGAGAGAAGAGGACATAGAGAGAGACAGAAGGGGAGCAGGTGAGGGGACAGAGGAAACAGAGAGAGAATCAAGATGGCGAGAGGAGGGGGCCTACAAGGAGTGGGCGTGTCTCTGAAAGTGGTGAACAATCATAACATTCCCAGCTCCTCTTTTTTATAATAAAAAGCAGGAGATTAGACACCACAGGTTGATGGAATTGGGATGGCAGATTCTCAAGACTTCTTCCGGCTTATTTGGGAGGGGGAACCTGAGAAGGCTGGGTGCTGACCACATCCTGGCTTAGCTGGTCTCTTTGCTCCTGTCCAGTGTTTGTGGCATGGAAATGGCTGGTGTCTCTTATATCTGTTTAAGGTATTGGCAGAACAAAGAACAAAGTTAAATTAAGGGGAAAAAAAATTTTAGGACCAGGGAATTGAGGGGGATGTATCTGACCTGTTTAAGGTAGATCCTTTAATTCGGCTCCCTGGAACTCACAAGAATTCCTTGGGTTTATGAAAACAGAAGTTTTAGACACATACATTGTATAATGACTGTGACATATTTTTGTACAATGAAAAGTTTTTGTTTTAAACTGGCAAAACCTCTCAGCTATCAAACTGTATCAGAGATCTTTGAGAAGGTTAAGATTTTAATTGAGTTACGGATTAAAAAATGACAAAGAACTTAATTGGTTGGCACCCAGAGATACTCTTTTTGGGTCCTCCATTGTCGCTGAAGGTCACATTTGCCTTTTGCTGTTTAGTGTAGGGCCTGCCAGGCTCCAGAAGATTCTGAGGGCTAAGAAATCTGTAGGAAGACAGGCCTACCTTGACCTGAGCACCTAGGCTGTTGATTCCAGCGATTCTGTCCACGTCAGGAGAATTTTAGTTTAGATGAAAGGCAGTTTTGCCCAATGGTCAGCGCTCGGCAGTTGAAGCGAGCTGCAGATGGACGTTGTTCTGTGTGTCCATTTGTCTTCTGTCTTCTTTGGAGGAAGCAGAGTGCTGCTGCTAGGAGCCAACCTGTCTCTTTTGGTTATGAAAATTTTTTAATAATTAAATATTTAAATATCACATTTCCCAAATCTCTGAGCAGTTGAGGGCTGTTTATTAGGTATAACTGTAGTATAGAATCTGTCTGGAAGCTTGAGTCTGAGCTTGACTGTACTGGCTCTTAAACAGGTAAGATTTACACTCGTAAAAAGGCAGAAAGAAAAAAAAACTGCTTGCTGAGAATAGCTTAATATATTTTAAATGAGGGTTGGATTAAATATAAGGCATTTTTGTAAGAGACTTAAAAGTACATACCAGTTTAAAACATGAGACTTATTGATTTTGTAGTCTGAAGTGAGATGTAATGAACAATTATTACACACAGAAAGAGTGAACAGGAATTGAGCAAAGTGGATGCTCTTGATGGGCCCTACCAAAGGCATGCCACTGCGCAAAACACATGTAACAGAGTCAACAAGAGGAATTTAGTGAAAACCAGGGTACTTAAGTAAAAATGGGAGAGTTTGGTCACCTGACCTGGCTCTCAGTCGAGATGGTGGCGAAGTCACATGACCCCAGTCAAAATGGCGGCAGCCACGTGTTGTATGAAAAAGCCACAATTTTTGAGATGTAAGGTTTTTAAGCTTAATAAGAGAAACCTAAAGGCATGACCTGCCCATGAGCTGCCATGGCACACCACAAGTCGCAGAGGGGAGCAAAAGGCTGGAACCAAAAAAACTGCACCATGCCATGGCTGGAATTGAAAAAGCCAGCTGGAATTTGAAAAAGCCAGGGAGCCGCCATGGGCGGTTGCTATCCACATCCAAAACCATGAAAACCCGCAAAACAGCGGCTCCTCAAGGCCTATTACGGGAATGTCTTCCTACAGGCATGGTGCAAATCAGTGCAAACACCCAGTACCTGTGAGCTGGGCCTCCCCTAACCCCAGTTGGAGTATTATGGCCTGGCTGGATCTGGTTGGGTGACTCAGAAACCAGAGAGGCCTGAGGCCGCTCTGAGCGGCTTATGATGAGGGAAAAAAAGAAAAGTGAAGACATGGAAAAAAAGATGAAGAAACTGAGGGACCCTGGGTCCCCAGTCGAATGCACTGCATGGGGAGTGTGCAGTGCTAACGCGGGCTGACAGACCCCGGGTCAGTCCAAACACGATTCCAGTTAAGGGAAGCAACCGTAGCAGAGTGGGGGAGACTCACCGATTGAAGCCAGGAAGTCGGTGATAGGAGTGGAAAAAAGACCCTAGTTCAGGATCCTGACCCTAGAAGAGGAGTTCCAGGCAGGAGCACCTATCCGAGTCACGTGGCACCAAAATGTTATGAATTTTGTGGGTCCTGAGCAGCTTGTGGCGGGGTCCTGGTGTCTGGTCCCAAGCAGCAGGGGCCAGGTAGCGGGTTCTGAGAGCCACCAGCACCGGGATGGTCCGGCAACAGTGTATCCCTGGAAAATACAAGTTCCCAATGACAAGCCGCTGTGGGCAGGACAGCGGGTGAGAGATACATGGACAGACACATCATACAGAATAGAATTGGATATTTATTAGTTGAGTTATGGAATGGGAAGGAAAAGGGGGAGAAGGGGAGAAGAGAGGACAGAGAGAGAGAGAAAAAGGGAAGAGAGAGAAGAGGACAGAGAGAGAGAGAGAGAGAGAAGGGGAGTGGGAGAGGGGACAGAGGGAACAGAGAGAGTCAAGATGGCGAGAGGAGGGGAGGGGCTGCAGGGAGTGGGCGTGGCTCATCTCTTAAAGTGATGAACAATCATAACAGGTATACCCATGATGGTAAATGTGTGATTACTGAATCATCCTTTTCCAAACTCAAAGCAGTTTCCCATTGAAAACCTGACTATGTGTCAATGGTGTGGTGTACATATTTTAACTTTCCAAATTGTACAAAGTGGAATACATCCCCCTGCCAGATTTCATTCCTTTGAGTACCCTTTGGATTTCTTTCTACAAGTAGTGGTATTTGGTTATATAAAAAGCAAGTAGGACTTCTGGAGGCATCACAATCCCTGACTTCAAACTCTACTGCAGAGCTACAGTACTGAAAACAGCCTGGTATTGGCATAAGAACAGACAGCAGGACCAATGGAACCAAATAGAAGACCCGGATATCAATTCACACATCTTCGAACACCTGATATTTGATAAAGAAGCAAAAAATATCAAATGGAAAAAAGAAAGCATATTTAAAAAGTGGTGCTGGCATAACTGGATATCAACATGTAGAAGAATGAAAATAGATCCATATTTATCACCATGCACAAAACTCAAGTCCAAATGGATCAAAGATCTCAACATAAAGTCAGCCACATTGAACCTTATAGAAGAGAAAGTGAGAAGTACACTTGAACACATTGGCACAGGGAAACACTTCCTAAATAGAACCCCAGCAGCACAGACACTGAGAGAGACAATTAATAAATGGTACCTCCTGAAACTGAAAAGCTTCTGTAAAGCAAAGGACACAGTCAACAAGACAAAACAACAGCCTACAGAATGGGAAAAGATCTTCACTAGCCCCACATCAGACAGAGGTCTGATCTCCAAATATACAAAGAACTCAAGAAATTAGACACCAAAAGAACATATAATCCAATTTTAAAAATGGAGTACAAACCTAAACAGAGAACTCTCAACAGAGGAATCTATAATAGCTGAAAGATACTTAAGGAAATGTTCAACATCCTTAGTCATCAGAGAAATGCAAATCAAAACAACTCTGAGATTCCAACTTACAACTTCCAACTTGGCTGTAAGAATAGCCAAGATCAAAAACAACTTATGCTGGAGAGGTTGTGGGGAAAAGGGAACACTTCTGCATTGCTGATGGGAATGCAAGCTAGTACAGTCCCTTTGGATGTCAGTGTGGTGATTTCTCAGGAAATTAGGAAATAACCTTCCTCAAGACCCAGTAGTACCACTTTTGGGTATATATCCAAAGGATGCTCAATTGTGCCACAAGGACATGTGCTCAACTATGTTCATAGCAGCTTTGTTTGTCATAGCCAGAACCTGGAAACAACCTAAATGCCCCTCAATCAAAGAATGGATAAGGAAAATGTGGTACATTTACACAATGGAGTACTGCACAGAAGAAAAAAATAACTACAGCTTGAATTTTGTAGGAAAATGGATGGAGCTCGAAAACATTATTTTGGGGGCTGGAGAGATGGCTCAGTGGTTAAGAGCATTGCCTGCTCTTCCAAAGGTCCTGAGTTCAATTCCCAGCAACCACATGGTGGCTCACAACCATCTGTAATGAGGTCTGGTGCCCTCTTCTGGCCTTCAGGCATACATGCAGACAGAATATTGTATACATAATAAATAAATAAATAAATATTTTAAAAAAAGAAAACATTATTTTGAGTGAGGTAACCCAGACACAGAAAGACAATTTTCACATGTACTCACTCATAAGTGGTTTGTAAACATGAAGCAAAGAAAGCCAGCCTAGGGGCTGGTGAGATGGCTCAGTGGTTAAGAGCACTGACTGCTCCTCCAGAGGACCCGGGTTCAATTCCCAACACCCACATGGCAGCTCGCAGCTGTCTTTAAATCCAGTTCAAGATAATCTGACATCATTGTACCAATGTGCATGAAATAAAGTTTAAAAAAAAGAAAGAAAGCCAGCCTACAAACCACAATCCCAGAGAATTTAGACAACAATGTGACACCAAGAGAGACTTACATAGATCTAATCTACATGGGAAGTAGAAAGTAGAAAAAGACAAGATCTCCTCCTAAGTAAATTGCAAGCATGGGGACCTTGGGGGGATGATTGAAAGGGGGAGGGGAGAGGCAGAAAGGGGAGCAGAGAAAAATGTGCATTCAACCCATCTCATGCTTTGTTTTACTAGAGATAGGATTCCAATTCCTCTGCCTCTTGAAAAGGCCCATATGGATGACATGATTCTGGAGGAATAACAGTCACATCCACACCTGTGTCCAGTAATCCTTCAATTACAATGTATTTATTCATCCTCTCAGCTTTGGTCTTTGATTATTTATGGAAGTCTGAAAACATATATGTTTCCTGTTTTCCATGTGTATTCTTCATCCACAGCAGTATGGTTTTTTACAGCAGGCACTGGATTTTCTAATTTTCCTGGGGAGGCGTGTCCTTTACTGTGACTGGGAATAAGTGGACCATGTTTTATCTGGGGGACTGTGGGAGGTCCCCCAAGGAGTTTCCTGATGGTAATAGGTTGCCTTGTTTGTCTCTTGTTGATCTACATCCATTGGTCCATTGTCAGCCTTTGCCACATCTTCTACATAATCCAGAAGGCTGAGACCTTCTATTTTTGTCATTCCCATAGGAAACATTATTTCTAGGAATTCCTTGTCTACAATCCCTTCTCAGATATCCCATTCTACCACAATTAAAATATTTGGTATTTTGATGTCTCCTCATACCTTTGGAAATTTCTTCTTCTACTCAAGCCTCAGTATAATAGTCAAATGACTCAACATTGGCTCTGTGCAGTGTCTATTCATCCATTGGTGCTGATTTGACCTTTAAAGCCCAAGTATCTTTTTTCATTGTAAGTTGGCATTCTCAAAAGCCAGAGATTGAATAAGTATTTGTCTAGCTTCTGAATCTGTTGCCCCTGTTTGTACAGCTTTAATCTTT
The DNA here is from genome assembly GCF_982192425.1 of Myodes glareolus. Taxonomy (NCBI): domain Eukaryota; kingdom Metazoa; phylum Chordata; class Mammalia; order Rodentia; family Cricetidae; genus Myodes; species Myodes glareolus. Next base: position 101,475,385 of record NC_142033.1, on the reverse strand, counting down.
GTAGAAAGTCACTAATGGGTTCTCTTGGGCCTTGTATGACCTTAGTATGTGATTCAGTTCTTCTGCCTGATTCTTGAATCCTGTCTCAGCATTCAAGACTGCTGTATGGCATATGGACAAGATATGTTCATTGTAAATAGCTTGACTCTGTGCATCAACATAATGGCCCTCACCAAGAATTTGATCTTGGGAAGCCTCAAATCCTTTGACTCTACATTGATGTTTCAGGGTTTTAGCCTCCTCTCTACAATGACACTTCCACTGTAACTGTGGCCCATTTTCTAGCACCTCTGAGACAAATTGAAGCCAATCATGTGGAGTAATCCTATTGTTTGAAGACCATGTTTCTACCATCTCCCTAACAAATGGTGAATGCATGCCATAAGATAATATTACTTGCTTAATTTCTTTTAGATCTTTCATACCTATAGGCTTTCTTTTACATTCTGTGTATCTGTTTGGGTATTGAGTATTTGCTGGCTTTTCATAGGTAATATAGGTAAGTCTTGGTAAGTCATCTCTGACTCTGAGAGGTACTGGAGATGCTCAATCTTTACTATGTCTTTTGCCTGTACCTCCTCTCTTTGCTTATCTGTTCTGACAAGTTCCTCAATCGATTCTTTTGTTTTTAAATATTTATTTTTTATTATGTATACAATATTCTGTCTGTGTGTATGTTTGCAGGCCAGAAGAGGGCACCAGACCTCATTACAGATGGTTGTGAGCCACCATGTGGTTGCTGGGAATTGAACTCAGGACCTTTGGAAGAGCAGGAAATGCTCTTAACCACTGAGCCATCTCTCCAGCCCCGATTCAATTCTTTTTATCACTGTCTTATAAAGCCTGAATCAATCTCTCTCTCTCTCTCTCTCTCTCTCTCTCTCTCTCTCTCTCGACAGAGTTTCTCTGTAGCTTTGGAGCCTGTCCTAGAACTAGCTCTTGTAGACCAGGCTGGCCTCAAACTCCCAGAGATCCGCCTGCCTCTGCATCCTGAGTGCTGGGATTAAAGGTGTGCACCACTGCCGCTCAGCCTAAAGCCTGAATATCTTTTTTTAATTAAAAATTTTATTTGACTTTATTTCATGCGCATTGGAATAACGATGTCAGATTCTCTTGAACTAGAGTTAGGTACAGACAGCTGTGAGCTTCCATGTGGGTGCTGGGAATTGAACCCCGATCCTCTGGAGGAGCAGTCAGTGCTCTTAACCACTGAGCTATCTCACCAGCCCCAAGCCTGAATCTCTTGACCTGTGAATATTTCTAATGATTTCATCAAACCAATTGATTTGTTTCTCATTCTGCACATGTGATTCCAAGGTTTTAAATATTTCCATTAATGATATTTTCTCATTCTTAGATATTATTTGGATTGCGTGTAGATTGCCTTCCTGGAAGAATGTTCTATCTGCTAGCTCATCATAACTTTTTAACAGATTTTGATTGTCAATTTCAACAGTATGAATCTTTTCAGATAATCTCTCAGTACTATTTTGTAAGGTTTCATAACCCATTGACATAGGTTGAATTTTGTCTTGTCAAATTAAAGTTATCATTTTCAATGAATGAATCCTTTCAACTAAAACTGTATCATTCATAAAATTTCTCATTCTTGACTCTGTTATCAAATCATTTCTTTAAGAATATAATAAGAACCTGGTGGTGGTGGCACACACCTTTAATCCCAGTTCTTGGGAGGCAGAGGCAGGTGGATCTCTGTGAGTTCAAGACCAGCCTGTGCTACAAGAGCTAGTTCCAGGATGGGCACCAAAGCTACAGAGAAACCTTGTCTCAAAACAACACAAAACAAAACAGGGCTGAAGAGATGGCTCAGCGGTTAAGAGCATTGCCTATTCTTCCAAAAGTCCTGAGTTCAATTCTCGGCAACCACATGGTGGCTCACAACCATCTGTGATGAGGTCTGGTGTCCTCTTCTGGTCTCCAGACAGAATATTGTATACATAATAAGTAAATAAATAAATAAATAAAACAAAGGTATAATAAGAAAAACAAAGTTAATAGCTGCCATGACCACAGATATATATGTGCATATATATATCTATCTATATATAGTACAAGGTAGCTCATATAGCTCTTGCAGAATTTCATCCATAGTAGAAACAAAAAGGTTGTTAAATTCCTGGATGGTGGTATTATCTACCATTATTTTGGGTTTGTTTTACAATTTTCAAAGTTATTTATTTATTTATTAACCAAATTATCTTACCTTCGTTATAATTTTCAGAAAATTGTTGTAAGTGTAATAATCGTGATTGGCCAGCAGGTGTCGCAGTTGCAGCAGTAAGGCAGTTCCTAGATCAGTACCTCAATTACCTGACGCTTCGAAATACTAACAAATTCAGTTCATTACATAAGTTCATTACATGAGTCAGAGCTCAGCCTGATCAGAGCAGGCCTGGCAGAAACCAGAGAAGCCACAGAGTTGCTGCAAAAAGCTGCTTATTAGACGGGACCAAGCCACATCGCTATGGGCTGGTGGGAAACTGTGGCAGGTCAGCCGAGCCAAAACTTGTGCAGCTGTTCAGTAGGGTTGTAGTGCAGCTGGGTGGGGTGGGAGGAGGCCGTGGGGGTCTGGGCAGGGCCCGGCAGTGGTGTGTACTCAGGCCACATGGGCATCAATTTGTTGGCATACTAAAGAGTTCCACAATAGCCCAGAAAGGCGTATAACAAAGGTTTATTTATTTGGGGATAAACTCACAGTAGTAATCCGCAGTCCTATGGATACACTTGGAACTGGACCCGAATCTGGCAGCCAAGAGGCCTGCGTGTGTTTTTGTCTGCATTTATAGCACATGAGACCATGCCCAAAGTTGGCCAGTATCTTAAATGCTATTGGCTGAAGGAGTTCCCACAGCATGTCCCCAGAATTATGAGAACAAATCAGTGTTGAAGCTGTCCAGCCTGGGTTTGTCCAGGAAGATCTACCTACTGCACGTTGATTTAACCTCCCATGAGGCTTTTTTCCTTTTTCTGTTCCAGTGTGTGTGTGTGTGTGTGTTTCCTGGCTGCCATCACACAGCTTCTAAACGCATTTCCTACCTGGCACCCGATCAGTAAATAGTTACAGAACGACCAAATTCATCCCATTCTTTGTTTGGCCACCCTGGGGTCTGTGTTCCCATTTTCTCACCTAACAGTCTCTTGCATGGCTGGCACTGGTGGCTCAGCCACATCTCCGCATGAGGGGTGGTGGTCAGGGGCTCGGGGGTGGCTTATGGCTAGTTACTTCCAGTGGGGTGCGCCTGTCAGGTAGCCCATGACATGCTCATGCATGGCAGGCAGATGTCTGCAGCTAAGAAGGAGAAGGAGACAGCAAGGCCAAATTCATGTGGTATAGACACAAAGATGCAGAGAGCTGTGCAGCGCCCTCAAGCACGGCCTGCGGTAGGACAGAAAAACAAATCGGATTGAAAACAAAACCAGTCAGATGGTTAGATAAAGATGCTCTTGCCAAGCCTGAAGACCTGAGTTCGATTCCCTGAGTCCATGTGGTGGAAGGTGAGAACTGTTTGCTGTGGCGCGCATGTGCGCACGCACAAGAACACATTTTTAAAGGGCATTATTGTTTTTTCACTGTGGGTGTGTATGCGCGTGTGCCACAGCACATGGATGGATGTCAGACGACAACCCTTGGGGTGACTCAGTTCTCACCTCCCATCACGTGGGTGCGGGGAATGAAATCCTATCTCAAACTAAAATGAAGGACTGGAGTCATTTGCTCAGCAATGACATGTACCCAGCTGCAGGGAACCCGATGCGCTCTGTCGGTCTTGGAGGACACAACGCCCAAGTGGCTGACGCACGTGCCTCTTTAAGGAAAGAAAATACCACTAAACGTGAAAAGGGGGTCTGCTTAACGTGTTGCCAAGTAAGCTCCGGGCGAGTGGGGGGGTCCCTTCTCTGCTTTCCAGAGCCAGGCTCGGCCAGTCTGGCTTACGTCCCCCCCAACGGTGGCCAGCGGCTGCTTCACCAAAGACTCCTGTAGCCGGGAGGGAGCTCGGCTCTGCTCAGCGTCGCTCTGGATTGGCTCCAAGGCACGCTCGGTGCCGGCTGGGAAATGTAGGCAGCAGCGAGGAACGCGGCTGCCTCGTCTCCTGCCTGAGCCCTCCCCCCCCCCCCGCAAACCGGAAGTACGTCCCAGCCCTACCAGGGTCGCAGGCCGTTTACCGCCTCATCATTGGCATTTCCTCGGGGACGTGCATGTTTTCCCGTACGCTCTGCGGCAGTGGCAGGCACCAGAAGCACGTCATCACTCGGCCGACTCGCTAGCGCCCTTAAAAGCATGGTGTACAACTTCACATGATGGAACCCGTAGTCTTTCAGCGGCTACTCCCAGCTCCGATGCTCCTCGTGGCGTTCTGAGCTGGAGCCCGACTTTCTGGGACTCCTGTTAGGGCAGGAGCGCGTTTAACCGTGTTTCCCAGGGCTGCACACGCAAATGCCAGTTTAGCCTTGCAAGACAGGATTTCCACCCGCACGCTCCGGCATCACGCCCTGGGGGCGCAGTGGGCGCGGAAACGGAGCCCTTCTTGGCCGGGAGGACGCCTGCGCTTCTGCTGGCACCACCGCGCTTCCTGCCGACGATCCCGGGAAATGTCACTTCTAGGGAGCAGGGCGCGAGCCCCCTGTATAATCTCTGCCGGTGACGGTGTCTTTTGTAGAACGAGCGAGAACATGCTTCCTGCAGTCCGCCGTACACTCACTAACGGGACGTGAGTGACCGAATTTCCCAGGGTCGCACTGATCGTTGGCCTGGCCTGGCTAAATTGCCGTCCTACCGTCGGTACTGCCCACCACTTTGCCCACGGTTCCCAGCGGTTCTCCCTATGCCTTTCGGGAAATGTAGTCTTTTCTCCTCTCTCCGCACGCATCCCGGGACCTCCCGGCAGGCGATCGCTCACAGGACTCCATTTCCCAAGCATGCCTGCGCCGAGTCCGTCAGCGCCCAGTCGCGGAGGCCATTTCATTCCGCCCGGAGACCGCTAAGATGGCGGCGGGAGAGAAAGTGAAGGTTGTCTCCTGCGACAGGCGGCCCGGCTAGAGCCGGCAACGTGGCGCCCAGCATGGATCTGCACACGGCAGTGTACAATGCGGCGCACGACGGCAAACTGCAGCTGCTGCAGAAGCTGCTGGCCGGCCGCGGGCGGGAGGAGCTGGACGAGCTGCTGGGCGAGGTGGCGGGCGGCGGCACGCCGCTGCTGATCGCGGCGCGCCGCGGACACCTGGACGTGGTGGAGTACCTGGTGGACCACTGCGGCGCCAGCGTGGAGGCGGGCGGCTCGGTGCACTTCGATGGCGAGACGATCGAGGGCGCGCCGCCGCTCTGGGCCGCGTCGGCGGCGGGCCACCTGGCCGTGGTGCGGAGCCTGCTGCGCCGCGGCGCCTCGGTCAACCGCACCACCCGCACCAACTCCACGCCGCTGCGCGCTGCCTGCTTCGACGGCCACCTGGACGTGGTGCGCTACCTGGTGGGCGAGCACAAGGCCGACCTGGAGGTAGCCAACCGCCACGGCCACACGTGCCTCATGATCTCCTGCTACAAGGGCCACCGTGAGATCGCGCGCTACCTGCTGGAGCGCGGCGCGCAGGTGAACCGGCGCAGCGCCAAGGGCAACACGGCCCTACACGACTGCGCCGAGTCCGGCAGCCTGGAGATCCTGCAGCTGCTGCTGGGCTGTCACGCGCGCATGGAGCGCGACGGCTATGGCATGACCCCGCTGCTGGCCGCCAGTGTCACCGGGCACACCAACATCGTGGAGTACCTCATCCAGGAGCAGCCCGGCCACGGGCATCTCTCGGGGGCGGAGCTGCCCGGGGAAGGGTCCCCCCAGGGGGCACGCAGCGGCCGCTCCACCCCTGAGGAAGCAGAGCCTTACGAGAGCTGCTGCCCCACCAGCCGTGAAGCGGCCGTGGAGGCTTTGGAGCTGCTGGGAGCCACGTACGTGGATAAGAAAAGGGATCTTCTCGGAGCCCTGAAGCACTGGAGAAGGGCAATGGAGCTCCGCCACCAGGGTGGGGACTACCTCCCCAAGCCTGAGCCCCAACAGCTGGTTCTGGCCTACGACTACTCCAGGGAGGTGACCACACCCGAAGAGCTGGAGGCCCTCATCACAGATCCTGATGAGATGCGGATGCAGGCCCTGCTGATACGGGAGAGGATCCTGGGCCCATCACACCCTGACACTTCATACTACATAAGGTACCGGGGTGCTGTCTACGCAGACTCTGGAAATTTCGAGCGCTGTATCCGTCTTTGGAAGTATGCCTTGGATATGCAGCAGAGCAACCTGGAGCCCCTGAGCCCCATGACGGCCAGCAGCTTCCTGTCATTTGCGGAGCTCTTCTCTTATGTGCTGCAGGATCGCTCCGCCAAGGGCAACCTGGGCATGCAACTTGGTTTCCCCGACCTCATGGGCGTGCTCAGCAAAGGGGTGCGGGAAGTGGAGCGGGCCCTGCAGCTACCCAAGGAACCGGGGGACTCGGCGCAGTTCACCAAAGCCATTGCCATCATCCTCCATCTGCTGTATCTGCTGGAGAAGGTGGAGTGCACCCCTAGCCAGGAACACCTGAAGCACCAGACAGTCTACCGCCTGCTCAAGTGTGCCCCGCGCGGCAAGAACGGCTTCACCCCGCTGCACATGGCAGTGGACAAGGAGACCACCAACGTGGGCCGCTACCGCGTGGGCATCTTCCCCTCCCTGCATGTGGTCAGGGTGCTGCTGGACTGCGGGGCTGACCCCGACAGCCGGGACTTCGACAACAACACTCCGCTGCACATTGCCGCCCAAAACAACTGCCCAGCCATCATGGATGCACTCATCGAGGCCGGGGCCCACATGGATGCCACTAACGCCTTCAAGAAGACTGCCTATGAGCTGCTGGACGCCAAACTGCTGGCCAAGAGCACCGTGCAGCCCTTCAACTATGTAACACTGCAGTGCCTGGCCGCCCGTGCCCTGGACAGGAACAAGGTCCCTTATAAGGGCTTCATCCCAGAGGAGCTAGAGGCCTTCATCCAGCTGCACTGAGCCTGGCCACCACCTGCCTGCACTTTGGCCTTCTCCAAGCAGAAGCATCCCGTCCTCTTGGCCTGCTGGCAGTGGAGTGAGCCCGACTGTTGGTTCTAGAAACCTTCAGGGTCACATGGTAGGAAGATGGTCTTTCTCTGTGGCAATGCAGAGGGTACTGGGGCCTCCTCAGTGGCACTTGTTTGGTTCTGGAGACCTCTGCCCTGTCACCTGGTCTCCAGCTAGTCTGGTCTCCTAGAGTCCTGTGTACCCGACTCTGTCAAGATGGAGTCAGAAGTCACTGGCGCCTTCCTGCAGTGGGGCACCCGCCACCTAGATGTTTGCTGTTGGTTTGTTGTTTACGAAGCAAGTGGGCAACAGCTTGGAGCCCACGTTCTGAGGTTTTTGCTCAGTCTTTTTTTCCTTGGTTTCTGTTTGTTGTACTCAGTAATGACTTAGTTTGAAGTTGCTGCCAGGACTTTGGTGTGACCACAGCTGAAACCAGCATGAGCTGTGAGTGCAGACCTGTGACACACTTCCTGCGAAGCCTCCGTGCTCCCACGCAGGTTAGAGAGAGGACTGGCCCCAAGAAGAGCCAGAGCAAGTGACAGGAACAGCCAGGCTGATGGCTGCCTCCAGCCCCACCTGTGGGATGGACTGACATGCTTCCCAACGTCAGGCTGCAGCTGAGATGGCTGGCAGGTGCTCTGGTCACCAGGTCACATCCCTGCCACACTTGTCCTGTCTCACCTGACCCCAGGTCTTCGTGAGGAGTCCATAGTATCCCCACTAACTACCAGGAGTGGGAAGGTGGGGAGCTGCCCAGGGCTGCGATAGGCCACCCGGGCCCTGAGTGCAGCCCTAGCAGCGCACACTGCCCGAACAACACCAACCTGAGGCACCACCAGCTCTTGTCCCTGTCCTCTACCGTGAGTGGGATTAAACCTGCATCACACCGAGGCAGGAGGTGCACATCCCTGGCTTGTGGGAACCAGCTGCAAGGAGAGAAAGTCTAGTGTGGAGAGGCCAGTCTCTCCCTTGGCCGTGGAAGCTGTCCCGCGAGGACATCGGTGTGTGATTGCAGTGTTAAGTAGCTTGTTCTCTGTATAAAACAAGCCTTAGGCCTTACTGGGCAGAGCCTCACTGCCCCGCCATCCGAAGCTCAGGGCAAACATGAACCCCTGTGAAAATTGGCACTGATATTTATGGATTAAAATACAGGTATGTGAAGGAATCTGCCTAGCTGTTAATTGATGTGGGCAGGTTGTGGGAGGGGAGCCAGGTGAGTGCCTGTCAAGAATGCCTTGTTCATAGACCCGCCACTGGAGCACTGCTGAGGCTGAGGCAGGAGGATCACGAGGTGGAGGCCGTCCTAGGGGACAAAGTGAGGCCAAGCATAGCCTGAGGTGACATAGTAAGACATTAAGTCAAGACTCCCACCCTCTTAAAACCATCTCCTATGAGGTACGGGCCCTACCGAAATGCTCAAATGTGCCCCTGCTTCACGGTAACTGCCTTCTGAAGGAGCTCTTTCCACTCAGGTACCTGTGAACTAGTCCAGAGAGGTTAAGATCACCAGCCGAGGGCCTAGGGACACGTAGCACATGACCAAAGGCCTTACTTGAACTCTCAGCAGTTGACGTGCCCAGATCCATTCCTCTGCCTCAGCACCCTGAACATCTGTCTCATGGGCCTGACTCTGCTGGACATTCCCTGGGAGAGTTGGTCCAGCAGCTCCCAAGGGGTTCTCCTTGGTGGGAACAATAGAATCCCCTGCCGAATCCCCACAGAGTCTGCCTATCCTTCACTATATGGTGTCTGTGATTGGATAAGCCTGTGTCACTTGTGTACCCCAGCCAATCACAACAGCCTGAGAGGCTGCGGTGATTGGTTAAGAGGTAGCCTAAAGACCTGTGGTTATAAGGTTGGAGTTCTGGGGAGGAATTAAAGACTAGAGCAGGGTTTGGTGGCACAAGCCTTTTGAAGGCAGAGGTGGGTGGATCTCTGTGTGCAGGGCTATCCTGGTCTACAGAGAGTCCCAGGACAGCCAGGGCCACTAGAGAGACTCCCTCAAAAACAAAGATTCATGCAGGGGAGATGATTCAGTGGATGAGAGTTTGCTACCCGTGAGATTCCAGTTCAACTCCTCAGAACACAGCACCATTGGTGGGTGGATAGAAAGACTGGGAACAAGGAAGGGGAACCCTAACCCCAGTGTGGGGGTGCCAGTCACAGGTGGGTGACATATTCCCATTTGATGCCACACCCTATCCCACTCTGGCTGGCATCACAACAGACTGGCACTTGGTGCTGTGTTCTCTGTTCATATGGAACAGGGCAGTGGCACAGACTGTCTCTTGAGGCTGCACCAGTGTCTGCTATTTCTAGGTAGGGAGCATTCCCGCCCCAGGTTAGACATAGCCCAGTATAGAGCCATGTCACGGGCACTCGGCCAGTGGTACAGAGGGCCCAAGAGGATGGTAGGAGGATTGACGGGCATAGCAGGTGTGGGTGAGGAGGAGGTGGGTCTGGCGCTGTGCATTTGAGACTCTGCACCCGCAGCCTGTCAAGGAGTGAGAGTGAACCAGGCACCAGGCGTGCCATCACACTCCTTCAGTCCCAACAGGGGAGGCCTGGGTCCCTGTGCTCCCTGTGTGGTACAGGACAGCCAGGGCTACAGTGAGACCCTTTCTTGGGGACAGAAACAAACTCCACGTGAGCTTGATGGAGCCTGATCAACAGAAGCTCTCTAGATCACCCATAGGTCTCGCAGCGCTGCCTTCCAGGCTCTGTCCTTCTTAGCTGACTGCTGGCTTTTTAAATTATGTGTGTTGGGGGTGGGGGGCATGCGTGCGAGCGCAGGGTCTGCAGAGGCAGGAAGTGTCAGTTCACCCAGAGCTGGAGCTGTCCTTTCTAGGCAGCAGGCTCATGTAGCCCAGGCTGCCTCGTCTAGAGTGCCGGGGTGACAGGCCTGTGCCATCATGCTTGGTTTGCAAAGCTGTCTTCACATATACACACAGTTTTTAGCATATCAATACTTCAGGGGTGCACAACCATTGCCATTTCCAGAGGTCCCCCATAAGCTGATTTTCAGGCTTGGGGGTGGTCAGCAGTAAGCATCTGTGGATGGAGCCCTGGAACCCAGCCCCCAGCACCAAGAGGAACACTTTTTAAAAACTAACGTTGACTTAATGAGTGCTCTGGCTGGAGAGATGGCTCAGAGGTTAAGAACACTGATTATACAGAGGACTTGAGTTCAAGTCCTAGCAACCACACAATGGCTCACAGCTGTATATAATGAGATCTGGTGCCCTTTCCTGGTGTGCAGGCATACATGCAGACGGCACACTGTATACATAATAAATCTTTATACAAAAAGGAGGGCTCGGTAGGGACAGATGGGCAGGATGAGTGAGGCTGGATTGCCAGTAGCAACCAAAAGGACAGAACCCTCAAAATTAAGAGTTCGATGTGGGCATATCAAAGCTGCAGAGCTGTGGTCAGAGCATTGACCAGCTCACATCTGGTCTGACAGCCTAAGTCTTCAGGGAGAAAAAAACCCCTTCTTGCTTCCCTAAGATTCTGACCACATTCCAAAGCTGCTTAAAGGCCTGGGCTACAGAACAGGCTAAAAATAAAAGCCTTGCCCTGGCATCTGGCAGGAAACTGACCCAGGCAGAAGACGGCACTCTTTGGGTGCTCATCTCAAGGCAGAAAAGCAGCAATCAATCTCACCTTGAAGTCTTGGAGATGGATGCCACCTCTCTGGGCCGCAGTTTCCCTGCCTGCAAGATTTGGAAGGAACACTGTGCTCCTCCAGGAAGGGTATCTGAATAGCCCCTATTGCTGATTTGTCCCAGGGCAGAAACACTCAGCAGTCTGAACTGTGCTCATGACCTCAGGTTGCTGCTCTGGGTGCCCCGATTGAAAGTCTTTTCATGGTGGCACCGCCTTGGCATGTCCCATCATCCCCCACACTCTTTAACATGTTACAACTATCCCACAGCCCAGGCTGAACTCAAACTCGCTAGTAGCTGAAGTTGACCTTGAACTATTGATTCCCTGGGGATCCCCCAGAAGCTCCACACTCTTGCCCAGCTGTGCCCTGCATCCCCAGGTGGACTTATGCCTGTCAGTTCCTACTGTGCCCTCAGCATCATCACCGCTGGCCAGTGGAACTCGGAGCTCACAAAGGTGGAGGCAGGAACCACAGCAGGCATCCCATTAACTCCTGCGTCAGTGTACCCTGAGTGACGTAGAACGAATAAGACCCACCATCCAGCAGGAAGGGGACAGGGACCAAGGTAGAGCTGAACATCGGCTGAGAGTCAGACGTTTCGTGATCACCTGCTGAGTACCAGAGGGTGGGCGGTGAATAACGGGGTAGCTGTGTGTGGTATTGGGGACATGTGGAAGATAAGGTGGGTGGGGTATAAGAGGGTTTTGATTTGGGGTTTTTGTTTGTTTGCTTCAGAAATAGGGTCTCAGTATGTAGCCCAGACTGGCCTGGCATAAGTTTTAGTTTTTAATTTGAAAGGTTTTTGTTAAGGTAAGGCCTCTCACGTGCTGAGGTGGCCACATGAGCTTCTGGCCTGGGTTAAATGGCTGACCTGAAGTGAGTCTGGGCTGGGGGTGTGTCAGCAGTGCAGCATTTGTCTGGCTCTGTAAGGGCTCTGTGTTGGATCCCCAGTGCCAGAAATAATCATGTTTGGGCACACATATGCACATGTGGATACAGATGTGCATCACACACACACATGTCTGGAGGCCTGGGGCATCATCGTTCAGGGAGCTGCTCACCTTGACTGTTTGGTGGTTTGTTGGGTTTGTATTTGTGTGTGTTTCTCTGTTGTGTGTGTCTTTATGTGTGTCTGTGTGTCTCTGTATATGTGAGCATGTCTGTGTGTGTATGTATGTTGAGTGTGTGAGTGTCCACACACATGACCCATCTGTGAAGGTCAGAGGACAACTCTGGGTACTTGCCTGGGTTTGCACACAGGCCGGCAGGCATGGCCACAAGTGTCTTTGCTGTCTGAGCCCTCTACTGGCTGATTTTGAGTCAATCTCACTGACCTACAGCACAGGTTTGCTGAGCTGGGCTGTCTGGGAATCCCCCTGCCTCTGCCTCCCAGCGCTGGGACCGTAAGTGTGCACCAGCTGTTTCACTTGTGTGCAGGATCAAGCACAAGTCCTGTCATTCAGCAAGCACGTTACCCACTAAGCCCTCTCCCCGGCCCCAGAGTAACGACTTTTAAATGAAGTGGGCGCAAAAGCCCCAAGGAAGAGCCTTGGGTTTGGGTTCTTTGTTTTGTTTTGTGTTAATATTTTTATGGGTGTTTGTGTGCATGTATGTCTTTGCACCACATGCATGTCTGGTGCCCACAGGGGCCAGAAGAGGGTATTGGATTCTCTGGAGCTAGAGTTATATATGATTGTTAGCTGCCAAGTGAGTGAGTGGAACTAAACCCAGGTCCTCCGTGAGAGCAGCCATGCTCTAACCACAAAGCTGTCCCTCCTGCCCCAAGAGCTTGGATTTGACCAAAATTCTGAGGACGTTAAGAGGGAGCCACAGAGGAATCAAGAAGCACAGCTTTCCAGCCAGAGTCATAAAGGTCCTCGCCTAGAGGAGGGCCTGTCCCCTCAGGGCCACAGCAGCCTTCACCTGAAGTGTGTACCACAGTGAGAGGAGGAGAGCGCCACCCAGGGTTGTATCCAAGTCCTTTCTGGAACAACCTGTAGGAACCCACTGTGCCCCTAGGGCTGTCATCACCTTCCAGAAAGTTCTACCCGGTGTGGGCAGAAGCCAGGAGGGCCTTGGCAGGTGGCATGGCTTCCTCTTTTCAGTTCCCTGAGGAGGGCCCACAAGGCTGGTTGGAGCCAGGTCATGGTAACCCTGGATTAAGCCCAGCACTACACTCCGAGCCAAGGAAGGGGTGTTGCCAGATGTTTCTCAAACAAGCTGCAAATGAGCAGAAGCCTGTTCCTGTCCGTGGCTCACCCCAGCCGTCTACAGACACGGGAGCCACTCCGCTGCCTGTGAGGCCGCCAAGCCTCAGCACCCGAGCTGGAGCCCTGGGACCCAACAGAAGAAGACGACTGACCACTGTAGCTTGTGCTCTGCCCTCCACACACCTGCTCACATAAAAAGTGTAAAAAGCTCAGGCCAAACCCCAGCCACACTCTCTGGCTTGGAGAGAACATTTGTAAAACAATCCCTTAAGAACATCCAGCATGGCGGGGTCGGGGGCTGGAGAGATGGCTCAGAGGTTAAGAGCACTGATAAAAACAAAAAACAAACAAAAAAATGTCCAGCATGAATCCCAGGAGGTAGGAGCAGTTGGGTCTCTGTGAGTTTGAAACCAGCCTGGTGTACAGGACAACCAGAACTACAAAATGAGACCCATCCCACACCACCCACCACCCAACAGAAATCACAAAGGGCGGTGAGCAAAGTCAGCCTTCTGAATTCCTAGCTAGCTAGGGCCACACCCTGCTGAGGCTGCCACCAGGGGACATTAAACTGGGGTCCTTGGAGGTCAGAGAATGTCCAGCCAACGTTCCAGCCCCTCAGACTTCCTCTTCCAGAAACTTCCTTTAATCAAGCCACCAGTTCTGCCCCATCACAGCCCTAAGACTCTGTCCAATGACTGAGTAAATGCACACACGTGGCCTTGCTGTGTCCCAGTGCCCAGCACAGGTCCACACACAGCAGGTACTAAATAACTCGTTCAGAGTTCATGTAGGATAGAGCTGTAGCTCAGAGGTAGACCACCTTGTCCACCTCCACAAACAAATTTAAGAGGGAACCGTGTAGAAAATGAACACTTTTTGACTTGAGACAGGGTCTCCCACAGCCCAGGCTGGCCTCAAACTTGTTAAGTAGCCAAGGTTGGCCTTCAATTCTTGGTCTTTTTTTCAGTCTCCCAAGTGCCAGAATAATTAAATTACATTTCTTGCTTTATTGTGGGTGTGCATGTGCCTTCCTGTGTGGGTCATGGAAAGGGAACTCAGGTCAGGAGGCTCCATGACCTCTACCAGCTGAGCCATCTTTCCGCCCCCACTCCCCCTCCCCCGCCAAATCCAAGGGAAATGAATTGACAGGGTGCTCTCTGCCCTTCCCTACCCTGTCCTCCCTACACCCCCTTCTCGCCTCCTCCCACTGCACCCCTAACATGCTCTGTCCTGCCTCCGGGCCTTTGTTTGCACTGTCCAGTCTACATACACTGCAGGACAGGCTGTCACCTCCTTGCCTATTCCAAGTCCCTTCAAGCTTTCCTAAGTCCCCTGGCTTTCTTTACTTTCTTTACTCCTTTTCCTCGTCTGTGTCCTGGAACCCTGTAGCAAGAGCCAAGCCCCTTTCCAGCCACTGACCCCAGCAAACGGACGATCCCACACGCCATCGGTCAGATGACTTCATTGCATACCCGCCCTCCCAGAATCTCGGAACGGTGCTGGTTTCACTTCGGCTCCGCCGTGCACCAAACAGCCCTGGCCAGGTCTGACTCAGAGACTGAAATAGCAAGGGGAGTGATTCATGCCCTCCTGCAGCATCAACCAGAGCCTGGAACAGCCTGCAGGCTTGGCTTTTTTCAGTCTCCCAAGTGCCAGAATAATTAAATTACATTTCTTGCTTTATTGTGGGTGTGTGCATGTGCCACTGTGTAGATGGACTTTCCACATTTTGTGGGATGAGCCCTGCAGTTGCCCGTCCTGGGAAGTCTGGCATTGTACTCCCCAAAATTCTGACTAGAGTGATGCTGAGAGCCAGAATTCAGTGCTGGGCCTCAGTTCTCCTCACCTGTAAAAATGGGTTGGTCTGCATTTCACAGAGGGCTGAGATGTCTGGGCACATTAAAATCTGGTTTTCTGAGACAGGGTTCGTCTGTGTAGCCCAGGCTGTCCTGGAGCTCACTATGTAGACCAGGCTGGCCTTGAACTCACAGAGATCCGCCTGCCTCTGCTTCCCAAGTGCTGAGATCAAAGGTGTGTGCCACCAACGCCTGGCTCACTCAGGGTTAGGTAGAGAGACCTCGTCGCAAACTAAACTCAAATAAATAAAGAGTGGGGGAAACAGGATAAATAAATTGGAAAATGAATGCACAGGGATGGCTGAGTGGTTAAGAGCAGTGGTTCAGAGACCCTGAGTCCAGTTTCCAGCAACCACAATTGTCTATAATCAGCTGCTCCCAGCCTTCCTAACGTGGAGACCCTTTCACCTCATGTTATGGTGACCCTCAACCATAGAAATATTTTCCTCACTACTTCGTAGCTGTAATTTTGCTACTGTTATGAATTGTAAATTTCTCAGTTTTCCAATGGTCTTAGGTGACCCCGTGAAAGGGTTGTTGGGCTCCAAATGGGTCACGACCCATAGGCTGAGAACTACCCGTAACTGGTTCCATGAGACCCAATGCCTTCTTCTGGTGTGCATACATGCATAAAAACAACTATATACGTAAGACACAAAAGTAAGTAAATGAAATCCTTTAAAACAAATAAAGGAGCACTCACTGCTCTTACAGAGGACACTGGTCAGGTTTCAAGCACCCACATCAAGGGGTTCACATCTGCCTGTAACTCTCTGCACTTGCAAGGTGCACATAAACTCACATAACCTTGCACGCATACCCATAAATAAAAATAATACATCTGTTTAAAAACTTAAAACCAATAAATAATTGAGGTGAAACAGCAGAGGGTCAGAGATGCAAAGTCGCCTTGGCTGAACCTCACCGTGACACACTCACACGCCAAAGAAAACCCGCTGTAGCAAAATCTATCAAATGTTTGAAAAAAAAACAAACAAAAACTTTCTTTTACTGTATGAAGGTGAGTTTGAAGTGTCTGTCACAGGGACTCACATGGAGGAGGAGGACCGGCTCAAACAGGTTGTCCTCCGACCTCCACACAAGCCTGGCACAAAACAATCAAAATCACCAGAAACTCCCCAGTGTCTTTTTTTCTTCTCCTTTCCTGACATTACAAGACTTTCTGTGATATGGCCGCCCACCACCACCAAAAAAGCCTACATTTCCTAGAGTCCCTTGCAGCAAAAGGCCACATGTCCAGCGCTGACCAATGGGATAAGAATTCATCCACAACTTCCGATTCCTGCCTCTCAGGAAGCCAGCTGGCTCTCCTGCTTTCTGATTCCAACCCTGGCGAAGCTGAATCTCCTTCTGGTTTCTTGAGGGCGGTAGTGGGTGGGAGCGCTGGCTCAAGACTCAGCTGCCAATAACTTTATTATAAAGACAGGACTCTCTCCATTGCCCCAGCACTGCATCCTCCCCAGAGACAGCACGGGCCACAGTGAATGGAGGTCACGCAGCTGTTGGGAGCACCTCGTTGGAGCCCACGGCCCCATTGACTTCTTTCACCTAGAGGATGCAGGTTGGGGTTCCACAGAGTCCTGTGCAATGTCCAATAGAATTCTGGGTTCCCAGGCCCTGAGTTTACAGTTGAGGTCCAATTCATGGCCACTATGTGCACCCAAGCGAGTGTCCCCTCTCCCACTGTCACTCTGGATCAAGCAAGGATTCCCCCTGGTCATTCAGAGGGCCCAAGCACGGTTCCTCCAGACACTCCGTCTTGTCGTCCGTCGACTGGGCCCCCGTCTGACCCCACATGTGGTTGCTGACCCCAAACTGAACCATCTGGGCGTGGTGAATAATGAGAGGACCTGGAGTCTGGGGGGCTGCTGAAGAGGCAGATGGGAAGGGTGGGGACTGTGGGGAAGAAACTGGAGGCTGTGGGAAAGACGCAGGCTGCGGGAAAGATGATGGAGGCTGCGGGAAGGACGCAGGCTGCGGGAAAGACGGAGGCTGTGGGAAAGACGGAGGCTGCGGGAAAGATGATGGAGGTTGCGGGAAAGACGCAGGCTGCGGGAAATAGGGGGAAGCTGGGGTACCACCCTGGTGTAGATGTGAAGATATTGGCTGTGGACATCCTAGCCAACCGGGGAAGAATGCAGGGGCCCCCAGTGACAAGTCCTTGCCGAAGACCATCCGAAGACTGTCCATCTGTGCCTGCCAGGCGCTGCAGCTGTGGACATAGTCGGAGTAAGCAGCAGACATGGAAGCCAACCTTTGCCGCTCCGCTTCTAGCTGTGTGCTCTGCTCCTTGAGGGCTCTGGCCTCTTGTTCCTTCTTCCAGCGCATCCGGTGTGCCTGGAGCTTCTGTGATTTGAAGGTGTTTGCCACCTTCCTGGCAAAGATCGGGGAGTGTTCATCCAGCCACACAAGGCTGTGGAGCAAGCTGGTCGTGTTGGGGCTGAGCTGGGCCTGGGAGCACTCCAACGGGAGGAGGGGGATCACACAATCCTGCCTTCCTGACTGAGTGAGGCTGTTCATAAGGGCATGGTTGACTTGGTGCAGGCTCAGACGACAGTCGAAGTTGGTGGTCAGAAGCAGGATAGTATACCCCGAGTGATCGATGGCATCTTGGAGACAGTGAAGCTCACCACGCCCAGGCACCTGAAATTCCTCACAGAAGGTGGCCCCGTCGGGCACCCCAAGGGTCTCCAATTTCTCCCGAATACGTAGGGCCACGTGTTCATCAGCCCTGGCGTGGATGACCACGAAGTTATAGAATTTCTGCTCAGATGTTTCCGAGTGACCCAGAATGGGACATGTGGGGGCTGGGGGAGCAGGACAGCTGCTGGAGGGACAGGTGGAGGGCGGGGGGGAAGAAGGCAGTGTATTGGAGGTCTGAGGGGACGGTGGCTGCGCAGGGGGGCTGGACATGGCGTTCTGCCGACCGTCATCTCCGTCAGAGCCCAGAGGAGATATCTGACTCGCCACAGACAGCTGCCTTCTAACACCTTCCGTGGGTGGCAGGAGAGACTGGGAACCATTAGAACCCTCTGTGCATTCAACCGGGCAGCGGACACTTGTGTCTGGAGCAGCCAGAGAGTCAGGGAGAATTGCCGAAGCCACCTCAGGGGACACCTCTGGGACCCCAGTTCTGTGTGGTGACCCCAAGGGAACATTGGTCTCCACTGATGGGGGCCAGCTCACTTCCTCAGGTTCTTGGCAGCCTGCAGAGACAAGCTGAGACTCAGGGGAGTCCTGGAGTGTGTCACAGAGTTTGCTGGGTCCATGGGTTCCACGCTGTGGAGAGAGGAAGGGCAGAGTGGGTGACTGGCTGATCTCCAGGTGGCTGGTCAGTGAGGCCGTGCTGCCAGTGGAGTGTAGAGAATGCCCCCGGCTCCACTCTGATGTGTCAATGGGTCGAGGCTGGCTTCTGGTTACTGAAAGGGATGCTGAAATTGGCGGCAGGCAACCCTGATCAGAATGTAGTGGCTGGAAGCCATGGGGGTCCCCCAGGGTGTCTGAACTACACCGATCCCAGGCCTCCTTTTGGAGCTGGCCCAGCAGGTGGTCACCCTGGGAGGCAAGGTCATGGAGGGCCGCCTGGTAAGCCATGTCTCTTGTGGAAGCTGGACACAGGTTCTCCTCAGCCAGTAGGTGGTACAGGCGAGCCACGGTCCAGGACAAATCTGGGGGCTCCTCAGGGCCCTCTGTGTTGACCTCGCCTGCCCACTGGCGGGCTACTAGCTGGGCTACTGTGTCTGCTTTCAAGGACCGCAAAGAGGTCCTGGCCTCTGTGTCCTGGCCCAGAACCAAGAGCACCATGGCGTGAAGAAGCTTGGACTCCTGGCTGCCTGGGTGCAGACTCTCCAGCTTATGTTCCAGGTGGACCAGCCTGTCCCTTCCCACGGCTCCTAAAATGCCTAAGACGCCATGGAGCGATGGGCCTGGGTTGGCCATGGGTGAGGGAGGATGAAGCCTGGAGCCACAGAGGCTGGGGTGGGTGAAGACATGTTCCGGACCGACAGCCTCCTGCACGCGTGTCCCCGGCTGCAGGGGATCCTGGAGGATAGTGCAGCAGACCTGTGGGATTGGGAGTTCATCGTGACTTACCCCAGCATTGGGAGGCAGAGGCAGGGGGATCTCTTTGAGCTCCAGGCCAGCCAGGGCTACAGAGAGTGATGTCTCCAAACCAGCAGAGGGCTGTAGTCAGAGGGGAGAGCTCTGGTCGAGCATACAGAGCCGCGGGCTCTGCAGGTTCCACGCCCAGTGCTGCATGGCCAGGTGTGGAGGGTGAGCGGATGTGTGAACTGGCATAAAGGCTTCTCACAGGGACCCACAGGTGGGAGGACCAAGGCTGTCACTCACCCCTGCTCCCTCTTCACTGCTGAGACGAACTCAGAGGCTGTTAGTCCTAGTGCCTCTGACACAGCCAGACTGGGATGGGGCTCACTCCTGTCACACCCCAGTGCCCTGCTGGCTTCTCAGGCAGGGAAAGGTGTGGCTGCTGTGACCAGACAGTCCTAGCATGGAGTGGGTGGAGGCCAGTGACGCTTCTCAGCGCCTACAGAGTCCACAATGCCTCACAAAGAATGAGCTGGCCGTGTAAATGTCTGGGCTACTCAAGAGGGACCTGGTCTAGAGCAGAAGTCCACTCATCATCCAGTCAACCGCAGACTTTGCACACAGACGGTGGAAAAGTCTTCAAAGCCTGGACTTTGAGCAGCAGAGGTGGGCTGGGCCCAGGTCAAGGGAGTCAGGTAGGCAGAGGAAGGAGCCTAATGACCATTGGCAAGTAGGGGCAGTGAGGGCAGATGGCAGACCAGGAAGGTGTCAGAGAGGCTGAGAAAAACGAAGGAGCCAAGAGGGAAGGAGGCAGGGCCACCATAGTCTTCGTGGCTGCTGGGAAATGGAGGCAGTCAGGTGTGAAAGTGAAGACAGACGCAGTGACAGTGGGAACAAAAGAAACAGAGCTAAGCCCGACCAGCTGCCCATCATGGCTGCAGACTAGACTAAGCCCGGAAGAAGGTGGGGAACTCCAGGGAGTAAGGCTCATATTGGCGGATCTGAGCAGTGTGGGCCTAAGACAGAGACAGCACCTGGACAGGACGTGAGAATGGAGAAGCCTGAGAGGACACCCAGGGGAAGACACGGCTCATGCAAAGGCCCTGGGGCGGAGGACACGGCTCATGCAAAGGCTGTGGGGTGGAGGGCATGGCTCATGCAAAGGCCCTGCGGCAGGGGTCAAAGCCCTACCAGATAAACCCCTGTTATAGCCTCCCCACCACACCAAAACCTTGTACCCACATGTAGGTACATATCCTCATGTCCCTCCTTCTCCCCCTACACCATGCAGTCTCTTCATAGGCTGTGCATTGCTCACATAGCCTGGGCACTGCCATGGGAGATGCTGCACAGGAAGGGGGCACACGCGCGGGCATCGGGCAGAGCAACAGGAAGTGACAAAAAAATCACCTAAGGTCATTTCGAGAAATAGAAGTGCCAGGGAGGAAACGAACCTGAGACAGAACCTGGGGTGGGGATGCCCTAGGGAGGGCAAGATCAGGCTGCAACCCTGAAGGAGGTGAGCTAGTTCAGCTCCCTCGGAGAGTGTGTGAGCGCAAAGGCCCTGGGGCATGGGGCTCAGCCTAAAGAACAGAAGGATGCTGGCCCGTGGGAGCAGAAAGTAGGCCAGAGCAGAGAGAGAGGCCCAGGGCAGCTTTGACCCCGAGGGAGGTGGCACCCTGGAAGGCTGTGAGCAGAGGCTCTAGGAAGGAAGCCTTTGGGAAGATAGATTGTTGGATTAGGGGGCACCAGGCAGAGGAGACAGCATTACAGAGTTAAGGATGGCTTGTCCCTCTCTCCCTCGTCCCTCTGTGCCTGCTATACTGTCACTTGTACGCGCTGTCCTATCTCAGGGCCTTTGCATGGCTGTCCCTCTGGGTAGCATCCCTCTCGGCTCATATCCTCAGGGCAGTCCCCTCCGCGGCAGGGCAGCTCTCATACCCACTGACACTCACTCTGCACCCGCTGAATTTGACTCCATGTTGTGTGGAAGAGCCATCATGACCCAAACAGACCCCAGTGTGGGCCCCAGCAGGAGCAAGGCTCAGGTACAGCTCTCTCTGTCTAATTCCTAGTATCCAGAGTTCCTGACACACAGTGGGTGCATAATAAATTCTGACTGAGGGCTGGCAAGATGGCTCAGTGGGTAAGGATGCTTTACACTGCCAATTGGATGATCTGAGTTCAGTCCGTGGACCCATATGGTGGAAGGAAGACAGAAAAAAAGTTAAAATTACTAAATAAAGAAATTGTTGGACCTCTTTAATCCCAGCACTCAGGAGGCAGAGACAGGCAGGCAGATCTCTGAGTTTAAGGCCAGCCTGGTCTACAGAGCAAATTCCAGGGTAGCTAGAGCTACACAGAGAAACCCTGTCTCACACAACAACAATAATAAATAAAATAAGCAGTCAGTGGAGGAAAAAACTCAATACATGAACAGGATAGTACCTGGTGCACAGTACGTGCTTAGTAAGTGCTTATTGAGGCCTAGAGACGCAACTGAGTGGCTAGGGTGTTTATCTGTCATACATGACGCCCCGCGTTCAACTCCCAATGCCCGGTGGGGACAGGGTTGGAGGGAGAAAGAGACACAGAGAGGAGAGAGAAATGTTATTGACACAGTTAAGCAATAAACAGGTAATATATAGCAAGGCATACAGTTTTTGTCTTGTTTTGGTTTTTTGGTTTTTCAAGACAGGGTTTCTCTCTGTTGCCCTGGCTGTCCTGGAGTTTGCTCTGTAGACCAGGCTGGCCTTGAACTCAGAGAGACCCTCCCGCCTCTGCTGGGATTAAAGGCCTGTGCTACCACCTCCCAGGAGCAGGAGGGTTTCTTGAGACAAAGAGATCAGGGCCAGCCTTGGTGAGTTCCAGGCCAATCTGGTCTACATAGTGAGAACTTACCTCAAGATACAAATAAATAACATAGCATAAAAGACATAAAAATAAAAGTAATTATTTTTAAGAGAGGGGTGGAGGCACTCAGTGGGTAGAGCCCTCATCTAGCATGCATGAGACCCTGGGCACTGTCCCCAGCCGGAACCAGGACTGGTGGGTGGGGGTGGGGCAGATGAATGGATGGGTGAGTGGGTGAATGGGTCCCTTTCTTTCTTGCCTGGCCTTCCTCTGGCAGAAATGGCAGTCTCTTGTGGCTCAGGGTCCCCTCCCCCAGTCTCTAGAGACTGTCAGCTTTGGGTCTCAGGCACCGAGCGCTGCCAGGGGACTTGGAATGGTTCCCAGGCTGATCTTGCATATACCCAGGGGCAGCTGGCTGCAGAAGCTGCACCAGGCCAGTCCCTACACTTAGCAGACAGTGCCTGTATTAGTCTGGGGACAGGGATTTTGACAGGGGACATTGAGGTAGAGAAAGCGGATCTGGTCAGGAAATAGAGACCAGGAGAGGGATTTGGGGGTGGGGAGGGTGGGGATTTGCTGTGTGGCTGGGAGAGACCTGGGGGCAGAAAGATCTAGGAATTTGAGGGCACTGGGGGCTGAGCAAACACCAAGGATTGTAGGCCTGGGTTGGGGCAGGAATTGGGCTGCAGATCTGAGTGTCCACGGGAAACAGCTTGAGGAAGCAGAACGGGCTGCAGGTGGGGGCCCAGCGTGCCACCCAGGCTGTCCACGGCCCTCCAGGTCCGGCACCTGTATCCCCTCTGCCTCATCCTACCTGGCTGTGGGGTCCTGGGCTGGTGGATTTCAGGATCCCTGGTGGCCGCTGGAGGAGGAGGAGAAGGAGGAGGGGGAAGAGGGAACGGTTCCACCCCTTCCGTGTGGGGAGGAGCAAATGAAGTCATCTGTGTCCCGCCCCAGAGGGGAAAGTCCCCAGGACTCCCCGGACCGGACACTGCCCTTTGCCCAGTGCCACGGTGCCACGTGGAACAAGGCAGAGCTCCCATTGTATGGAGCCAAGGTAGGGGAAGAAGAAACCCACATCCCAGAGACCGAGGAGCTGGTGGCCACAGACCTCAATTAGTGACATACTCAGTGGGGATTCGCAACACCACGTGGCTAAATTCACAGGAACCCTGGTGATTTATGCCTATTAGTCCAGCACACTGGAAGCTGAGCAGGAGGATTGCCTGAGTTCCAAGCAAGCCTAACCTACACAGTGAGACCTCCATCTCAAAACTAAATTAATAGGCTGGGCAGTGGTGGTGAACGCGTTTAATCCCAGCATTCGGGAGGCAAAGGCAAGTGGATCTCTGAGTTTGAGGCCAGCCTCGTCTACAGAGTGAGTTCCAGGACAGCCAGGCTACATAGAGAAGCCATATCTCAAAAAAAAAAATTAATACAAAATAAATAAACTAGAGTGCAAGTGACTACAAGGAAATCTAAATGGTTGAGAATATTTTTAGTGTTTTATTTATTTGTGTTTTTTTTGTGTATGTGTATCTGTAGGTCAAAGAAGAGCTGCTGAACCTTCACAAGGACACAAAACAAAAAAATTCGAAACATATTTCTGGATATTTAGTATTTTAAGAAACAATCTTTGGCAGGGCAGTGTTGGCGCCCGCCTTTAATCCCAGTGCTTGGGAGGCAGAGGCAGGCAGATCTCTGAGTTCAAGGCCAGCCTGGTCTACAAGAGCTAGTTCAGGACAGCGAAACCCTGTCTCGGGGAAAAAAAGAAAGAAAGAAAGAAAGAAAGAAAAGAAAGAAAAAAGAAAAAGAAACAGTCTTTGTATGTATGTGACTCTATCCTGGAATTTTAGCTATCCTCCTGACTCAATCTCCCAGATGCTTAGATTACAGGCATGTTTTAAAATTGATGAAACTAGCCTGGCAATGGTGGAGCACTCCATTAACCCCAGCACTCAGGAGGCAGAGGCACTCTATGAGTTCAAGGCCAGCCTGGTCTACAGAGCAAGTTCTAGGACAGCCAGGGCTACCCAGAGAAACCCTGTCTCAAAAAACAAAACAAAACAAAAAAAACCTGATGAAACTAAATTGTGAAAACAGAAAAGCAGAAGCAGTTTACAATCACTGGGAAGTGGTGCGTACTTGTGAGCCATCCTTCCCAACCCTTCACTGGGAGATACTAGGTGGGAGTGGGGAACAGTACACCATGGTCACACCCGAAGCTCCTCACTGAGGGATTCTAGGTGGGGCTTTGCCCTGACCACACCCCCAGCCCCTCACTGGGGGATTCTAAACAGAAGTCTGGTTCAGGTCACTAACATGATGTCTCCAAAGCTCTGGACGTTGGAGATGGTATTAGAATAGCCTGTGTTTTCCTTGTGTACATGTACACGTTTGTGGAAGTAAGGGACTGGCATCAAGTATCTTTCCTAGTCACACTCCAAACACTTTACCATTTTTCTCCTGCTCCTGAGTTTTGCTGTTTTGAGACAGGGTCTCATGTAGCCCAGGCTACTCACTACGTAGCCAAGTGAAGACAGACGCTAAAAAGAAATCCCACACCAGCTCAGAAATGAGTATAACAAAGGGTTATTTATTTAGGGGTAGTCTAACAGATGACAGTCCTCTGCTCGAATGGGGAACAGTACTGAATCCGGCAGCCGGAAGAGAGAGGGACAGTGCTTCACATAGGCATTTATAATATAAGAGGCCACGCCCAAGTGGGCGGGTAACTTAAAGGCTACTGGCTGAAGGATTTCCTACACCAGCCAAGAATGAAATTTGAACTCCTAATCCTCCTTCTCCAGATCAAGGGGAACAGCCATGTCTGGAAGGTTACATTCGGTCTGCTGCATCTTACTGCCCCCCTCCACACCTCACAGAACATAGGGTGGAGGGAAATCTGGCAATGGGCCCCCTCCTGCCCCTCTGCCAGGGTGGCTCAGCAGCTGTGAAAGGAACACACACACACTGTCCGCCAGGCTTCTGATGCTCACAAAATTTATTATAGCAATACTGAACCCCAGGGTTTGAGGAACAATGGACACTCAGTCCTCAGCCACTTTCTCATTTGAAACAATTTCACATCCCTGCTGTCCACCCCGTGAGGACCAAGTGTCAGGTTAGGAAACCGCTTGCTACTATGGGCCACGCCATGCTAAAGGCACAGGAATGGGCTATCATCAGGCCGTGGTCTGAAGTGTGTTTTAGGCTCACTGACGCTGCTTGCTATACAGCATCTGCCTTAGAATTCTTGATCCTCCTGCCTCTCCCGCCACAGTGCTGGCATAGGATGACAGGAATGTGCCATTACTACTGGTTACCTTGACTGCTTTTTTCTTTTAGGATTTTTTTCTCCTAGAATATTCTAGAGGTTTTTTTTTTCTTCTTTGAAAGACTGATGGGAAAAGGTTAAACACTTCTTCAGACTCAGGGTAGCTGAGGACCTAGTATGCAACAGGATTATTGGGAAAAGCTGACTGGAACCAGCTGCTGGCCCTGACCCCTCTCTCTACTTCTCTTCCAGGGCTTTCTCAGTGATTCCAGGAGCGAAGGGGCCCACCAGCCATGTGACCGGTGTGTTCTGGGCCACGTACTCCACAGTGTGGTCAAGGGCCTCCCGGGCTCTGCCTATGCGCTCGCGGGTCTGGGCAAGAACACCGGCTGTGAGGTCCTGGAAGGAGTGGATGCTGGAGAAAGTGGCCTGAAGGTCGTCCACCTGGCTGCGGGCCTGCTGGGCCTGCTCCCAGACGTGGCCAGGCAGGCCCTGGATGCTGGCCCCCAGGGCCACACACGTGCTCTGTAGCTGCTGAGCAATGTCCCTGAACATGCCGAGTGCCCGGGCCTCCACCTGCTGGAAAGGGGAATGGGGCAGGGTGAGAGCCAGCAGGGGCACAGCCCAGCATTGGGAACAGGGATTTGGCTCTCCACAGGCCCCAGTAACCTTTTCAAAATAGATTTTCAGGGACATCTAGACATCGGAAGATGCCTAGAATCTAGACTCATCGGACACAAAAGCCATTAGGAGGGGACAAAAGCCAAACAGCAAAAATTACAAAACATACAAACCCCAAATCAAATTACAACATGGGTGCTAGGAGGCCAGATGTGGTGGCCATACAGCTGTGACCTCAAAACTAACCAAATAACCCCCACAGTAATAATAAAAATGCAAAAATTAAAAACCAAAGCCAAAATGCCAGGTGGTTGTGGTGGTGGTGCACACCTTTAATCCCAGAACTTGGGAAGCAGAGAAATGTGGATCTCTGTGAGTTCGAGGCCAGCCCGGGCTACAGAGAGAGTTCCAGGACAACCAGGGCTACACAGTGAGAGCCTGCCATGAGAAACCAAGAGAAAAAGAAAAAAATCCAAAACAAATCAGAATCAATTGTGTAAAGTCTGGATTCTGCGGTCACTCCAGGACAGGAAGCCCAGTGTGCACAGAGCAGGGCCTGCAGACACAGGGATCCCTGGACCCAGTGAGTACCTCTGGCTTAGCTGGGTCCTTTTCTGCATCCTGGGGTGTCTTCTGGTTCCAGCTGAGCCACATCTGGTGCAACTTCTCCTGCCCCTCCCCCAGCCTCTCGTCCACACCCTGCTTCATGGATTCCATCTGCAGCACAGAGAAAGGGGTGGGGGTTGAGGGAGCCTGTGCCTGACACCGGGTTCCAGTCGGGGACAGCAGGTATGGGAATGCTCTTCATGTACATTTTTTTCCATTTCTGGCTAGCCAGGAATTGACTACGTAGACCAGACTGGCCTCTGCCAGGATGAGAGGTAAGCACCAAGGAGTCCCCCTGGGCAATGCTTGAGCACAGATCCTGCTCCACCAGCAACCATCATCAACTTCAAATGAGTAAGACTGAATAGTACCTTAGCCGGACTTGGGACCCAGTGACCAGCACCCCTAGGTAGCCAGGTAGAGAAAAAGAAGCCTGTGCTCCACACACCCTGGGACAGTCTAGATAGTCACACTGGATTCATCCATCAAAGTCCGCAATTCCTTTCTCAACTGAACTTCAGTCTCACACATGGTCAGACAATGAATGTGCCTGGCTCAGCTGCCCAGACTGTGCCCTTTGTTACACAGCCTGAGCTGACTCACACACCATGGTATGGAGGAAGTCGGCCCAGGGGAACCAGTCCAGTCCACCTGGTGAGATCCCAGCTCAGGAGGGATGGGAGCTGCAGGAAGGAGGCCCCAGCCCTGGCCAACACCCCAAAGCTCACCAGGCTGAGTACATGCGTGAGTTGCTGCATCGCCTCATGCGCACTCTGTCTGGCATTGCACAGCTTGCCCAGTGAGTGCTCATAGGCGTGGTTGCGAAGCCGTTCCGACAGCGAGCCCAGCCGGACGAAGTAGTTCTGCTCCTGTCTCTGCTGCTGCAGTGAGGCCATGTCCGAGCCCTCTGAGGACGTGGCAATCAAGGCTGTGGCACAGGAGAGAGTGCTTAGGTTCACAGTGCCCAATGCATAGCCTCATTGGGAGACTCTGGCAACCCAAGCTACAGGAGACTGTCTCAGAATAAAAAGCAAAAGAGGGCTGACGGTGTGGCTCTGTGGTAGAGCAGCTGTCTAGAGGTTCATCCCCAGGCCTGGGCCAGCAAGATGGCTGGGCGGGCCAAGATGCTTGCTGCCAAGCCTGAGAAACTGAGTTCAATCCGTGGATCCCACAGTAGGAGAGAAGCGACGATCGGAAGTTGTACTCTGGATGCTACATGCTACATGGACACCTAGCACAGGCATACTGCATATGATTAAAATGAAATACATTTTTAAAAATTTGAAAATCAGCTTCAGCTTCCAGCCCAAGTTCCTTCCTTTTCCATCTCCCTCTCGAAGTGGAAGCTTGTTTCTCCCCACTTCTCCCCTTCCCCCTCCTCTGTCTCTCTCTGCTCTTCCCCCTTCTCTCCTTAGCCCCTCTCCCCTTCCCTTCCATAACCCACTAAATCCAACCTCACTCTGCCAAAAAAAAAGAAGAAGAAGAAGAGGAGGAGGAGAAGAAAGAAAGAAAGAGAATAGCAGAAGGTAGTGGAACAGGGAACAGGCTTGTAAAGATGTGCTGCATTTGCGGGTGTTGCAGAATAATTGTTTAACTAAGTAGAGATGTGATGCCATTTCACCTTGCCTGCCTAAGGCACCCAACTGGTCTAATCCAAAGTCGACTGGCCAATAGCCCGGCAGTAGAGGGATAGGCAGGGCTGGCAGGAATCCAGGCTCAAGAAATGAGGGAGAAAGAAAGGGAGTCTGGGCCAGCCAGGCAGGCAGCCACAAGCAGTCAGACACGGAGGAAGCAGGAAAGCAGGACACACAGAAGGAAAGAGAGGTAAAAAGCCCTGAGGCAAATGCAGACGAAGAGAAACGGGTTAATATAAGTTACAGAGCTAGTGAGGCAAGCCTAAACTAAGGCCAAGCATGCATAATTAATAACAAGTCTCCATGTCACGATGTGGGGGCTGGCAGTTCAAGAAAGCCTGCTACAGAGGAGGAGACAGGAGGATGAATCCTGGGGTTCCCCTGGACAGCCAGCTTAGCCAAGTCTTGTAAGCCCCAGGTCACTGATGCCCTGTTTCAAAAAAACAAGGGGAAGAGTGGCCTTGGCAGACACACTCAGAGGCCTTTGAGACAGCATGACATAAAGTCAAATCCCAGGGTTTTTTGCTTTGTTTTGTTTTGAGACAGCATCTCACCTGTGTAGTCCAGGCCACACTCCAATTCCCAACTGCTGGGATTAAAGGTGTGTGGGATCACTCCAGGCAAAATCCTATGTTTCAAAAAAAATTTTTTTTTCCCTTCCCATTTCTCCTTACACAGCGGATTTTCAAAGGAAAATAGCTACATTTTGGTTCAGGTCATCTGGTTTGTAGCTCTCTTGGAAGCTGGGGACCGCACCCCGGGAAGTGAAAGGAGCTCTGTGCTCTTAGCCAAACCAAGGGCAGGAAGCCATGGGCAAAGTGTGGCGTGACATAGGAAGGGACAGACCTGTGTCTCTGGGAGATAGGCAGCTCAACTGACCTCAAACTCCAGAGCCCTGAATCCACCTCCCGAGTACTGGGGTGACTGGTGTGTGCTACCACGCCTGTCTGTTGTGCCGGTGACAGAACCCAGGGCCTCAAATGCGCTAGGTAAACGCTCTATCCACAGCCCAGTCTGCAGCTAATTTTTGTATTTGAGACAGGGTCTTGCTATGGAACTGGCCTAGAACTGCTCCAATGGGACCAGTCTGGAACTGCTCCAATTTCCTTCCTCAGCCTCGCATGTGCTGGGGTGACATGTACAGCCCTCTTGCATGGGCTCCAAAGCTAGCTCCCACATGCCTCTGCTATTCTCTACAAGCCACCAGGGATGCAGCTAGGAGGTCAGTGGCTAAAACCAAGCTACGGGTGTGACCATGGTGTACTGTTCCCCACTCCCACCTAGTATCTCCCAGTGAAGGGTTGGGAAGGATGGCTCACAAGTACGCACCACCCCACCCATAGCTCCTCACTGAGGGATTCTAGGTGGGGCTTTGCCCTGACCACACCCCCAGCCCCTCACTGGGGGATTCTAAACAGAAGTCTGGTTCAGGTCACTAACATGATGTCTCCAAAGCTCTGGACGTTGGAGATGGTATTAGAATAGCCTGTGTTTTCCTTGTGTACATGTACACGTTTGTGGAAGTAAGGGACTGGCATCAAGTATCTTTCCTAGTCACACTCCAAACACTTTACCATTTTTCTCCTGCTCCTGAGTTTTGCTGTTTTGAGACAGGGTCTCATGTAGCCCAGGCTACTCACTACGTAGCCAAGTGAAGACAGACGCTAAAAAGAAATCCCACACCAGCTAAAACCAAGCCTGCTCAGGCAGGAGCTGCTGCCACAGGGCTTCTGGTTCCTGTTTGGATACTGCACCCCACCCTCTCTCAGGCTGGTGTCTGCTGATCTGCTGAGGTGCAGGCGCATCTCCCCCACAAAGAGTCACTGTTGGCCGGGAGTGAGCGTTGCTCTCGCTTGCATGAACACACACCACTCAAAACCCACAGGGCTGCAGGCTCATGGCCAGCCTAGGAGGAACTGAGACCTCCATGGATGCCTGGGTGGTGGTACATGCCTCTCTCCCTGGTACTTGGGAGGTAGAGGCAGGGGGGGATCATCCTTGAACCAAGAAATGGCTCAGTGGGTAAAGACTTGTTGTCAAGCCTGACCGAGTTTGATTCCTGGGACCTACATGGTGGATGGACAGAATTTACCCGAGGACGTGGAGGGCTGAGGGCTTAGGAGGGTACCCTCTTCAGGACAGTTATGGGGAGGACCAAACATAGGAACAGGGTAAGGACACTCACCCAGCTCTGCATCTGTCAGGGGCAGGCGGTTGTCCGCCCAGGCCTCTGATTTTACCAGCACTGTGTCCACTCCGCTAATCACCATCTGTCCCACTCGGGAGCCCATGACTGACTGGACGCCGCTGGTCACTGCTGACTTGGTCATGTCCACACTGCTCTGTACAGCCCCCCGGGTCACATCCACTGCTCCGGTCACCCGAGTGGTCACTGTGTCCTTTGCACTGATCACTGAGTTGGATACCATTTCTCTGGCCCCAGATACTGTAGATGATACCAGTTCCTTAGTGTCCGCCAGAACCTGCAAGACGGGACACGTCAACGTCCTTCCGCAGGCAGATCTCCCACCCAGAGAGGCCAGAGGGGGGTCATTCCCATGTGGTTAAGACTTTATAACTGAGCCGGGCAGTGGTGGTGCACACCTTTAATCCTAGCAAAGGCAGGTGGATCACTGAGTTCAAGGCCAGCCTGGTCTACAAGAGCTAGTTTCAGGACAGCCAGGGCTACACAGAGAAACCCTGTCTCAACATGTGGAAGAACAGCACTCTTGACCACCGAGCCATTTCTATCGCCACTTAATTAATCATGTAAAAAAAGTAAATAATTTAAATTTCTTTTCACATGTGTGTGTGTGTGACAACACGTGTGGAGGACAGAGGACAACAGGCAGTCAGTTCTCTCCGACTCTGTGGGTCCTTGGGGATAGAACTGAGGTCCTCAGAACTGACTGCAGGTCCTCACTGAGCTACCCTGGCCCTATTTATCCTTGACATAGGCTATCCCTGGCTGACTCCAACCCTAAACTCACTGTGTAGCTGCGATCTAAGCAACAGCCCGGGATCAAACGCTCATTCCATAGCCCAGAGGGTAAAATGACCTTCCAAGCACGCAGAACACAAAACAAAGCTGAGCCCCTCCCAAATGCAAAGCCCAGAACCACAGCAAAGGCTCTGTTAGAAGAATCAGGAGACTCTGACCCTGAACTGATCCTTGTGAAGGACACCTCACAGTGTCAGGAGAAAAAGATCTGGGAGTGTTGGGGGCGCTCGCTGCTGGGACGCCTCCAGCTGCGACTACACCCAGATGTGGGGCCTCTGTGCAGAAGCAGTGACCTGTCCTATTTTCCTGGAGTTGACACTATTCCTCGGCATGGTATCCAGGAGGAGGCCCAGCCCACAAGAACATGAGAATGAAGTGTGTCCCCATCAGAAGGCACGTGATTCAGAAGCTAGCTAGGATGGAAGCTAGCTGGAGACCCCACCTAGGACCCCCACTGGCGAGGGTCCGGGGCGTGTTCTGGGTGGAGCCCCGCCTAGAATCCCAGTGAAGGGCTGGGGGCGTGGTCAGGGTGGAGCCCCGCCTAGAATCCCCAGTGAGGGGCTGGGAGTGTGGCCAGGGTGGAACCCCGCCTAGAATCCCCAGTGAGGGGCTGGGGGCGTGGCCAGGGTGGAGCCCCGCCTAGAATCCCCAGTGAGGGGCTGGGGGCGTGGCCAGGGTGGAGCCCCGCCTAGAATCCCCAGTGAGGGGCTGGGGACGTGGTCAGGGTGGAGCCCCGCCTAGAATCCCCAGGGAGGGGCTGGGGGCGTGGTCAGGGTGGAGCTCCATCTAGACTCCACCAGTGAGGGGCTGGGAGGGGGGGGGTCGCCTGGGGGTAGATAGAACATTCAAGCCCAGCTTGGGCTAGCTAAGTAAGACCCTGTCTCAAAGCAAACAAACAAACAAAAAACGGAAAACAAACAAAAACACACACACAAAAAGAGACCAATCTACTAGTTTGGATTTGGTTAATGGAGATGTTCTGGAGATTAGAGTTTCTGGTTCAGTTAAGAATAGCACGTGAAGGGCTGGAGAGATGGCTCAGAGGTTAGGAGCATTGCCTGCTCTTCCAAAGGTCCTGAGTTCAATTCCCAGCAACCACATGGTGGCTCACAACCATCTGTAATGGGGTTTGGTGCCCTCTTCTGGCCTTCAGGCATACACACAGACAGAATATTGTATACATAATAAATAAATAAATAAATATTTAAAAAAAAAAAAGAATAGCACGTGAAGCCGGGCGATGGGGGTGCACGCCTTTAAACAGTATTCGGGAGGTAGAGGCAGGCGGATCTCTATGAGTTTGAGGCCAGCCTGGTCTACAGAGCAAGTTCCAGGACAGGCTCAAAAGCTACACTGAGAAACTCTGTCTCAAAAAAAAAACAAAACAAACAAACAAAAAAAACCCAAAACAACAACAAAAAAGAATAGCACATGAGAAGGTCCTGGGCAGGATTCTGATGGGTGTGTTTGCTATATATGTAGACCCTGCCTTCTTGGGTTTAGGTTCCTTCCCAAAGGCTTACAACTCTGTTTGTTTGTTGTTTGTTTCTTTAGTTTTTCGTTTTGTTTTGTTTTTTTGAGACAGGGTTTCTCTGTAGCTTTGGAGCCTGTCCTGGAACTCGCTCTGTAGACCAGGCTGGTTCGAACTCACAGAGATCTGTCTGCCTCTGCTTCCTGATTGCTGGGATTAAAGATGTATACCACCACGGCATGGTGCATCTGTTTCTAAAGGTATGTTCCACCATCTAAACTGTGTGTGGTGCTTGAGGGGCCAGACCAGATGACAGACAGTGTGTGTCCTTTCCTCTGGGTTGGATGGGATCCAGGTAGTATTCTAACTGGATGTTGCCACCTTCAGGACCTTTCTGCTCAGTGTGGGGGGGACCGTGAGGGCTGTCGTATTTGTATTGTGGATAAAGCTGGGACCTGGTGGGTTCAGGCAGGTTCGCACAGCAGAGTCAACTGATGGCTGGTACTGACCTTCTCAGTCGGCTGCTGGAGAATGGGCAGGCTTTCCTGCAATCTGTCCAGCCCGCGGTGCGCGTACTCGCTGGCCGTCGCAACTGCAGGGCACCAGAAAAAACACATCCACTGTAACTGCCCTTCAGAGGCGGGAGAGCCACCCAGGGTCAGTTTCAGAGAACTGGAATTCAGAAGTGGGGGTGACTCCCTCCAAAGATGGCCATGAGGAACATTCTCCAAACCCTGTGGTCCTCAACTCACTCTGGGGTTCCAGCTTGGACAGGATGGGTTGTGCCCCGCTGACCGCGGCTGCAGTGAGGGTCTTGACGCCTTTCTCAGCCACGTCACACACGGTCCTCACGTGGGGGTAGCTCTCCTTGGTGGAGGCGTACGCGGCACTCACCATCCCACACGTGGAGCTGATGAGAGGCAGGTTGGCCATGCGGCCCACCACGCTGGGCTGTGGAGAGCGGGAGACGCGATTAGCAGGTCAGGGTGCCCACAGGCATGCTTTCATTTTGAGGGAGCAGACCAGTTGGGCTCCACCATGACTGGTACAAACAATTGCACAAGGCAAGGCACCTGAAAGTCCCGTCAAGTGCTTCTGGTGACTTGTTTGAGAACTGGACTGAGCACCCAGTGATGTGTCAGGCAGTGTGGTGACAGAGGAACCCCGTATTTGTTAGGCACTGGTTGTTAGAGCACTATGTTCCATCCCCAACCCTAGAAACCTGGGGTGACAGTACATGACGTCATTCAACACAGGCTGGAGCCTCGAAAGTTCAACCATGACTACTGTACCCTGTGCTACATAGTGAATTAGAGGCCAGCCTGGGCTAAATGACAGTTTCAGAGAGATGAAGAGAGACAAAGAGATGTAAGAGGAATTCAAAATCATCCTCAGTCATATAGTGAATTCGAGGCTAGCCTGTGCTACGTGAGACCCTATATTGAAAGGAAAGAATGAAAGGCCGGGCCTAGGTGTTCAATCCCTAGCAGAGGTAGGGGAATCTCTGTGAGTTCCATGCTATCCTGGGCTACATAGTAAGACCTTGTCTCAAAACTAAAAGAAAAGAAAGGAAAGAAAAAGGAAAAGTAAAAGAAAGAAGGAGGGACTTCTTTCCTGGCCAGCCCCTCCCCTCCCAGCCCCCAGCAGGATGCCACGGAGCACCCTCAGAAGCCTAGGGCTCCCTGCAGCTCAGCCCCTCACCTGTGGGACAGGTTCTTCCACAGCAGCTTGGGCTTCAGTAGGGACATCTGACCCGTTGCTAGACATGGTCTTGCAGCAAGTGCTGTGGGCAGAAGAGACAGTCAAGTGACGAGGTGATCTATGAACCTTCCACCCTGTCAGAGTCCCGTCATCAGTTCAGAAGGTCCAAGGTGGGGCCCAGTTCACCACAGCACCTCAACCCCTGACCCTTTGGTGTTAAAGAGCCGACCTAGTGACTCAGGTGCACTCAACAAATCTGCATCCCTGAGCCATACCCCAGCCCCTCATGGGGGATTCTAGGCAGGGCTCCACTCTGGCCATGCCTCCTGGCCCTTGCTGGGGAATTCTAGGTGGGGCTCTACCCTGACCACGCCCCCAGTCCATCATGGGGGGTTTCTTGGTGGGGCTCCACCGTGGCCACGCCCCCAGCCCCGTTCTGGGGAATTCTAGGCAGGGTTCCACCCCGACCACGCCCCTAGACCCTCACTGGGGATCTAGGCAGGGGCTCCAAACTGACCACGTCCCCAAACTCTTATTTAGACCCCCCCAACACTGGATGGTTGTGATAGAGGTCCTAGGCCACACCTAGCAGATCCGTCCATTTAAAAATTTACTTTGTCCATCTATTAAGGAGAAAGGTGAGGTCTAACACTGCTCTCAAGGCACTGTTCCCCTCACAGCCCTCTTCCATGTTACCAGACAGTTGACACTGACACCACATCTGCTCTACTATGGGAGGGGGCTGTGCCCCCTTGTGGGTCCCAACACGACAGTAGAAACAACCTAGATGCTCAACAGAGAGGGATTTTTTTAAAAATTAACAATTTCCCCATGTGTTCAATGACAGAGAATTCTCACAGGCCAAGATGTTCAGAGACGAAATGTGTGAAAAAGTATTCAAGACTTTCTCTCTTCCTCTCTCTTTCTCCTTAAAGAGTATTTGGGGCTGAAAATGGCTCTAAGGAACAGAGAATGTGCTGCTCTTTCACAGGACTTGAGTTTGACTCCCAGCATCCGCAGCAGTGGGCTTACAACCACCTGTGATTCTAGCTCCAAGGGATCTGAGGTTTCTATGGGTACCACACTCACATGCGAGTAATTAAAAATAATCAGCTAAGTCAGGCATGGTGGCGCACGTCTTTAATCCCAGTACCCAGGAGTAGAGGCAGGTGGATCTCTGAGTCCCAGGCAAGCCTGGTCTTCAGGGTGAAAACCTATCTCAAAAACAAAAACAACTCTGTGAGTTCGAGGCCAGCCTGGTCTACAGAGCGAGTTTCAGGACAGGCTCCAAAGCTATAGAGAAACCCTGTCTAGAAAAAACAAAAACAAAGACAAACAAACAAAAAATGTAAGTCTTTAGTGTGTGTGCGCGCACGCGTTTCAGGACAGACTCCAAAGCTACAGAGAAACCCTGTCTAGAAAAAACAAAAACAAAACCAAACAAACAAAAGATGTAAGTCTTTAGTGTGTGTGCGCGCACGCGTGCGTGTGTGTGTATGTGTGTGTGTATACAGAAAAGTTAAAAAAAAAAGTAAGTCTCAGAAAGATTTATGTGTGTGTGTGTGTGTGTATACAGAAAAGTTAAAAAAAAACACAGTAAGTCTTAGAAAGATTTATGTTTTGGTTTTATATGCATGCAGTGGCCAGAGCTGGAGTCAGGTGGTGTGAGGCGACTGATGTGAGTGCTGGAAGCTGTGGAAGCTGAACCTGTGTCCTTCGAGGGAGCGGTAGAAGTGCCCTAACCACTGAGCCATCTCTCCAACCTGATTTGTTTATCTTTACATAGATGCTAGAAGATCGGGAAAACAGACTAAGAACAGGTTTTGGATAGAGGACAGGTGTAGAAGGCAGGTCCCTGAATGTTAGGCCAGGTAAGTCACATCACCTATTCAAAAACCAGTTAAAAATGGAGCTGGGGTTAGTGGGGAGAGCTAACACACCCCAATGATGCCCCCAGAACTACAGAAACCAGGGGTAATGGCACATGCCTGTCACCCCATCACTTGGGAGGAAGATCAGGACTTTAAGGCCATCTTTGGCTACATCATGAATCCTAGGCCAGCCTGGGTTACATGAGACTTTGTCTCAAGAAATAAGGCCAGGTTTTGAACAAATAAGAGATCATGTCAGAGGGAAGCTGGAGTCTCAGCTCATTGAAAGCAGCTTTGCGATGGGCCATGCTGTCTTCCCCACCCGGTTCCATTGACTCACAACAACACTGAATTTAAAGGTTGCTTCTAACTCAGACACTGGCACCCCAGGAAATTTTGATGTGCCAGGTCTGAACCCAGTAACTCCAGAACACTGACTGGGTCTGTTCTGGTGTGTGTACAATGTTTGGGGTGGGTGCCAAGGGGTCTAAGCCCATGCTAGGCAGGTGCTCTCCACTGAGCCACACACCCCCAGCCCTCTTCCTGTTTTATTTTCTACACTTTATTTACTATGTATCATGTGTGCAAGTGAGTGAATGCTCGCCACAGCACGCCCAGGTCGAGCTCACAAGACAACCCGCAGAAGCAGATTTTCTTGTTCCACCACAGAGTCTTGGAGATCAAACTCAGGTGTTGGTGATCCCTGATCCCGACTCTGGAGCCCCCTGGGAGGACTTCAGAGGTCTCAAACCCTTGGGGAACTTGTTTGCCGTGAGCTATAGCTCAGACTCTCAGGTAGATTGCTTGGTGGAGTCCGGAGGATCGGGGTACTGCCGCCTAACTGCTCTAGGAAGACAGCAGCTTCCGGTTTGTGATAAAGATTTCCCAACAGCAGAGTCAGGTGATGAGGGTCAGGCCTCAGGCCTTGTAAGGTCCTCCTAAGCCCCATTACTGTCACCTTACCAGGGGTGCGGCAAAGCCTGATTGATTCCTTAGGAGTCAGTCGGACACCCTGGAGCCCCCACTCCAAGCAAAGGGTGGCCGCTGCAGATAAGCAGTTTCTGAATTCTTAGGGTCTGTGACCGCCTTACACGGGCTCTAGCTGCCAGAAACTGACCCTCCCCCCCTCATATCCCGCCCACAAGATTACTTTCTCTGCTGAGATAGCCAGAAGCCCCCAGGGTCAAAGACTGCTGCGGGTCAGGGCTTAGAAGTGGTCGAGGAGTCTTTTTGCCTGGTTTGGTGACAATCCTGTCATCCCAGCATTACTGGTGGAGGCAGGGGGATGGCAAGTTCCAGGCCACCCTAGTTTACAGAGCAGGCCCATTTCCAAAACCAATCACCAAGACAGAAACAAAGGACTGAGATTCTAAGAGAAGGCACCAGGCCCAGCTCGGGACAAGATCTCAGGTCACACCCTCTGTGGAACAGGGCCTGGCTTTGTGCAAGGGTCCCTCCCTTCCCTCCACGCATTCTAGCGGCTGGGGCCAGTGCTGGGCTGGTGAAAGTATTTACGAACGAGGCTGCCCTGCTGGGTTGGTTGCTCAGCACCGGGGAGGAGGGTGGAGCCGCAGGTCAGGAAGCATGAGGCGTGCATTTGAGCACAGCTCTAATTCTGGGGACCCAGGACGGTAGAATCCACCTTCCTTGGCACTCAGGAACTCAGTCGCTACCGCCAAAGTCCCAGAGTGGCCAGGCCAAGAGTTGGAAGCGCTGTAAAAGTTGGAGCCTCCGGTAAAAGTTAGTCTCCTGTAAAAGTGGAGTTTCCTAACGTGGAGAGATTTGGGGGCCTCTGATCCTTCCAGCAAAAGTCTCGTGTCTCCCTCCTCCCCCGGGGCGCCTCAAGATCGACCCTGGGCCCCCCAGCTCTCACCAGAGTCCTCAGGTTGTCGAGGCAAGGAAAGCTACCCTCCCAAGGCCAGCTCGGTTCTGCCTGGAAGGGGCGGGGCGGCCTTTTGGATCCCGTGGGGGGAGGGGCTTGGGAGTGACGAGAAAGAGAACCAATCAAAGGATCCCATGTCTTAGTCCCGCCCACCCACTTATCCACCTTTATCAGGAGACCCAGACCAGGTTGCCCGTTGAGTCCCAGTAAGGCCTAGAGCCCTGGTCCTGGATGGAGTGGAAGTGAGGAAACCCTGTATAATGTCCTTTCCTGAGAGGTTTCTGGTGTGTGTGTGTGTGGGGGGGTGTCCTTGAATCCCCGCATGTTTCCAAACACCTCAAAGAGGCTTGAGGATCCAGAGGATGGTTGAATGACATCTTTAGATGTGCCAAGTGATAGTCTCAATCCGGACGCGGGGACTCAATAGCCAAGAATATACACAGTCCGGATGGGGCCCTAGGTGAAAGCTTGCTCTCTCTCTCTCGGCCAGCGTGCCGAGGCCTTCTGGGACCCAGAGATGTCCACTTGTGCTTCCCAGACTCCTGGGCCAAGCAGCCCCCGAAGCTGCCCACCTTCCTGAAGTCTTTCTTCCCGTGGTCTGTAAGCCAAGGGGTTAACCTCAGACGGCCTCAGGGGCTAAGAAAGAGCTGAATATGTTTGCTGAGGGGGTGAGACTCCCCGACCTCTCAGGTGGGGGGGGGGAATGGGAACAGACGTTTGCAACTGCGCATGTGCAAGCGTGAGCCCAACCTGGGGAGGTACTACAAATCTTTCCCGACTTCCGTTTCGGACCTCCTTTCTCTGGATTGCTTTGATGATTGAGTTCCTCATCTTCCTGCATCCACTGAACAATGTGGCCTTCACAGGGGCGGAGGAGGGATGGGGCACACTGCCGGCAGGTGGCACCGACAGGAAAGCCCCGACAGTGCCCCTTCTCTGTGTGCCCCCCATGGCGCCCCTTCCTTCTGTGCCCCTGATGCACCCCTTTTCTCTATGCCCCGGCACCTTTCCTCTGTGATCTGTGATCCCCGAGGGTGCTCCTTCCCTCTGTGCCTCTGACGGTACCCCTTCCTCTGTGCCCCCCATGGTGCCCTTCCTTCTGTGACCCCCAACACCACCCCTCCCTGTGTCTTAGCAGGCATGTACTATTAACCTTGGTCCTGGGGACATAATCTGAATCCTCTTGGCTTGGTAGCACTCAGAGACCAGTGGGAACTCGGGCCAGCAGGATAACATTAAGACTAAATTTAGGGGACAGCCAGCCAGCCAGATCTACATAGTGAGTCTGTTTTAAAAACAAGACAGCATAATACTTGGGGGAGTTAATCCAAGGGATATTTTAAAATTGTGTTACATCTATTTATTTGGTGTGTGGAGGTCAGACAAGAGTATGCCGGCATCCTTTCTCTCTGCCACGTGGTGCCTGGAGATTGAACTCTGGCCTTAATTGGCAGCAAACTCCCTTCCTAATTGATTCATCTTGCTGACCTCCAAGGAACTTTTATTTTGTCTCATTGACTGAGGCCATCTTCCGTGTTGGAACGA